>NW_004524591.1:23440097-23460580 GCF_000260255.1 Octodon degus | reverse complement strand
TCTGCTCCTGAATCAGCTGGGTGGGTCTTGCCTCTAGCCTCTTTGCAGGGAGTTCTGCTGAAGGGTTCCTCGTTGGCCCTGTACTCTGGGTCGAATGAAGATCCTTGGGCCCTGGGTGGTCTCACCCACTCGCTGGACCTGTGCTCTGGGTCTCTGTGAGAAGTAAATTTGTGGAAGACTTTGAACCACAATAGAACAATAACAATCTTGTAAAGGTATTTAAATTGTATATAAATGCATATATATGTGTATATATTCATTCTCAGGAAAGCATGAACATGAAATCAGAGAAAAGAAATCACAGTGATATCAGCAGATAAAGGTGGAAAAATTTAAGGACCAAGAATCATATTTGTTACTATCTGGTTATGATTCATGTTATAATTGTCAACTAAGAGGTCACTCAAAATTGTACAGGCAGTTTTTGCTTAGAGTACTTTTTATTTGGGTTGACTATTATTCCGTTGATGATAAACAGAGAGGGATAAGAAATAATCATAAGCTAAGTTCAAGAATGAGATTAGCTTTCAAGTATGCTCATTAGATATAATTCAAATAGTTTTCCAGACCATTCATTTACTAAACATAATGAAGAACAGTGAAGGAGAGAACTAAGTGGCCTACCAGTCTCGTACAGCAAATATATACTATAATTTTATCTCAACAGATGCACAAGTCATGTTTTTGACTCACGAAATACTTTGTCTTTTTCTTGTTATTGATGTCTGAGTAAGATTCATCTTGGATCAGACTAAGTGTATTTCATAAGAGAGATCTATATTCTTATTTACTATAATTTGTCTTTAAGATTTATCATGTTGGTATATTAACAAAATACATGCATTATCTAATTTTACAGCCTTTTTTAACCATTTCAATTGTTTTATCATCTTGATCAGCCAACTGTATTTATTCAATAAAAGATAGCTTATATAATTCATGCATTGTAACCCCTGTAAAAAGTATGTGTGTTTAACAAGTCTAAGTAAATTAATAATTTCATAGTATTTATTGAGATATTAACTATGCACCACAGTTATTATATCATTACATACTTCAGGTAGAAGTCAAAGATGTACAAAACATAACTATCACTACAAAGGGGCTTAATTGTATTTCAAGAGATAAAAATGATGATGCTATGAACTAAAGTAGTTCAAATAAATATTTGAAACAATGAAATAAAGCTGTTTTAAAAAATTATAACCAAACTTCATGAACAAGTTAGGTGTGGAGTGGACCTTGAAGGAAGACTATAGTGATAATGACAATTTTTCACATTTCTAATCTAGCTGATATGCTACAACATAGACATTCAGGTATTTTAGAAGTATAGACTTCATAGAACTCTTGAAAAAAAGGCAAAAATTTTCATTTGCTTGTTTTTAAATATATAGAGTACACAGAAGGCAGTTTTAAAACAAGTAGGTTGAGTGACATTTCTAGTTTTAGGTTTCTGAGAATTCTCCATACCACATTCCATAGTGGTTGTACTGGTTTGTATTCCCGCCAACAATGTAAAAGGATTCTTCTTTGCCCTGGGATGAAATGGAATGTCAGTGTTTGGTTAACTTGCATTTCTCTGATGGCCAGTAGTGTCAAACATTTCTTCATATATTTATTAGGTCTTTTCTTTGGGTAGAGAATTAATTTTTTTGAGTTCTTTATATATTGCAGACATTAGTTCTCAGGTATAGCTGGAAATTTTTTTCTTCCATACTGTAGGTTGTCTCTTCACTGTTGATTGAAAAAGCCAGTAGCATATAGACCCTTCAGTGGAGAAGTCTGTGGATACAGAATGGTGTTGGAGCCCAGGAAAAAGACATTAAGTACAGTTGTAGTAGAAAATGGTCCCTGGATAAAGAAACATCCAAGTTAATGGGACACCCAACTAGACACATCACAATCAGGAAGCAGGAGTAAGCACAGTGTTCTAGGTAAATGGTCAAGCATATGCAACTACTTAGAGGCGTGGGATGCAGGATATGTTCACAAAACTACAAGTAGTTATATCTTCTGCGCTTTAGTGAGACTAATATGATAGCTGCTTGTGAGATAAATTGAAGTAAGTAGAAAATGAAGATAGAAAGAATAGTTAAAAGATACTGTTTTACAAATGCCTGAGAAAGACATTGCCTTATATTAAGTTCTCTCCATGCCTCTCCATCTTCTCATTTAATATGAACATGAATTAGGATGTTAATGGAGGCATAAGAATGTCTACTGGGCTCCATCGTTGCACTAATTGAGTTATCATTGATGTCATATATTATGTGAACAACAGCCCCCAAGAATATGATTCATTTCTTATGGATGCTTTAGCACTTTTAGTGTATAGCATAGATACTTTATAAGTGTTGCCTAAATAAATGGAAGTATGAACAAATGAGTTACATATATGCAGTTAAGAGATTATATTAAAAGGAATGTTCCTAAGTCTGGAAGCTTCTGACCTGAGTAGTAAGACTGGGGAAAATGTGAAAGATGATTGTTAAGCTTGAGCCTTAGTATCTGAGATGATGATGACAGTGAGAGGACAGTACAGAGTGTTTTGTGCTGGATATAATTTGAATTATCAGGAGGACTTCCAGTTGAAAGTACTACACACATGATTAAAAATACAAATCAGGATCAAAAGTCAGTCCTAGAGATAAGATTTACTATATTTCAGGAAAAAAAATCAATCTTTTATAATATTAAGATATTTGTCTTTTGTAATGTCATGGTGCTGTCCATTCACTATACTAACTCACATGTTAGAGTTTTTTAGCAAGTACTATGTCTATTGATTTTTTTCCACATTACCTGCCCCACATCAAGTCCTAACCCGAAGGATGAACTTTTGTGATGCAGTGATGTTCACAATGTGAAGTAAAGCATGGTGTTTACCTGAAATGGTTCCAATGTTATAGGACAGTATAAGCTATTAATGTTATTGCTGTTTTTTTTTTGTTTCTGTTTCATCTTATGTAAAATGTAAGTAATAATAAATAATATAGTCCTCATACAGTGATTTTGAAAATTATGTGAAGTAATCCATTTAAAGCTGCTTGATTAGCATATGGCAAGGGCTCCGTCAGGGCTCCATAGCAGTTACTAACACAGCTCCTACTGACATAGCAACAGGCAGAAGACCTGCCAGATTTCTCAGTCTTGCATTAGAGTATCTAAAAGCCAAACTGATCTTGAGCATCTCTGATAGAATTTATTTAATAGGTTAAACATACATTTCCAGGAGATATGATAAGACATTTTGTAATAACTTGCAATTTTTCTTATTTGTACTTTTTGACAGCTTTGCATTTTCTGAAAAAAATATGGTATCAAGACTACAGATTATTGTAAGTAGAGTAAAATTGAAAAGCTAAACACAGGATTCCCCATCTGTTGGAAGAGCAGGATTATTTTGCTTTTGAGTTTTGTATCCGTAGCCTTTATTGATTGATACATACACATTTTGGGGAAGTTAAGAAAAAAGATTGCATGATATGAAGGGTTAGAGTTTAAGTTACTTCAATTTCCAGATTATGTGTTTAAAAAAATTAACAGCTGTCATTTTAAAGAGGCTTACTTCATTTTACCTAAAGTGCTTTTCAGTCTGGAGGGAACACTTAAATGTAGTCACAAATCACTTGCAATATACTTATGCAAGACTTTTAAAGTTAAATTTGTTGGTGAGCCTGCAGAATCCAGCATTGTAGATAATATTCTTTTCTCCCTTTAGTTAATGATTTTTACCTTTGTTCTCCACTAGTCCTAGGCATGAATTTCACTCATTACAAATGAGAGCACCCAAATCCCTTCTTATTTCATTAGTTCAGCAAATTGTCTCCTAGGGCTATGGGTTGAGGACCTGATTGGGCTCTGCAATGATGAGCTTATTTTGCACTTTTGCACAGAAAATCTTTATATACAAGAGACACAGACAGTAGTTAGACTCAGCATGAACAATTATAGGTTGTTGAGGGTGAGCTTCTTCCTGATGTGCCGGTGGCTTGCTCCCATGAATTAAGAGGCAAATGTGCTCCAAAGTGCATTAACCTTTATGGATTTTTCTTCGGTTTTCATGTTCCACTGATTTATGGTCTTAAATATGCCTGTTGCTGCTGTTTCTGAATGAGACCCTTGTAAATCATTTCTAAACGATCTTTTTTCAACTCAGATAATCCAAGTGAGTTGAATATATTTCAAATCAGTTCCTCCAAGGCGTCTCTCCTTCTTTGCCCAAGTGGTTTTCCATTTTTCTTTGTACCTTAAGTGTCATATCTGTGAGCCACTGTGTAAGAAACATTTCTTAAAGGTGCAATTTTGGTGATGTGTCTTCTTTCTGTAGACTGTGTGGCTTCCAGCCCTTTGTATATTCTTACTTAGGTTTCATTCCAAGGACTCATTTACCTGAATGTAGCTGACTAGATCAGTTCTTTTTGTAATAACTCGATCACATCTAGGAGTAGATTATATTATGCATTTTGGGTTGACGTTTTTTCATTCAAATTAAGTGTAGGGATTTTGAATAATCTGTATTCTCATAAAAGACCACTATGAACAGCTACTGTATTCATATGAATAAACATTACGTCTCGCATTGCAACTTCTACAATGCTGTATTATTAGTCTTCCATGTTTAATGATATTTCCAGTGGGTAGCAGCCACAGTTCTTGGCTGAGGTGAAGTGGAGAAATGGAGCTTTATGACGAAATGGAATTTGTGATGAGACTGGACTAAGCAAAGGATTTGGGAAGTGGAGTGAAATTTTAATTATAGTTTCTCTGGAGAGAAATCATATCAAGGTGGAACGCTGGTATAGCTCAGTGGTACAAGCACCTGTCTGGCAAGTTCAAGGCCCTGAGTTTGCTTCCCAGTAACTAAAAAAAAAAAAAAAATGTTGAGAAGCTAAAAGTTCTTAGACTGCTTGGTGAAATATCAGTAGCATGTACTTATCTGTACATCCCAAAGAACACATAACTTGCTGAAAAAAAAAAAGAAAAAAAAACGAGTGAATTAAAAAGTATAGCTACTCAATATGAATATCCTTTTAGAGAGCCCCTGTTAATAATCTGAAAATAAAACCTCTGGTTAAATATTTACAAAGAGCAATCTTAGAATTGTGAAAATAATATGCATACTTTAAACATTAAAATATATTGAGAATTGGTTGAATGCTCTCGTTATTTGCTTTTTAGTTTATCCTGATTTACAAAATTTGAATAACTTTCAAAATCCTATAATTAGATGCTCTACATACAAGAGTATGTAGATCCTTTTTTTCCTCGTTGTCTGTTTTTCTGCATGCATAGACATACCTGTGCATTGTATTTACCTGCTAATTTTTTAGAGATAGGAAATCCCCAGTATGAAAACGTTTCTCCAGATTAGATAATGCCCTTTTGACAGGGTTCTGTGTTTTAGGTTAACTTTAAAGTATTTTCTTTACTAATGAGCTTAATTTATTGTCAAAAATTCATTGCTTTTTTATTTCCAAAGAATTAATTATTAGCCTTGTTTCAAAAATTGAGCTGTCTTGTAGGTTGTCTTGCTTATCAATAACTCTTTTGTCTGCCATTCATCAAATCATTTCGAAAGTACTTCATAGGTGAAAGGATCAGGCAGTGTATTGGAAGAACTTGGAGAAAATAAAACATAGACTTACTCATGAAAAAGTTGGGAAACTATTCATAATATTTTAAGTTGTGGAAGTAACAGAAGAAAAATGAAGATGTTCAGCGTACAGTTATCTGTAATCAAACCTGGAGGCAGAATTAATGTTCCCTAATAGATGTTTGGTTTAATAATATATTTATTAGCATAATGGATTGAGTTTACAGTAATCTGCAAAAGAAAATATACACAATTATGTAGTGCAAAATAAAAAAATGTGAAAGTGTGCACAAGAAGTAGAAAATATTGTTTCAAAAAAGAGATACCAGTTAATATTGAAGTAGGGATATGTTGGATGATGTCTCTTTTTTTTGAAACTTTAGTCCTAGTTCTTGGCAGAATGGGATTAATCAGCTAGGTTATATCTCCCTTTCAAGAACTGTGAGTTAGGATCAAAAGACATGTTAATTGGTTTTGCTTTATTCAGTAATTGTTTCCTGTGAGTCGGGTGTCTGCCAGCCATACAGCACTGATAAACACTGAGGGTACTGTGAGAAATAGCTTCACTTGTCCTGGGCCCTAAGGGGATTTGGTCAATCTGACATCCATTACTAAGAATGTAAAGTGTTTGTGTAATGAAGGATCTTAACTGTCATTATGGATGCCTATATGGGAAAGTACAGGAGCAAAGTGAAGAATATCACAAAATATGCCTCGCTTTGCTCCTATCTCTAATTTCACCAGAGTTTACATAATGATAGTAATAATAATTATTATAGAAATAACAGCAGCCTTCAGACACTTAATAGTTACTATGTGTCATTCTTTGTTCAGAATACCTTAATTTTTATTTCCTCATTTAATCATCAGAATAGTCTGAGGTATGACCATATTATTTTACAAATAAAAAAAAGTAAGTTTAAGTGAATACATTAGCCCAAGATGATTCATTTCAGGTAAAATACTTTGAATTCCCTAACATAGTGACCATGAGAGAGATTCACCTCCTGGATGTTAGGGAAGTTATTTTTTTCTGTGTCTCTTTCCTGCTTGAAAAAGAACAATTCTGCCCACTTAATGTTTGTAAATTTCAGATTACATTTTTTAGTTATTTTTATTTTATTTATTTTGTTATTTGTCTTGTACAGGGTCTCACTACGCAGCTTGGACTCGTAATGATCCTCCTGTTTTTAGTCTCCCCAGCACTAGGATGACAGTCACCGCCACCATACCCAGACTCAATGGCCAGCTCAGCATGGCCTAGGGCGGGGCCAGCACAGCATGCCGTACAGGGGATGGAACCCCAGTCCCTGCGCTTGCCTAAGCAGGCTCTTAGTCTGCTGAGCTATCTCACCAGCTCTAATTATTTTTTATTTTTAATTCACAAAATTATACATATTTGGTAGGCAAACTGATGTTTTTGAAATATATATGCATTGTAGAATGGTTAAATTGAGCTAATTGGTGACTATAATTATTTTTGTATTTTTGTGATGAGAATACTTAAAATCTACACTTTAGATAATTTTCAAGTATACAAGAGATTGTTATTAAGTATAGTTGTAATGTGTACAACTGTAGATGTTGTGCAGTAGATTTCTTAATTTTATTCCTTTTGTATCCTTTCACCAATAGTTCTTTGCCACTGTCCGTCTAACCCAGTCCTAATAATAACAGCTCTACCATTTTCTTTTTTAACTAACAAAGGGCTGTTAGTTAATACAGCCCTCCTTTTACTCTTTCATTCTTATCCACGTTTCATGCTTTCTACACAGTGAGATCCCTCACAGCTCGGAAAGCAGATTTGGAAATATGTTGAATAGTTCCCCTTGAGTTACAGATGACAACATCAACCTGGATCTGTCATTGGAGACTGATGTGTATGTTTTAGGGAATAAATGATTTGTATTTGAAAGAAATCACTCAGTTGAAAGTGATGGGGACCCCTCTACCACTGCTGCTTGGGCTTTCATATTTTAGAGTGACTAAAGACAAATGCGGAACTAGCAAAAAGGAAAATAAGGGTGATTTAAAGACTTCTGTCACTGTATTTAGGAATAGGTTGATTAGTAAAGATTTTGTTCAAGACTTCTCAGCAAGTGTTTTCTGAAATCCTTTGAAGAAAATACTTAAGTATTCTGATAATTTCTATAATATTAAAAACAATAAAAAGGTTTTAATACATTTGCTTATTAACAAACTAGTAATAGAAGTTTTGTGATAAGAGACTGACAGAAACAGGATGCACCTGGATGGTGTCTTTTTCTGTAGAAGTTAGATACAATCAAAAGGCCTAAGCATGGTAGGATGTAATACCTGGAGATATTCAAATTATGGGCGAGGTTAACTATCTGCTTTTATTTGTCCATTTTTTCCATTCACCTTTTCCTTAAAGATTCATGATAAAGTATTTGCTTCTTTTTCCTTAAAGGTAACATCAATTAAGAAGTCTTGCCTTTCAGTTTTTTCCTCTCTCTCCTTCTCTCTTCTTCTCTCTCCCTCTCTCTCTCCCTCTCACTTCCTCTCTCATCCTCTCTCTCCATCTCTCTCTTTTCCTCTCTCTCCCTCTCTTTCTTACTGCCTCTGTCTCTCTCTCTCTCTTACTGCCTCTCTCTCTCTCTCTCTCTCTCTCTCTCTCTCTCTCTCTCTCTCTGTCTGTCTGTCTCTGTCTCTCTCTCTCTCGATTTCAGGGCTCCACAAAGGTAAGTTTTCATTTTCTTTCTTGATTTTCTTAGGTTCTTTGTTCATTGTGATACTTTTATATGTATACCATTATTCTGCCTCCTTGCCCTTCTGCCACAAACACACATTCACCCATACACATACCAGAGATAAAGGCAATATTTAACTGGTGATATAGAAGATTTTTCTTCAAAACGTTGATGTATTAAGTAAAGTGTTAGGTTAAGCAACCTTAGGCATAATGCACCAGAGTTTAAATGTGATGTAATTAGAAGGCAATTCATGAAATATAGTCTTTGTATGTGTAAGGTAACTTAAAACTTTCCCAGTTTAATTTAATTTTCATCCAGTAGCTAGTACATTCACAGATTTTAGCAATCAGATGATTATGAAAGTTATAATGTAATTGGGAATCTCATTTCCACTCCTCCTTCAGTCTTCAGACATAACCATGCCTCCGTGCAGGTATTTCCTAGTGTTTTGCAAGCGTTTCTTTGTTATCTTTATGCTAAAATAAACAAAATAGGATATGTAATTTTTTGTAGGATATATAATTCTTATAAAGAAATTTTATAGTAAGTTTTACTAATTTACAATTTCCCAGAAGTGGTATTCCTGGATCTAAAGAAAATGCATTAATAATTTTGAGTGATAGTTTTAACTTGCCTTTCATAAGAGTTGTACTATTTTTTACTCCCATCAATAATATATAAGAATACCTCTTTTCTCATATTTATGCTGTCAGAGTATGTTTTCAAACTTTTGGAATTTGGCCAGTTGTATGGATGGATTTGTATGCTTTGCATTTTTCTTATTATGAGTGAATTCCAGAATTTGTTTCTTATATTTAATAACTACTTCTTTTGCTGTAAATTCTCTTTTCATGTTCTTTAATCACTTTCCTACTGGTTCCATCTATGGTATAAGTTGGAGAAAAAAAAATCTCAGCTATTCATCTTCTGTCTTTATTTTATTTTGTTTTGTTTTTTCACTTTGTTTTGCTCATCCTATTTTTTGAGAAAACTTTAAAGGTAGCACTTGTTTATATAGCATTGTGGAAATGTAAAAGTCTTCATGCAATCTAAAGCCATGCAAAACAATCTTAATTAACAATCACAGTTGTTTCATGACTTTTAATAATTTTCATTAAAAATGTTTCATTGTTGTTGTTGGTCCTGGTGGTGGTGTTTTCTTTTTTTAATTTGGTTGGTTTTTAGAGACAAGGTTTCTGTAAGGTCAGGCTGGCCTCAAACACACTGTGATCCTGTCTCAACCTATTGAGTGCTGGAGAGGTGGGCACCACCACACCCAACAGTATTAAAGACCCTTACTGCCATTAATAAATGTATATGGAAATGAAAAATAAGAAATTAGTATCTATTTAATATGTTTTAACATTAGAAACAGAATTGAAGTGTTTAGCTTCTTTTTAAGTATCTTATAAAGAGTAGTTTGTAAAGTACTTGCTGCCTTCATCTTGTATACTTTGTTACACCTTAAGCATCTCTCTGTGACTCAGCCAACTGTCATATTTCTTCTATATTTGGATCAGCTGCCATTATTGTATGCTTTGTTTTTTTTCATTACCTGTAATAGTCCTTTAAATATGAAGCCTTTTGTTGGCGTCTTTTCCTCTGACATCCCATCCCTTTTCATCTTCTTTCTCCCTTTGTCACAGCTGTTGTCTTTACTTGTATTGAGAAATCTGCCTTTTCTGTGCCTACATATATCTTTTAAATGGCAAATGTGTCAAACGTCTCACCATCACCATTTCTTCTAAACTATATTCAGATCAGATTTCACATACTGTCATCACTTTTAGTTTTCTTGCTCTATTTTAACTTTGTTGGCTAATTCCCTCTTTTGCTTATAGTTCTTAATAAAATGTCATGTGGGCTTATCACTGGGAGACGAGGTAATAACACAACTATACACATTGTTGTATGAATATGAAAAGAATAACTGATGTATAGTGGTTAGTTACCAATAAACTTGGAAAAAGGGATGTGGTTTGTCAAAACACGATGCACATAAGTTATTCACATAGAGAATTCTGGAGAGCTATCACTATATTTGGTACTTTATGCATTTACTTATAATTAATAAACTTAACTCAGTTATGATACAGTGAAATTTAAACCATGTTGTAGGGGACAGAAACTGATTTATATAACTAGACTGTAGTAAGTTACACTTGTGCATATCACACCACAAAAAGTAGGACCTACCTCTAGGTTGAATGAGAAAATGAGAAAAAGAGAGATAGAAAAAGAAATTTTAAATTCATGATACATGTGTATCATAAGTACTAAACACAAACCAGAACTGTACAAAGAGTAATGTAAAGACTTATGTAGTAATCTTTGAGATTTGACAGTTACTAACATTGTGATGTATATTTTGTTTTAATAAAAGAAATAAAACATTACAAATGAAGATGACATTCTCCTTTGTCTTTTAGCTCCTATTCATTCTTTCTTAACCTCAAAACACAATGTAGCATGAATTTAAATTTTCTTTTTTATCTCTCTTTTACTCATTTTCTCACTCAACATATGTATACTATGAAGGTTTCAGTTAATATGTACTCTTTGTGTATATGCTTTTTAATTTGCACCATACTTTTGGGTTTTTTATCATATACTTTTCCTTTCCCTCTTTCTTGAATTAATAAAAACCTTGTCTCTCCTTTTCCAACAGTTTAGAGGTCATGTTTTTGTATTAAACTTTATTTATACTTAATAAAGAAATAAGTTATTTTTTAAAGAAAATCTAAAGTCCAGTATAGATGAGTACTAGAGTAATGATCCGTTCTCACCTTAGGAACCAAAGCCCACAGATGCCCCAAGCTATGCTGTCATAGTTCTGAACTGTGTTCTCATATGCTTAACAAACTTGTTGCTTTGTTTGTCTTCCAGGTTTATTCAAGAGATTGAGCAGGCCTTGGGCCTTGGTCCCACCAAGCAGTGTCCTCTTCGAGAGTTTCTCACTGTGTACATCAAAAACATCTTCCTCAATCAGGTCTTGGCCGAGATCAACAAGGAAATTGAAGGAGTCACTAAAACATCTGACCCCCTGAAGATCCTAGCTAATGCAGACACCATGAAAGTACTGGGGGTGCAGCGGCCTCTCCTGCAGGTAACAATACACTGGAACTTACTGTTTTTCTTGGCTCTTTTTATTGACTTGACAAGAGTCATAAATTAAAAAAGAAGAATTACCATCTGTTTCCCTGTTCATCAGAGACAAAACAAGAGGAAATAAATTAAACAGGCACTAGGGAAATTTAGGTCTAATATAATTGGATAATGGAAGTTCCTTAAGCTCTTTAAGAAAACAGTGGTTAACTTTGAATGTGGGAGATGGTGAGTCTCATTAGCATGTGGCAACTCTTCAGTATTAGCCTACAATTTGTCCTTGAAAGACATTGTGTTTTCCATTGGTAAATGCATCCCAGAATATTAGAGGTTAGTGGAAAGGAAATGGGTTACTCCTCCTGACCTCAATTACCAGCAGGAAACACTATCATTTGAGGCCAGGCTTACTGTAAATAACTTGAATAGCTTACAGTGAATTTGAATCTGGCTTTTCAACATCAGCTCATTTAATTCAAATGATGATCTTAACATTGAAAGTCTTACTTTGACTACCTAAAGAAAAGTCTTCTAGGTGATGGAAATAAAAAAAAGTTTGTAGATATTTTTATTTGTGGGCTTGAGGTATACATTTTATACATATGTTAATTTGAAGATAAATATAAATCTAAAAGAAGATTAGCTGAGTTCAATTTATGGGTAGAAGGGCCGGAGAAATGGTTCAGTGGAATAAGGGCTTCCCTGGCAAGCGCAAGGACCTGAGTTCGATCCCCCAGTTCCACCAAAAAAAAGAAAGAAAGAAAGTGACTGAGTACGATTTATGGGTAGACACAGACTATTATTACACTATAATCTTGATAGCTTCTCTTTATTTAAAGGAGAAATTAGTACAAAATGTATTTTTTTTCCTTAAGTTGTACAATATGAGAACACTCAAAGCACAAAAGGCTTGATCTCTGCAGAAGAAGCTGCATAAATGAGAATTATAATATGTGTTTCAGTTACCTGCCTATGTATGTGTCTTTCTGATTTTTACCACGTGTACTTTACATGTCACAGCAGTGCTGGACCTTTCTTGGAGAAGTATCTTAACTATGAGCATCTTTTTATTAACAAACTCTTATTTTGAGAAAATTGAACAGAGACATCACACCTGGGACTGTCTGGGTCACAGTTAGATCTGTTCTTATCAATGGATCTATGAGGCTTGGGCTACAGAGAAGAAGAAATGCAAAGACACATGTTCTGTCCTCCTGCTGAATTGCTCCTCCAGTGACTTGTATGGCTCAGATCTTCTCTGTGAATTTTAGTTGAAGTGTCTCCACTGGGAGATTTTTCCTGACTTTTCTACCTAAGTATCATTCCTCCCTATGTATTTTCAGTATTGAAGCTAAATCCTGTGGACCATAACATCAAGGCTATATTTCCAGGTAGCTTCCAATCAGGTTCTAAAAACCAGGAAGCCTGAGCAGCAGATTGTTAGGTTAGAAGACAGTTGGAATAATGTCTTTTCTACTTCCCTTCCTAATTTTATCACAATTCTGACGATTGACACTTGCCTCTGTAATCAGAAGTCCTGCCACATGCACTTTCTCTCCATAGCTCCAACTCTTACTGGGCTCAGGCAGCACCATTTCTTCCCTTTGCCCCTTAATTCCTGCTTTCTGCTGCTTCTAGTCTCTGGGTGCCCAACACCCCTTGTTTTCTGCTTTCAACTCTGCAGGAGAATCCAAAAGAGATCTCCTTCATTTAACACTATTTTTTAACACTTTGGTTTTTAGAATTTATTTTTAATGTTTTATGTTATTAATGATTGGACTCAGGGCTTTAACCTACTAAGCAAGCACTACTATACCACTGAGCTGTAGTCATAGCCTTAACATTTTTCTCCTTAACATGTATGACTTTAGTAATTAATTTTTCTAACTTGTTTGTTTTCTATCTTTCTCCATTGGAAGAAGGCAGTTGCCAAAAGCATAGAATAGTGTCAGGCAGTAGGAAGGTGCACAATAAATAATTTGTTGAATGAGTGTGGATGCCAGGCTTGTGTCAGTAGTGCATGAAAGGGAAAAAGAAAGGCAGCAGTGCACTAGTATGAATCTGTGAATTAAAAATTATATCTTACTAAACATGGTCATTTTCAGCTTGAGTGGTAAAGACACATTAAAACTCTTTAAATAGCTGACTATAATCCAGGCCATGCCAGGACTTACATGTCCCATCTTAGTGTCATCTCTAGGCAATCTAGTGATGTGTCTGACAGATCACTCCCAATCTCTTTACCAAGTAACTGTCCCTCTTGTCCTTTAAGTCAGTTATTCTGATGTTAAGTAAGGACTCCAGCTTTACCTGTTCTCTTCTGAACTTCATCAAGATATAATTATATATAAGTAAATAAATCTTGAGATTAAGGCGATCTGAACTATTAACTTCCAAATTCATTATAAGAACTAAAATACTGTTATTTTGGTTAATTTATTGTGCTCTCTTTTCTGATCAAAATTTTATTTAATGAAAATGTAGGTGTTAAGGGTACAGAAAATAAATTTGCTTAATATTCTCAAAGTTATAAAGTTTAAGAAGCAAATGAAGAGATACTTTCCTTTCTCCTGAGAGATAATCTTTCTTTTATAGTGAGCATAGATTGTCTTCTAACATTATTTCTGTTGTTCAAGTTTCAGTGTTTCCCAGATGTATTTCACATTCCTTTGGTAATTTTATTCCCAGCCAATTGAATACAGCTAGTCTGAAGGAAAAATAAGAAATAATCCCTTTAAAAATATAGTTGAGAATGCAAAATAAATGTTAAGAAGTAGTATTTCTGTATGTGAAAGATGTGGGGAGGGTTAGTGTTCAATTATGTGAAGCATAAAGATTTCCTTTACAGTTATTCTTTCTGCTAGACTGTTTGGTCACAGCAGGGAGGACATGCCTTTCCCCCAAGGTAGCACCCAGTGTCATTTGGTATCAGCCCAGCCATATTCTCTAGGGAAGTGAAGGGACACCTGTCTTAGTGCTGCTTTCATTTGTTTGCTGATGGACAGATGCAGTGATGGGAGCTCTGTGAAGAAAATGAAAGGATACTTTGTTCTTGCCCATCTGAAATGACATGTAAAGGTTAAAGGCACATGTTGTGAGGGGCAGTTCTGTGGGTGCTAAGGTGTATTTGCATCGGTGATTTCACTTTCTATTAAAGAGTCCACAGAAAGGAAGAGGAACTCAGAGTACAAGCACCATTTTATAGGTACAACAACTGTCCAAACATTGGCCCAAAATATTAAAGCAGGTAGTACAAGTAGTAGTAATAGCAGTCATTATGGTAGGTAATAGTAGTGATCCCAGCCAACATTTTGGTAACATTTAGTATGTTTTAGCTGCACAGTGTTCTGAGTGCTTTATATGTATTGACTTCTAAGGGCTTTGGTTGTATGACAGGAATTTCTGTGAGGGTCTTATTATGGTAAGGAAACTTATAAACAGTGAAATTAAATAACTTGCCCACAGTAGTATATCTACCAAAAGTAGATACACACCCAGGCAACCTAACCCAGGAGTCTGTGCTCTAAACCAGTTCAACTCACATCACAGCCTGAGGATGATGCTTTTCTTCCAGTTCTGTGTTACCAGTATCCTATCCATGAAGAATTTGAGACTGAGCATTTAGACTTTTTATTGTCCAATTAGGATTTTGACATTATCTCTTGAGTCTAAAAAAAAAAAAAAAGAAAGCAATTGGGACCAGGCAGATAGCTCAGTAGAATAAGCACTTGCCTGGCAATCACAGGGTCCTGAGTTCAATCTCTGCTACTGCAAAAAAAAAAAAAAAGAAAAGAAAGAAAAAAATTAATACTTGTAGAAGACACTTCCAGGTCCTCATCTTGATCCAAGAAGCCAATATTTGTAATCCCAAAGATACGTTATTGGAATCACATTAAGTTGATTTTAATCTACCACTTACAATGCAACCCACAGCGAAAATAAAGACACTAAATTATATTTTCAATCATCGGGGAGTCAAGGGGCTCTAAGTCCAGCAACAAAGATGGTTTTCTGGAACCAAGAGCATGATCCAGGGGCTCACCCAGTTTTATTCAGTGGAGGAGTGGCTTGAGGAGGATTGACTGAGAATTGTGGGAAGTAGGTGAGCATTGTGGGCTGAGGTAGGTGGGTAGCCTAAATTTACCTCTGCCGATATGCAGAGAGAGTAATCTGCATTATATAATATCTAATGTTTTGGTAAGTCTGGTGCTTCAGCTTTGATGTAGTCTTGCAAGCCCCAGGAAGTTATAGCCTCTATCTTGAGACTGATCCCAGCTGGCGGCACGGAGCATTAGCTCTACTGTCCTGTCTCGACCCAGCTCACATTAAAGAGCTGCAGGTGTAGGTTTCCAGGGAAACATGCATGCCACCCTCGAAGACTATCACCAGCACCTCAGCTAGACCAATACACATTGCTTAAGGCCAATTGAAGGATAAACAGAAGTCCTAGCCAGCTCTGTTCAGAACAATATGAGGAAATAGGGTCAGACTCGGTCAAAATGGAGACAGTCATTCTTCTTTCAAGGAGAGCTGCTCAGGTGGTCCTCCACAGGTACTTACATGTAATACACTGTTGTGGGTTTTAAGTGTCTTTTTTCTAATAACTCACTGTATTTTATAGAAATGTCTGTCAGCAACAGATTAGGCTAACAAAACGGCTTTCACCATTAATAGAGAAGCCCTGCTCTAAACCTTAGTCCTCATACTGCCTCACAGAGAAGTAAAGCAGAGAACCATTTTGGGCTTTTGCTTCAGCATGTAACATACTTTACAACAGATAGAAAAGCTTAGACATTTGACAATGATTCTGTCCTAAATCTCCGGTTCCTAGAGTATTCCCAGAAAAGCTAGAATATCGAATTTAATCAGTGAATGAGTGAATGAATGGATACAATAAATAAATGACTGGTGGCTTCCTTAGTATGAGAGAGAACGAGAGTGTATGTGTGTGTGTGTGTGTGTGTGTGTGTGTGTGTGTGTTCCATGGTATAAAATGTGTAATCTTGAGTTTGATAGTAATGATACTAACCATAATAGTAGACAAAATTAATGATTCTAGACAGTACTTAAATTAAAATGTCACTTAAATTAAAGTGTTTATGCTTTTGATGCTCCCAGAATAAAGGCAGGATTGAATTTACTTCATGTTCTTATGATCTGAGAATCCTCTCTTGCCATTGGTTTCTCTGCAGAATGGCTTTTACCCATTGAAAAGCAAAGTGTGCTGATTTTCTGTAAATGAAGGAACTCTATTAAGAGAAAGTTGTTATTTATTAGTCCTGAATTGTGTGGTCTTTCTGATTCCATTCTGGTCATATTTAGGATATAGTTAATTAAGGTAGGTCTTCTATGTCTTCCAAAGTCTACAAATTGTTCATTCAGTAAACAAGAGGAAAGACATTGAACTGATTCACTTAATTTCCTAGTTTATTGCTGATTTTGAGATACATTTCCTATTTTGTGTCTCTGCGTTAAAAGAGAGAGAGAAGACATACTTACTGTTTTTATCCTTTACCCAGAAAACTACTGAAAGGGCAATGCCCTGTGGACAATAACCCAAATAAAGTTACCTTTCCTACTTCCAGTGGCATAAACTATGCCCTTGCTACTTAGGAAGTAACCTGTGGACAAGAGTCTGAAATATCAGAAGTAGTCTGCTTTTGGATGGTGTCATCAGCTGATCCTCAGGTAGCGTTTGAACAGCAGTGTTTCAGATCAGTGCAGCTCAAAACCTAGTTCAAGCACTTGTAGCATCAGTACCACTAGATTAGAGTTTTTGAAAAATACAGGTTCCTTAGCCTCATCCCTCTTTGGGAATCTTTGATCTAACCCTCCAGAGTTTAGGAAGCATGCCCTTAATGCAATATCACCATTCCCATTTTAGTATTAAGAACTAGGGTCTAAAGCTTTCAGATATAGCTTTCTGATGAAGATTTTACGGTTGTAGGCACTTCGGGGAAAAAAAAAAAAAAAGTAATCCCACTACGTTTCATGCAGGCCCAGACATTATGAAAACAGTATTTGATGTGGCAACAGAAGCTGCTTCCTAGTCTAGCACATTGCTGAATTTTGCAAAGCCCTTTCCAAAGGCAGGAGAAGCCCACGTTTCTTGGCTCATGTAGGGCAATGTGAGACAGAGGCAGCTTTCCTAATGCTCAGACTTAAATTCCCACATCATTGGAGGAATAAGTATAAGCTGTGCAAGTAAAAATTTTAAGCAGTTCTAAAACATTTAAACATTTACAGCATATTTTCATTTTCCTCACTGCCCTAGTATTTGTCAGAGTCACTTTTGAGAAGTGCAGTAGCTAACACTCTGCCTGCAAACACCACACTCTCACCTCCTCCTCAGCCATCTCCACTTCCCACTCACACCTGTGGACTTAGAGCAGTGTTCTTGGCAACTAGAATTTTAGAGAAGCTTCCTGAAAACACCATTGCCCACATCCCATCAGTTGGGTAGGAATAGAGCCTGCCGGGGCATCAACATTTCATAAGGTGCCAGGATGATCCCAATATTCAGTCAAAATTACTCCCATTGTACTGGAGCTTTCTGCTCCATGGACTCAGTCATTGCTCTAAGAGGGAAAGCATAAGAGGTTATGATTGATACATTCTTTAATTAAGACAAGTTATAACTGAGTTCTCTACTTATTGCTTTGAACCAGGTTTTTATTTAAGCCCTAGAATCAGACACAAATATATTTAAATTTCAGCCAGTATCCATGACTAAATTACTTAACTTCTCTATAACTAATTCTTCTTCTATGTAATGGGAATATTGAAATCTTTCTTATAAGAATACTGCCTAAAAGAAATAATGATTGTAAAACATACCCTTGCCCACCTCCCTGTGTTACATGGGTATGGATCTCAGCAGTGACTGCTCTGATACATTACCTGGCAGCTCATTAACTCCAACCTTTGTAGCTTTCTGACCTTTTACTTTTGCTGATGGCTCCTCAAACTATGCCTTGTCTGTCTAGATTTTTCAACCTGCATCTCTTCACCATTAGCTTGCTGCTTACCTGCTTCCTTTTCTTTGTACTCCAGCACCCACCTCATGACTGCTCTCTGGCTTTCCACTATCATGGCACAATATTAAGAGATGACATTGTCTCACTTCCTTTCTCCTTTTCCCAAGTTTTGCTACTGTTCATTTGTTAACAGCAGTAGCATGCTAAGTCTGCAATAATAAGTCACCACAAACTTAGTGGTTTAAAAATGCAGAAATTTATTCTATCATAGCAGAAACCTCAGTCCCTCCAAAGGCCCTAAGGGAGGACTCTTCCAATTTCTGGTGGCTCCTGGTATTTTTGGCTGTAGTGTAACTTCAGTCTCTTTCTATGTCATAACATGGCCTTCTCCCCTGTATATCCATTTTTCCCTTTCTGACTATTATAAAGACACTTTCATTGGATTTTACCATCCTGATATTGTTTTCTTTCTTCTCAATCTTAACCTTAATTACATCTACAAAGACCCTATTGAAGATCCTATTTCCAAATCAGGTTACATTCTGAAGCTTTATGTATGGTATGAGGTTTACAATACTCAATTTGCTATAGCTAGTAACCAGAAGCCAGTTACACAGAATGCAGTACATTTAAGTATGCAATGTTCTTCTTAAAGACCTACTAGTAGAAAGCATTGAAAATGTATTGCTATTCAAACATTTGGCTTAGGGTTGTCTAAATTCTAGATGCTAACAGGGTTCAAAATTAAAGTTCTTGGTAGGCTGAATGATGGCTAGAGCTCTAGTTAAGCATTATTAAAGGTTGATAGACATAACTATTTATAATATAATACTTTGCTAAAGATAATTATACTGATGCCCAAAACTGTTATCTTGACAACTAATACTAGTCAATGCCAATACCTCTTATATTTTCCCAAGAAAGTATAGCTAACAGCAAGAGCATATTGTTTTCATCATATCAAATTATGTTAATATTAAGGGTATCATATTTCAGTGGCATTTGCATCATGGCCAGTTGTTGCTGTTCCACTCTCTAGTACAGAACAAATTTAGCTTTTATTAGAAAAGTAGATTAGTCCCACGTAAGGTCTGCTGGAAGTCATCATGAAAATCATTAAGTTGAAAAGAGAGCTGATCAATTGATTGCTTTTCACCCTGTAAACTCTGAGAGATGGTGCTGATGGTCTCACTGTGCTAAAATAGGTTTAAAAATCAAGGTATTTCAGGATTTAATCTCATTCTTCATTATTTATCTATAAGTAAAGAAATACTAGCTTAGCGTGCATAGTTTTTATTTTCTTTGAATTTAACTCTTATTATATTGTTTATTCACTAGCAGGATAGATTGATCTTGTGGTGACAAATAGAAGCTTCAAATAACCAGCCACTTGTATCAGTCACGCTTCATGCAGGAAGATGTAATACTAGAAGTTGCCTTTGTTTTTGTCTTTGATTGTTTAGATTGCCAGCATAGCTTTTATGCTTACCTAGCCACTTCCAAGACAACTGAACTTGTATCTTTTATTCTAATGGGGACTTTTAGAATTTTATTCATTTGTGTTTTCAGATCATTATATCTAGTTGTATTATTTTGATATTACTAATTATATTACTAGTTTAATGTATTTAAATTGTTGTAGAATTTTGTTGTAATTCTTCATAGCCATTTCTAGACTGGGAAAAGCATACGATGTATATAACTGGTAATCTTAGATACTACATGAAAGGTCCAGGCACTTAGCTTCCTTTAGTACCTTTCCCTCATCTGTAAAATAAAAATGACTTTGAGCTACCTCATAAGACTAGGGGAGAAGAAAAAGGGGGTCATGCATTTAGTATGGCTTTAATAGCTAATTATTAAGATATTTTATGACAGTTTTTATTATTGGTCTACATGCCAAATGTAGTTCCATTTGATAAATCCACTAGCTCTAAGTGGTGCTAGGAAAACATATACAAAAACAATTTTTCCTGTTTAAATGAAAAGATTTCTTACCGTATGGAGACTCCTTAGAAAAGTTGGTCTGGAAATCCCCTTTAAACCAGCTATTCTGCTACTGGGAATTTTCCCAGAGGATCTGAAAACATC
>NW_004524591.1:23425571-23438316 GCF_000260255.1 Octodon degus | reverse complement strand
ATAAATAAATAAATAAATGAAAAGATTTCTTAGCAGCTTGTTTCATGCATGATTAGACAACTACCATCAGAACCTGACTACTTTGAAACTATTTTCTTCTAATAGTTCATTGTGAAAATATTTTGACATACACAGAAACTGGAAAAATGTGCATTGTATACCAATGTGCTCCCCTCATAGATTCTATAGTTAACATTTTTCTATATTTATTTATAACATAACTGAAATTTTTTTTTGGCAGGGGGGGCAGAACCAAGCATTGAACTCAGGGCCTTGCGCTTGCCAGGGAAGCACTTATTCCACTGAGCTATTTCCCTAGCCCCAAATTTGGTCATTTTTGTTCCTCTCAAATATCCCAGAAATAAATTCCCAGCCATTCCTTAAGCACTTCATACTCATAGGATTTTAATATCTTACCTAGAAAATCTGAACATACAGAAAGCAATATTGAGAGAATAGTTGCTTTGTTAAATGTTTAATTTATAAAAGTATTTATCCAGACATTTCATTTAAACATTGTCTTCAGACAGGAAATCGGCCATCTCATGCTGTGAGCAGTCTACAAGTAGTCTTATATAATATTACAAAGAAACATTACTCTTGATGAAGAATGCTACTAACTTAGAATGATTTTTATTATAAGCAAATTAGATAGAACTTTCAGTTTTTATTTTTATAAAGTTTTTAACTTATATTCTTATCTTTTGAAAGAAAAAAAAAAAGGATCTCATCTGTCTGTCTAGTTTTCTTAGAGAATTTCCTGGTTCACATTACTTCTGTAAGTAGCTTTCTACAGATATAGGGAAAAAAAGTAACTATTTAAAGTAACTGATAGGTTCAGAAGCAACAGCAATGGCGGCAGTGGTGGCAGCGCAGCAGAGAAGCAGAAATGGGGGAGGGAAAGCCTTTATTGACTCTAAACACATGGAGAGGACGGAGGGCAGGGAGATGGGCGGATCCTCTGACCAGAGTCAGGGAGTCTGATACTCTATGGAACTCTGCCAGGGGCGGAGCTTGAGGGGAGGGTTTAGTGACGTGTAAGGAGCTGATTGGGGGCTCCCATGAGTGGGTGGGAAATGTCACAGGACTGGACCTTTCACCCAGGGCTGGAGTGGGGAGGGAGGAGGAGGTGGTCATTAGGAAGATGAGCTGTTGTTTTAAGGGCTTCAGCTATATCAGAAGACCACCATGATAATTCAGCAATTCTTACTAGGACTGTAACCTATCAGTAACTTCAGCCTAACATGATGGAGTACAACTTTACTCCCAGCATTTAGGAGACTGATGCAGGAGTATCGCTGAAAGTTTCAGGCTAGCCCAGGCTACATAAAAAAGTTCAAGGCCATTCTGAATGACCTAGCAAGACCCTCTCTCAAAAGAAAAAGAAAAAGAAAAAAAACAAAATAAAATTCTGTTGATAATTGATAGCTAGGCTTGAAGTGATACCAAGGCTAAAACAGACATTGTTTTCCTGTTTGTCTATAGAAAAATCATCACAGCTAATCCTATATGTTTTATAAGACGTTAATCATCTCAAATTTTTATTTTTTGAAGTCAATCATTATTCCAAATATTTTCTTCAACATTTCTTCATTTCACCAAATGTATTTGGAACAGATTTTCCTTTAGACAGAACTTTTCAAGACTTCATCGACCATATCTGGGTTACATGGCCAGTTTGAAAAGAACAAGCTGGAAGGCATTAGTCATGAGGGAGTGCTGAATAGAAAAGTAATTACAGCTAGTGACATTTGTTTACCAGCTTTGCTTGGTGCTAAGGAACTTTGAGCAGGAGGCTGTTTGGGGATGGCATCGATGTAGGGATAAGCTCTGGTGTTTAAAGTAGGACTCTGAATTTACTTTCTATCATGAGTGGAGGTGAATCCACTGATGGTCAGCTTATACATGATGTAGACTGTCCTAAGACATGGTGCTTATTTGAGATAATATTTTGAGATGGTGATTGGCTGCTGTCTGTTTTGATCTTCCTCAAACCACTCCTTGGTGGATAAGCATGGGAGAAGGTAATGACTTATGACAGATCTGCTGACAGGGACCAAACTGCATTAACACTCTGTCACTCAGATCTTTAGAGAGCTGCCTTTGCCTGAAATATATTTAGCTTTACTTGCTAACAAAGTCATCTTCAGATTTATTTCTTTTCCTTAAATGTTTGAGAAGAGGAAGAGCTTCCTATCAAAAGATACTAGGAAGAGAGAAAAGTCCAGCTCAACAGCCCAAGCAAATGATAGTGATCATTCTTGGGAGCAGCAGAGTTGCTGACCTGGCAAGATTATTGGTAGGAGCCAGATGAGTATAGACAGAAAACTGCTGCACTTAGGGAATTTTTGAGGTTCTTATCCTAAGTAATTTTGGCCCTGTCTGGATTTTGCAGCTCTGGCTTAGAGATGTTAGGGAGAAAATTAAAAAAAAAACAAGACTATCTCAGCATGAAAGTTAAATGACCCTTTAAGATTTACTGTTCAAAGAAAGCAGCTGTGTTTCTTCATGTTTTTCAAGGATTCTGTCCTACCCAGTACTTGTACACTTTTAATCTTGGCATAGACAGTAAGATAAGCTATTAAAATTTTGATGGATTCCCCATAAACAAGAGTGACAAAACAGTTGAGTAATACCCACTGTTGAAATTCCAATAAAACTAAATTATTAATATTTATTTAACATTTGTTTTGTGCAGTCAAAGGAGGCAATGTACATATTTAAAGCAGGAATCACTTCTCAGGAACTTATCAGTACAGTAGTTAGGGACTTAGAACTCCTCACACCTCTGAATTCAAGAACAGTAGAAGACAACTGAGCACTGAATATGATGGTTCAGAATATTGGCACTGAGGAGTTAAGGAGGAAGACACCAAGGGCTGAAGGATTCAGGAGAGTCTTGTGCAAGAAGTGGGTCTTAGAGCATTGTAGGATTTGTAGGAGAAGGCAGGAGGGAAAGTAACCCAAACAAGGGATACAAAATATGCAAGGACACAGAAGGTAAAACTGACTATTATGTTTTCATGAGACAGAGAGAATAGTCTAGCTGAGTGAAGGAATGAGCGGCAAGTGAGAAATAAGTTTAATGGAGCGTTGAACTCTGTAGTGCAGATCTCAGGGTTGGAAATCAGCTTTCTGTTCAAGTGGGCAGAGATAGAGACTCATGAAAAGTTTTAGAGAATTGATATGCTAAGATGTTTTAGACACAGATGAGAGAGTGGGCTTTGTGCATACCAGACACATTAGAGGCTAGAGAACCTAGGATCACTGACACAGCTGAGGCAGAAATCTAGTAATCAAGTCACTGAAGGGGACTCCCTCTGTGAACTCTAGACAGAATCTTTGGCTAATCACCTCATGGCTACATGTGGTGTGGTAGCCTCAGCATTTTGCTGATTTCATTAAAGTGATTCTTCTGTCATTATTAATAAAAACAGTGACTTTCCAGAGTAAATATTTTACTCATAAATCTCCATCAGGCTTTTCTTCTTGTGCCTGAGAAGCCACAATTGGATGGACACAGTTGCATGTCCACCTCTGTATTCACAGGAGCAACTGTTTGACTGTAGCACATTTATATTTATTTAAAGATTGAGCTGTACATTTCTCATTTGCTACCTTGTTAGATACAGAGGAGCTCTGTCAGTTAAAGTCCTGCTTTGGGGAAAAGACATCCTACAGCTAATTTATTAACAGGTTATCTATGTCATTATGTCCTTTTTGGATTGTGCATACTAGAAATAAGTCTTTTGAGAGGAAAAATCCATCAAGGCTCTGGTTTCCCTTCCTTTTTCTTCCTCATTTTTTATCTGCTTTTTCCCCCTCCATGGTTATAGCTATTCCCATGATGGATGGTCCTATCTATGGAGTCCAGAATACCCTGAGTATTCATTTGCAAATAGCCACAAAATCAAATTCAGATAACCGCTCTTAAATGAGAGTCATTCTGTACCTCTCCTCATTGGATGCATACTACTTTTCTTTGCCCTATTTCAACCACAAGAGCTTAATTGCTTTCTTCCTCTTCATTCTGAAGCATTTCTGAATTTGTTGTCCCCATGGTCTTTGGAAGGTCAAGGCTGCCTATCAGACTTTTGCAGAAGTACTTTGGTGTCCTTGCTTGCTGTGCTTTCCCATGGCTTCCAAAGTTTCACTACAGTGATCCATTAGCCTGAGGAGAGGACTGGGCTGTCAGTTAATTTCTTGGGTCTTGACCCACCACCGTTCCCTTTTCTTCCATCCTATCAAAATTTTACTATAGCGCTAATAGAATTTTCTGGTATATACTAGGCACTCATTTGTTGAATGAATAAAATGGTAATTGCTAACAGTTATGTCAAAAGATACCTGTCGTTTATGGTTAGGGATAGAATATAAAGACAAATCCATGTATTTTGACAAGGCAAGTAATATTACTTACTGGTTTTTTTAAAAATAAATTTTGTGTTTTGGAGAAGTTTTGATTTACAGAAAATTCGCAGCGATATATAATCAAAATATTTCTCATACTCAGTGTACTTATTCAGTTTCCTTATTACTAACATCTTGCAGTATATTAACTATAATTAATGAAATGATATGATACAATAATCTGGTTATTATTAACCAGAGTATATATTATTCATACTGATATGTTCAGTCTTTTTTTTCTTTAATAACCTTTTCTGATACCAAGATCCCATTCAGAATATATTACATTTAATTGTTATTTCTCTTTAGGCTCTCTTGGATGTAACAGTTACTTTCTTTTTTTCCTTTGTTCTTTCTTTCCTTCTTTTTTTAGTTGGATATTTAGCAGTTTTGTTTGTTTTTGCTTCTAGGCAAGTTTTCACTTAGTTTATTTTTTTGTTTGTTTGCAGTACCTGGCATACAATTCTACCACTGAGTTATATCTCAGACCTTAAAAAATGCTTTTTATTTTGACACAGGCTCTGTCTAAATTTCTTAGGCTGATCTCAAACTTGCAGTTCTCTTGCCTCTGCCACTGTGATTGTCTCAAGAAATTTTGTTAGAAATTTTTGTGAACTATTTCATACCATATCCTGCAATACAGGCTTATTTCATCTGCTCTCATGATTTCACTGGGATTGCATAGTTTTGGATACCATCTCAGGGTTTTCATGACATGTTGATATCCACCATAACTACTTACCCAAGGCAACATTTGTCTGGTTGTTCTATTAAAAAAATATTCTTTGGAGGGCTGGCCAAATAGATCAGTGGATTAAAGTGCCTGCAAGCAGGCACAGGGGTCAGGGGTTCAATCCCTGGGCCTGTCATGCTGGCCCCGCTCACCGGGGCCCATTGAGACTGGGCATGGTGGCATGCACCTGTAATCCCAGCTCTTGGGAGGCTGTAAACAGTTAGAGCATTATGAGTCTGATCTAGTAGTAAGACCCTGGACACTCTGTAGACCCTTCCCTAATATATATATATATATATATAAACACACACACATATAAACGTTATTCTTTGATGGATATGGTGACATATGCCTGTAATCCCAGCAATCAGGAGGCTGAGGCAGGAGGAACTGCCATAAATTTGAGGAAATGAGAACTCACTAACTAGTGAGTTCAAGACTAGCTCAGAGTACATACCAATACCCTGTCTCAGAAAATTAAAAAACAAACCAAAAGTTACTTTTTTTTCCCTTTTATATAATATGCTCTTTGGAAGGACGCCACTTTATACAACCTGTACACTTATGGAGCATGATCCACTTGTTTGAAGGTGGAGTATCTGCTTAAATTATGTGGAATGCTTCTATGTAGGAGATACTTGGTATGTTTCCTCCACATTTATGTGTACTTAATCCAGTAGTGGCAAATCTTTTAGAAACAACTACCCAGTTTGCAATCAAGAACCCACTTGTTTATCATGAAGTGCCAACTCTGCAGTTAAACTTGAATATTGAGGTTTTAATTTAGAAAAAACTACTCATATATTAGCATCTTTTGTGTTAAAAGAAATAACACGTATGGCATAGGTTCACCTCTGATTTAGTCATTTATGTCAGTGTAGACCCATGGATCATACTTTGAGTGCTAATTCAGCATCATTTTATTTATTCTCTTACAGAAATCATTACAGCTTTTGCCATCAGGGTCTCTGAGTTAGCTTCTCCCCATCATTGGAATTTTTTGAAGTATTTTCTTACCTATGGGCCCTGCAGTATGCTCCAGGTACATCTCCTGTTCCTAGAATCAGGCAGATTTTTGAAGATCTTAGTTCTTTTTGTTGCATTAGAATCCCAGAAGTATCATTATTTCCAGGCCCTCATAGCTGACAGAGGAAATGTGTGTATACTAGCCTTTGTATATATTCATGTTTATAAATATTTCTGTAAATAATATTTGTGTCAATATTAAGCTAAAATCGAGTTCATACTGTTTTCTCCAACCCTAATGCAATATTACTTAGAAAATACTAGGCATTTCTCAGTTCAAGAATAAGAAACCTGATTACCACTGCATCTGCCATCCATTTACTTAACTATTGAATTTCAGGGTAAGAAGTCCATTTTAGTATGTGTATAGAGTATGAGAATTGCTACCCTATACCCTACTGGGAATGAACTTCAAAAACTGGCTTACTCTGCTAACGTATACTTTATTTGGTCTTTAGGCTTATAGACTCCATACTTATCTCCAAAGTGAGTAGTACTTTTCTCCCCATTCTCTTCAGTGAAGGTGTTTTGTATATTCATAATGTAGTTCACTGGTTTTGTCATATTTTAGATTTTATCCTATAATCCCATGAAATCCTTAATGAATTTTTAAATGTTCAATATAGTTTTTGTTCACAGTTTTTTCTTCATGTTTTAAAAGTTCTATAGATCTTGACAAGCATGTACTGCCATGTGTCTAGCAGTTAGTGAAGAATTTAAAGGATACACATAGAGGGGAAAAATTATAACTGAAGAAAAACTTTCTCAGCAATCAGCCATGACATGAAATTTATAAGTAGCAAGTGATCAGAATCTTTTTGTGGCATAGAAGAGAAAAATAAAGATTTCTCTTTAAGTAAAAAAAAAAAAAAAAAAAAAGTTGTCATGTATATGGTTGTTATTTAGCTCTTGAAAGTTTTAATTAGACCCTAGATAATTATTTTTTAAAATTTTGCACATTTAAGGTAAAGCTCATACATTTGTCTAAAATGCATTAAGTATTTATGTGATTATCATATATTTATATTGTCTTCCTTTATGGAGAATGTAGTAGTTTTATAGCAGTAACCATAAGTGCTTCATTTGAAAGCTATTTTTACTCTTTCTCGAATAGTTAAATTGGGAAGGCCAAGCTAATTAGCTCATGAAACTATTGACCAGATTCACCTTAGGAGTAATACCCCAATTGTAGACCATGTGCCTGAGTAGAAATAATCAATTGCCCTAAAGCTATCTTAGTAAGTACAGATACTTGAAGTAATAGCAAAAACGTTAGGCTTATTTAAGTTCTGTTTACTTCTTTCAAGTCTTGGATATATAAGGATTGATTTATTTATATGGTGGAAACATAGCATAGCAGGCAAGGCTGTTGTGATCAAACTCGTACACATACATGGGACAAATGTTATTTTTGAGTTATAACTCTTTTTAATAAAAGCCTGGTTGTATATAGTTAGCCTGAGTTATAGTTTTCCTGGTTAGTATTGACATTCTCTATCATATAAAGGCTTCAGCAGAAATTTCCAGGCTACAGTGTACCTTGGAGATGAATTCATGTCCATTACTGGAGAGAAGCTCAACATATTACGTGCCTCATCTGAGGTGACATATCTGGTAAATGTCAGTTTCCATAGCAGAATCCAAGTTCCTCTTTCTGGCACAATTTTCTTTTTATTCTATTTATCATATTGTTTAAAACCTGTTACTTTTCACGTGCTGAGTGGTTTATTTGTATTGGATTTTAGCAGCACCAACACTTGTTCTATAAGAGAAATATTTTTTTCTGCTGAACTTTAACAAGTAACCTTTTAAACCACCTACTATTTATAGTGACTTTGCCTTTCCTTTTGCTCTTTTCTCTAGGCAAAGCATGTTTCACTCTAAAACCAAATAACAAGCATCTCTCTCCTAATTTATGGTTTTCAAATTTTTAGTGTGTTTTTTTTTTTCACTTGCTGTCCAGAATGCTGTCTGAAAAGTCACAATGATTTAAATAATTGATGGCTACTTTATGAAATTGTCAGCCTGGATCCATCCTCCTGCCTCTTTCCCCACCCCCCAAGTCCTTGAGCAGCTAATCCTTTTATGTTGTATGCTTTTTTTCCTTCCTGGTTTCATTTAGATAATTATATTATTCACTGTGGAATATAATTGTCGTTATACTGTGGGGGAAGAGAGGGCGGAGAAGGGTGGGAGCTGCCTGCTGTTGGCATCTGCAGGTTGTAAAATGTCTGTTATGCTCTAGCCTCTAATTTCTTTGCCATCCCACCTTTTAAAGATTTAATTATATCTGTGTAAAGGCTTAATTTGAAATGTGACTTCTAATTCTTTTGGAAGATAAAAAAGAGATGAATCCATTGTTAAACATGAACAGGCATGGTACAGTGGACAAAACTAGGGACAGGAATTCAGAGAGTTGCAGTCTACTGAACAAACAACTTCTGAATACCTACTATGTGCCAGGTACAGGAGTTAGAATTAGGAACTGCAGAGATTTAAAAAGAAAAAATGCTGTCCTCTACAGATATGCACACTGGTGATCTACTGCCAACTTAGGACATGGTTTTCAACCTTGTGCTTAACTTTACTGGGCCTCAATTTCTTACCTCTTTTCAGAATTTCCTCCTGCCTCCAATGTTTTGTGAGGTACCAAAGAAAAATAAAGTTATCAGCCCCATCCCTTCTTTGTCAACTTCAATTGAAGAATTAAGGGTAACCAAAGTATAAATGTTCTGTGACGAAAGTCTGTTAGCCATCTCTGGAATCAAAGGTCCCATCTGAAGTGCTTAGATAAAGAGTTTCTTAAAGAAAAAAATGTATTTTCTCCCTCCTAAGTTGAGCATACCCAAAGCAGGGTGTGTTTGGCAGCAGACTGCAGCACTGCCAGAGCTATTGAAAGTCATTATCAAAAGACTACTGACCTTGCCTATCATATTACTTTTTTGTGATACCAGGGTTTGAACTCAGTACCCTGCAAGGCAAGTGCTTATTCTATTGAACTATCTCACCAGCCCTGTCATCTTACTATTACATGACACTTTTTGTGCTAGCTCACAAAGCTATTGGTTGAGTGAGGATTATGATTTTAACATGTTATTTTTATAAGTCTGAATTTTTTTATTTTAGAAAGGAAAATCATAAAATTATTTGTTCACTTTTGTGTGTTTTTCTTATCTTTGGAGATATCAAATTTGGATGTGGTACAACTCAAAACTTAGAAAACTTCAAAGATAGTCAGTATAAATACAGTGACATAGCAGGATTTGTAAATGTTAAAAGAAAGAGTATTCATCTCTATCAGACCCTTACCATGTTGGATAAATTAAACCCAAATGATAGCAGATAGCCTTTAATAAATAGAGCACAAATAACACATGATAAAATAGGGAGTTAGAGTTGGTTTTATGATGTGTTTATTTTTAAGGAGTTAATCATGACCCACTTGCCTTATTGGAAAAATAATTTTCTTGTGACACAGAGAAAATGGAGTATTTAAAAAGGTAGTCAATATGACAATGAAATGGACATGGTTGAAATCAGCAAATTTTTTTCTTATTTGCCTGGTGTTTTTGTACTAGGAAGAGTGATATTTGGGCCTAGACCACTTTCAATAGTAATACTTCTTTTCAATCAAAAACTGTCATCTGGACTAATGTAGTTTGTATATGTCCCATATTCTCTACAGGCATAAGTTGATGCTAAAAACCTCTTCTCATACTACAATACTAATACTTTACTTGACTTAAGACCTATGTCCTTTTTCCTCTTTATTTTTACAAAAATCTTTGCAAGGAGCCTTCTCTATTGTCTAGTAATGAAATATTATGAATCTAGTAATAAGCACACCCCTCTTTTAGGGCCAGCCTAATAGGTGGCCAGGGTTCTATCCCCGGCATGCTGTGTCGGCCTCGCCCATGGGGCACAGTGAGACTGCAATTGAGACTGGGCATGGTGGTGCACGCCTGTAATCCCAGCACTTGGGAAGCTAAAAACAGGAGAATCACTACAAGTCCAGTCTATGTAGTGAGACCCTATAGACCCTGTAGACCCTGTCCTAAATACAGAAAAAAAAAATAAAAATAAACACACCCTTCTTTTAGGAATTTGATTTCTCCTTAAGACTTTTTCAGTCAGGTACTTCTAATATTTTAATATTCATGCTCATAATAGGCAGGATCTTGTTAATATGTGCATTCTTACCCAGTCATTTTGAGAGAGTTCCCCATTTTAAGTGGTACTCAGATAATACTGATACATGAACTCAGTAACAAGACTGTGACCAGAGGTCAGAAAACTATAGAGAGCCTGATGACAAGTACTTTTGGCCATGTGAATTATATCTTGTTTGAAAACTATGACACTATAATATAAAAGTGATCGTAAACTGGTTGTAGTGGCACACATGTGTAATCCTAGCTCTTTGGGAGGCTGAGGCAGGAGGATTACAGTTTGAGCCTAGCCTGGGTAATTTAGCAAGATTGGTGAAACCCTGTCTGAATATAAAAAATTAAAATGTAGTTCTGTGTAGAGGCCCTGGTTTTAATCCCAGTACTGAGGTGGGGGGGGGGGCGATGTTACACAAAAACGCAAAGCAACACTAGACAGTTTGTAAGTACACAAGCATGATTGCAGTCCAATAAAACTTTATGTACCAAAACACAAACAAATATGGCAACTGGATTTGTAGGTTGTTATTTGCTGACTCCAACATTAAATAATACTTTGGAAATTATTTCCTTGTTGCTAGTGTTTTACTTTTAAGACTTACATTCAGATACTTATATGAGGCTGTTTTATGATATGAGGCAAATATAATTAGGTGGAGATTCATTTATACTCTATCTAGATATTATAGAACAATTTTAAGCCAGTTGAAAAGCTATCTCTTCCCTCTAGATGATATAGAATCCAGTGAGAAGAATGATGTCTTAACCCTATTATGGCATACTAGCACCAACAATTTGAAAAATTAATTCCTTTCTGACAAGGAGTGGTTCCTAGATATATATATATATATATATATATATATATATATATATATATATATATATTGTTCTATGTATACCGTTCTCCAAACTCTGACTTTTTCCTGTCTGTGCATTTTTTTATTGGATCCTTTACCATATCATTTGGCAGTGATCCATATTTTGGTAATGAGATAGTTTGTTGTGCCTGCAATGAAGAAAATGATTTAAAATATTTTTTAATAAGTTAACAGGAGCAAGTGTTGAAATTACTGTAATGAGATAATGACAGTACAGCATATTGCTTTAAAGATTGTGCTCTGATGAAAAATGTATCCTCTTAATAAACTCATTTAACTATATTTTCCTTGGCAAGCTTGTTTAGCACTGGTCAGTGTAACAGCAATAGGAAAGTGGTCATATGAGTCTGAGGTCAATGAAAAAGACCAAGGCTAGTATTTACTTAAGAGTTTTTTGGAAAAAAAAAAAAAAAAGTTCACTGACCTAGCTTTATGGTGTATATATAAGCTATAGAGAATTTGTACCAGTACCCAAATCCTGTAATAATGAATGCTTTACAGGATTCCTAAAATCCACATTTATAAAACTCAGTTCAGTTTACTAGCTTCATCTTTTTAATCTGTTATTGTAGATCACATCTACTTAATTACTTTAAAATTTGAAGTGTTACACTTGAAAGTTGTCTAATATTCTTTAGACTTTGATCACATGTATCTCATGTGCATACTCAATACAGAGCATAACATAACACTCTGGAGCAGAAGATGAAGACTTGAGTCCTTCCCATGAGTTCATTGATTATGAGAGAGGAGCACACGTACGACAAAGCAGAGTTATACCTATCACAAGCATCTTTTGTACATAGCACATTGGGAGCTCAGAAAATAACTAGACAGTATAGAATTAAGTGAGAAGAATAATGTCTTAACTATTGTGGCATAATAGTGCCAATAGTTTGAAAAATTGCTTCCTTACTGGGGCATTAACAACCTATTGCAGCGAGAAGCGGCTGCAGCGCCTAACCGCGGAGGCAGGGACCAAGACTGAGAGGTTGCTGGGTGGGTGCTATGGCCGGGATCACCACCATCGAGGCGGTGAAGCGCAAGATCCAGGTTCTTCAGCAGCAGGCCGATGATGCAGAGGAGAGGGCCGAACGCCTCCAGTGGGAAGTGGAGGGAGAAAGGCGGGCTCGGGAACAGGCTGAAGCAGAAGTAGCCTCCTTGAACCGTAGGATCCAGCTGGTTGAAGAGGAGCTAGACCGTGCACAGGAGCGCCTGGCCACTGCCCTGCAAAAGCTAGAGGAAGCTGAGAAAGCTGCTGATGAGAGTGAGAGAGGTATGAAGGTCATTGAAAACCGGGCCCTAAAAGATGAAGAAAAGATGGAGCTCCAGGAAATCCAGCTGAAAGAAGCTAAACACATTGCCGAAGAGGCAGACAGGAAGTATGAAGAGGTGGCTCGTAAGTTGATTATTGAAGGAGATTTGGAACGCACAGAGGAACAAGCTGAGCTGGCAGAGTCCCGTTGCTGGGAGATGGATGAGCAGATCAGACTGATGGACCAGAACCTGAAGTGTCTGAGTGCTGCTGAAGA
>NW_004524591.1:23419197-23423984 GCF_000260255.1 Octodon degus | reverse complement strand
AAAAAAAAAAAAACCTATTGCAGATGTGATGAGTGTTAGGCAATAGAACTACATGGCCACTGCTTGACTGGGAATGGAACGCTAGTGTATCCTATGTTGCCCATGTTTTTTAATTTGTTGTGTAGAAAGATGACATTTGCTAACTAACAGAATATTCACTGTAGGCAAGGTCTTTTCTAATGCAGCTTTTTGGCTTTTAGGATCATTTTTATTCCAAATAGAGTCTATTTTCCATACCTGTTTCTTCAGGTAGGTACAACTTGCTTGCCACTTCCACCTCAATACTGTCCCAAAAACTGTTTAGTTGCCCATCTTCATACCCCCCTTACTAAAAAATCCAATGATCACCTCAGACTGTTGATATTTACACATTTTTACCTGACAAGTTTAGTCACCCTGATTCTTCACCATAACTAAGCATCTCATTTTTACCAGTTTGATGTGTGGATGCTTTACTCTTTGCTTTCTTCCTTATGCCTTTGCTTATCTTTCCTGCCATGCTTGTATGGGTAGAACAGCATCCCTACATCTTTTCCCTCAGATTAAACTCTGCTTTTTTTTTTTTTTCTTTTAACCTTGTTTGAAACTAGCCCACATGCTACATACCAGACTACAAGGCTGTGAGGCCAGCTTCAGCATTTCTTTTCCTCCTTTACAACCAACAAGACCAGTGTTCAGATCTGATGGGAAAGAGAGCTGGAGGGTAAATGCTGCTTTTATAAAAAAAGAAAAAAAAACTTTTAAAAAACCCTTTCAGAAGCTCATTCCTGATGCAAAAGGTTGTTAGGGGGCCTTCCTGAAATACTATCTGAAAATATCTGCATACCTATATATAAGAATTATACTAGATTTTTTTTCTTTGTAATAGATTTTGTTATACCAACAACTGATTTTTAAAATTTATTCAAAAGGCCATTCATTAGCCTAGCCCTGAAAATTCAAACATATTTTAAAATTGAAATGTACATGTGTAAGTGGCCTCTTTCTATCATGAGAAATTGGGTTTTGTTGCAGTGTTTTCTCTTAAAAACAGAGAGAATAAAGGGCTGGCCAAATAGCTCAGCAAGCAGATGCAGGAGCCAATGGTTCAATCCGCGCCTGCCATGCCATGCTGGGCATGCTGACAAGGCAATTGAGACTGGGCTTGGTGGTGCGCACCTGTAATCTCAGCACTTGGAAGGCTGTAAACAGGGGAATCACTATGAGTCCAGTGTAGTAGTGAGATCCTGCATACCCTGTAGACCCTTTCGTAAAATACAGAAATAAATAAATAGAGTGAATAAATCCTGTTTTTCAACTTAGAAGATGATATGGAAACTAGTTAGGCAGGTGTATGTTTTATGTAAGTTTCTAGCATAGTGAACTGCCTTTGCATGCACACATCTAGTTCATAGTATTCCTTACAACAAATGACCCACTGGGAACTCCATGGCTGTACAATGTACTGAGCACCCGGTGTGGACCAACTAGCAAACAGAGAATCAGGTTAGGAAGATAGTCTCTGTCCTTTGTCCTGATGAAAGATACCTGTGGATAAGACCTATCCCAAACTGTTCTGCTGGTTGCTTCTCTCAGAAAATGAAAACAACAAATGGCAAGTTGGCCTTTTCCCTTACAAAAGCACTTTCTGTACATCATTCTCCACCTTGTGGCTTCTGCCACGTCCTATCCTCTGACTCCTTTTCACCCAGCAAATAGCCTCTTTCTTAGAAATACTTTAGAGCTTAGTGTGGCCAAATCCCACATTTCACAAGGCCTGCAATGAATTGTAAAAAGCTTTGCTTACTTTAACAGATTACAGGGTTATTTTACAATCAGGTCATGAACACTGGACACAATAATCTGGTTCTTTGCTGCTGCAGTGGCATCAGAGTGCTGATAGCACACTTTCTGTTTTTAGGGGGAAATGAATTATCTCTGGTTGACTGACTAAACTCTTCAGTCTCACAAATAAGAAAAATACAAAAGGCAAGCATTTGTTTACTGTAATAAACCAATAGACTTTGCAATAAATTCTGTGATAACTGCTGTCTTTTCTACATTCAACCCACACACACACATACACACAGGAAAATTTTAATTTATAGCCAAAAATTGTAAGTTATATTTATTTGTGTCTATGTAATGATCTTTAATCAAGCAAAGTAATAGGAGATAAAATGGAATGGAATTTGACAAAAGGCAATGCAAGAAGCGAGCTGAGAAGGGAATTTCATAAAATCCACTTCTAGCTTTGTCAGCTGCTTCCTTCATTACTATAGGCTTTCATTTAATCTTTTGAAACATTCTATTCAATTTTTTTCTTCAGTTTCTTGGAAACATAAAAACAATGCTAATGATGGAAGCCAGAGGCCAATCTGAAGTTAGTTAAGTACCTTGTAACCACAGCCCTTTAGCCACCCCTCTCACTGAGCTGTGCTTGGGTGGTATATAGGCTATACTTGGCACCCTGACTTAGAGTCTATGGTTGATATGTCACATCCACATATGATACTCTGGGTAAGAGTGTCCTAGCTTTCCAGTGCCCAGTAGACAAAGGTAACTCCACTATATGCTGAACTGAAAGAGCCCATACCTCTTTCCCTAGAAACTTATGACCACTCAACTATGGCAATATGGTACAGTGCAGGTGTTCTGTAAGGGGCTGGATGGTAAATGCTTTTAGCTTTGTAGGCCAGATAGTTAACTGTTGTAACTCCAGATGGTTCCCAACTTCAGAGTTTTGACTTACCAGTTTTCAACTTTACAAAAGTGGGAAATTGATGCACATTTATTAGAAAATACACTTTGAATTTTGATCTTTTCCCAGGAAACAATATTCAGTTTAGTCTTCTCTCATGACAATGGGCAATGGCACTGAGCCCCAGCTCCCAGAGAAGCAACTGATACTCTATAGTGTGGTGCATTATTAAACTCTGCTGGTCTATAAGTTATATACATTAAATAAATTTCCAACTTAGCAATATTTTCAACTTACAATTTTATCAGGATGTAAGCACATCATAAATTAAGGAATGTCTATGCTCAACACTGCCTTTGTAGCATAAAAGTAGTGTAGATAATACAAAAATGAACCCATGTGGCTTTGGTTCATTACGCTTTACCTAAAGATTTGTCCTACAGATGTTGTTTGTTGACCCCTGGAATAGTGACAAGAATGCTAGATTTTGAGCTGAGATCTTTCTTTGGCCCTGAGACCTATCAGCATAAATTGATCTCAAGTCATTCTCATCATTTTTATATTTATTTGCAAAGTATGTGATAATAACACTTCTCATGCCTCTCTTAGACTGTTGAATGTGATAATGTAGATGAGTCAGATTTATTCATTATGACGTAGTCTAGACATAGAGTTTTTTTCCCCTAAGTAGTATTAGAAGCAGTAAGGTTAACTTTTCTAGAGAAGTAGAAGATGAGGATTCACTTCTTAATTCCTCACAGTATACACAAGTGCCTTAAAACTTACGGATTTGGAGGCAGAACAACAAGCCGTATAGAACAACATGCTGGAAGGTAGACTACAACTGCGTGTGTCCACATGAATGTGATTCTCATTTAAAAGCCTAGCAATGTAATGCCTAGCAAAGGAAGAAATAAAAAAGGGAGGAAGACCACAGAGGAGGATGTTCAAGGGTCTGTGATATTGTCTTACATAAATTTTCACAGTTGGTGGAATAATGCATATTATACCCAGTCTCCCTTTCATTGACATGTTCTCACTGAAGATTTTAAATTTGCCAAGAATTTGATTCAAAACTTTCTAGTTTCTTTATAATTAATGCTAGTGAAGCTGACATGAAAACATGTCTCTTAAGGGACAATTAGCATATGGAATATAATTAATAATATCCTATGGAAGATGGACAATTATCGTATGGAAGAAATTTGGGTTTGGGTAGAGCAATTTATTTTGTAAACACCATCCCTCTACTTGGTCTGGTAACTATCTCTAAAAGGATGCTCATTTTTTCTTAATGCTTTACTCCTTCACAATTCTTCCTTATTACTTGAAATATACTTTATACTTCTCTTCAGCTGTCATATCTTAACTATAAATGTATCTTACCTCTTCTCTCAGACCTGAAATGTTCTCATTCTCTGTATTCTAATAATGCTGGCACTATGGTCTATCATTTATGTTATGGTGTATTCATTTTATTCTTTCTTTCTTTTTTTTTTTTTTTTTTTCGTATTTTAGGGAAGGGTCTACAGGGTGTTCAGGGTTTCACTACTAGATCGGACGTGTAGTGATTCTCCTGTTTTTAGCCTCCCAAGAGCTGGGATTACAGGCACGCACCACCATGCCCATTTTCAATTGCAGTGTCAGTGCGGCCTGGGGGAGCAGGGGTAGCCCCAGCAGGGCAGCCCCAAGGGTCAAACCCCTGGCCCCTGTGCCTGCTTTCAGGTGCTTTAATCTTCTGAGCTGTTTGGCAGGCCCTTTTAGTATTTCTTATCTTTTCACTCTTCGCAATGAGATTGTGCATTTTCTGAACAATTGGACTATTCCTAATTCAATTCTACCTCTATCTCAAAGCCTTTCATTTTAGTAGGCTTTTAATACTTCCTTATTGAATAAAAATTTGTCTAATAAAAATCAAAGATATTTTCTGAAATCAAGAATACCAGGTTACATACCTCGGTAATGTCCCAAATTTTCTGATCAAGAAGATTATGAGGCCAAAGAGGAAAGTGAACGATGACATATAGTGTGCCTAAGGAGAGTCACATGGGGAGAAGACACTCTCTCAGGCTTTCACAGAGAGCACATTGGCCAAGCAATGGCCGTG
>NW_004524591.1:23415054-23418774 GCF_000260255.1 Octodon degus | reverse complement strand
TTTGTAAATAGGATCTCAAGTCCACATCTTGTACAGCAATTAACCACTAAGAAGAATATATGCAGTGTGTTATTTGTTGAATCTGTACTTCCGATTTGATTTGAAACTGTCTCATTGCTATCTGTTTATCCGTAAAATTTTGGAAAAAAAAAAAAAAAAAAGAATACCAGGTTACAAAAACCTTTCATGGTACCTACCACTTTTAAATGGAGGTTGCTTCTGTTTTAAGCCTGAAGCTGTGGGACTTGAAAGTAGAACCAGTAGTGTTCTAGTAAATGTTTAGTGGCCACCTTTCTGGAAAGGAAGTGGGATAGGGAAATTAATAAATCAAGTCCTGATGTGTAGGGTTTGCCAATTTATTTGATGTAAATACTTGCACAGTGGCCAGATTTAAGCTACCAACATAGTGCTGAATGCTGTTTTGGGGGAAAGTGCACAGTAACACACCATTATATAGACTCCCCATCATAACAGGTACCACAGACATAAATATTGTCAAGCACATAGAGAGAGGAAACAACTAGAATGTAGTAAATTTTGAGCATTACTTTTGTTTTAGTATGGTTTATTTAATTGTATATTCATATACTGTAATTTTAAATAATATTTAATAATTGATTCACAAAAGTTCTAAAAGTCCACTCTGATGAACTGATAGGAATGAACTGAGCTCATTGTAAAGTTTTATGTAACTGCCTCCTTCCCAAAATTATGAGCTTCCTAAACATAAAGATAGTATCTGTATTTGCATACCATTTCATCTGCTATGTCAAACACTAGTAAGTACTCAAGTGTTTATTGACTGAATGAATCACTCTAACATACAAAAAATTAGTACAACCTAAAACAAAGTAGAAGAGTTTTTTTTCCTAAAACATTGCATTTGACTTTCCTTATTTTGTTTAACTTTAGCAATATACTATAAATGTTCATCACTAACATTGAAATATTAATGTCTTTAATATCTTTGTAAACAAGTATATGTGAGTTATTCCTAGGAAAAATATTCAAAGAAATAACTCTTAATGTAAATATGCTCAGGAACTATTTTGAGCAGAATGTCCATTAGTTTTGAGCTGCTTGTGTTCATTTAAGCCAACAAAGCCAACACACTGCCAATTCCTGTAATAAATTATTTGTATTTATGAAATTACAGAAAATTTTACATTTTTTCTGGGTACTTCATATCTTCCCATGTTTTCAGCCTAAAGCACTGGCACTGGAAGAGTTTAAAAATAGAAAATTTAGTGTTTTTATACTGTAGGGCATTTTAGAGTGAAAAGAATATTTTTCTCATAACATGGGCTAACATTTTCTAAAATGTATTTTATAATATCTAGCTGTATAGGATGGCAATAGATACTATGTGAAAACTAATTCCAAGGTCAAAATAGATGTGGTAAAGAATTCATTAAATATTAAATATATTTCTTTGAGTAGCCCAGGGATACAGTACATACTGATTTTTTTACAAGAGTATCACAGAAACTTAATGGTCCAAGAAATGCTCTGAGAAATATTGCATTTGCATATGAACAGACTTAGAATATGGTTAGAATTTAGAGAGCCCAAAGGTTATCTAGATTATTTTCCCTGCCCCCACACATCCATGTCAGAATCCATTTTACACCACTCCTGACAGATGGCCATCCAGTCACTGCTGCATAAAAACCTTAGCGGGAAACTTACCATCCCAAAAAGCAGTCCATTCCACTGCTGGCCTCCTTTCCTTTTTTAACGAAGTTTTTTCTTATAATTGAACCAAAAATCTGTTTCTCTGTAACTTACTCATTCCTTCCAGTTTTGCCATCTGGAATATTGGCAAAACAAATTTACTTTCTTTTCTGCAAGATGCCTATCATGTTTCCTGTTACCCTTCTCTTCTTTGGATTGAATATTACTACCTTATTCAACTCTTATCTCCAGTGAGGAAGTTTCTAAATTCTTAATGTCCTGGTACTCTTCCCTGGATAATGTCCAGTGTCCCTTTCAAAAAGAGATGCCTAGAATTAAACACAGTCTGCAACAATCTGCCAAGTACAAATGTTTAACATTTTATTCAACAAATAATTCTGGAGCCACTGTGCTATTTTGGACCATTTAATGGATGCAGGAAATATAGCAGGCCCAACACAGTTGTTGATGGGAAAATATAATTTCCTTTCAACCTTTATAAGTTCATAGTTCAGATAGATACCTTTAGCAAAGGCAGATTAACAAGAAATGAAAACAAGTTTATTAATGTACATAGTCCATATTACACATGTGAAACGTCAGGGAGAGGTGATGTAAAACAGTGGCTTAGAACTCTGGTTTATATTGCATCTCCGAAAATAGCAATGAATTCTAGAGAACTGGCAGGACAAAAGAAAAGTTTTAGACTTCTGAAATGGAGGAAGTACAGGGCAGTAATTATTTGGGAAACTAATGAAGTAAGGTCTGATCATTGTTTCCTCTGATGCTGGTTCTGAGCTAATAAGTTATCTTCTCATCTTGGTTCAAAGAAGGAATCTTTTTCAGAAGAAGCATTACGGCTTGCTACAGGTAGGAAAAGGCAATTTAGTTGGTGCTTTCTGCTGTTTCTCAAGTGCCTTTGGCTCAAAATAATCAGTATGCCAAACTGGTATCTTTGGGATGTTCAGGTTTCCTTCATAGGCAAGGTCATAGCTTTCATGGAGCTTACTGTTAAGTACTGAAAAAGCCAAATAAGCCTGGCAACATATAAACAAACAAGATGGTCTAAAGTAGTCAAAAATGTTGTAAAGACAATAAGACAGGATAATATAATAGAAGGTGCCTGGGAGGCTAGAGCTCATTTGAAGGATTTTTTTTTCTCCAAATGCCTTCAGGGCAGGTTTGGCTGGCTTGAGTTGTGGGGATCGAACCACAGCCACCTGAGCCTGAAACCTTTGGGGAAGCAGCCACTTAAAGAACTGAGCTAGGGCCAGGCCCCCCATGGAGCTCATTTGAGATCTGAGGCTGGACAAAGCCTCTCAGGAGGTGCCATCTGAACTATTTCTGAAGGATACAGAGGAACCAAGAAGTAAAAGAGAATCTGAGAGAAATGTATTGCAAGTAAGGAAAATGAGAACAGGAAGGCTCAATGTGGGGCAGGAATTGTCAATACCAAGAAGGCCTGTATAGGAAGTATAGTAAGAGAAAAGTAACTTGAGATGATAGCAGGGAGAAAAGCAGCAGCCCACTTTATTTGCAATTTTATAGTCACTGTACCAACATTCAAGTAGGAGCATATAGATTTTAAGCATAGTGGGAGGCCATTGAAAAATGTAAACAAAGTATGACATAGACTTCTAAAAGATAATTCCAGGTGATTTGATCTTCCCATGCATCATGGTGCATTATACCACTGTGAATTCAGCCTAAGATTTTTTGTTATCAGTACCTTTTTAAGAACCTGACCCATTTGCCAATTCATATTATCAAATTTATTTACTTTTTTATTTTTTTAAATTTTTATTTATTTTTTGTGTGTGTTTTAGAGAAGGATCTACAGGGTGTTCAGGGTCTCACTACTAGGTTGGACTCAATTGCAATCTCAGCGTGCCCTGGGGGTGGAGCCAACATGACAGGCCCAAGGATCAAACCCCTGGCCCCCACACCTGTTTGCAAGCACTTTAATCTGCTGAGCTATTTGGCTGGCCCTTATTATCAAATTTATAATCCAAGTGAAAAACATTTCTTGCTCTTAATTCCCCCCCC
>NW_004524591.1:23414196-23414954 GCF_000260255.1 Octodon degus | reverse complement strand
TTTTTTTTTTTTTTTTTTTTTTTTCTTTTTGGTGGAACCGGGATTGAACGCAGGTCCTTGTTTTGCCCTCTTGCCTTAAATTTAATAATGTTGCTCTCATGTTATCAGGACAATGTTGAATCCTGATTTTGTCATTAGTGGTAGAACAGTATCACCTTTCTGGTTTATTGAGTTTAGTAGTAGTGTACGTCTTTGTTTAAACTTACTAATAAATTTGCTGTATGGCTTCATTTCCCAGCACTAAGTCTGTCAGGCATACCCTTTTAGGCTGAAAAGAATCCATCAAGCAAACTTTTCTCAGTATAGTTTTTTAGCCACCTTTTAATACTTAAGTCCCTTAGTTCTCAGCGATGTTTTATTTCTACCTCAAGATAATTGAAGACATATAGACTATTTTGTCTACCTGTGAGAAAATTAGCATAAAATCCAGGTGAGTTCATGATGACTCTCGGAATTTTCTTGTCCAAATTTTCACAACCTAAGAAGTCATTAAAATTTAAGTTTCTAAAATGCATTTCTCTTCTAAAAATATATGCACGGCATTTCTCTGACTCCAGTCTTTGTGATAGAAATTGGGGTGCAAACAAAATTATTTTTTTCAGGTATTTATTTATTTTCTTTTTCTTTTTCAATTTCTTATAACTTTCTTTTTTTTCCATAATGTTATTGACAGACAAATAGCAATGAGACAGTTTCAAATCAAATTGGTAGGACAGTTTCAATAATTAACACATTGCATACTATCTTCCTAGTGGTTA
>NW_004524591.1:23402670-23412974 GCF_000260255.1 Octodon degus | reverse complement strand
TATACAGATGAATGTCCATTTTGTATCTGTGTATTCAAAGTGGTTAGGATAGATATATAGTTACATTCTGTTAATGAATAGAATGGAGTATATACATTCTGTTTAACTATATATAGTTGAAATTTTTCATGTAAAAATAAATCCATAGCTGGCAAAAATAAAAAAATTAAAATAAAATAAAAGGAAAGCAAGAACTTGAGGACTAGACAATGCAAACAAAATTATTAAGGAATTAGGAAGAAAGCATTGTTCCAAGGGAAAGGGATAACAACATCCACTATTTCTTTAAATCCATGCTAATATGTATTGGGATACAGCAAGTTTATGGAGTATTCTGACAGTTACATAGATACCAAGTATTTATGGAAAATACAAACTAAAATAATAAACAAAGAAATAATCTAGGATTTCTTCTCTTAAGTATTCTCTGAAGAACTGGCAGAAGGTAAGGTAGGTCAGATTACTAGAAGCTAGGATTTAGTCAGTTACCTATCTTTTTAGCCCTAATGTTCAGCATCCACTAACTTGTTCTAGCCTGCAGTAGGAAGTACCAATAAAGCTGTAATTTGACTACAGTTTAGGCAACCAAGGTCATCTCAGGCTTCCTTGAAACCCTGACATTTTTAGCTTGACACTGAGGGTAACTCTGCTTATTCTCTAGCTGAAACACCTGCCTTATATAATTACCTAGAGTCTTTTGCTATCCAGTTCTCTCTTCTTTATATTCTACTGTCAAAATTTCATTCATTTTTTGACCATTGTCATTTCTGTATTATGGGAAAAGAAAAAATTTCTTTGCCCTAACAACTGTGTTGCTTGGCATCAGATTTAGGCACACCTGAGCACCACAAAGCCATTCACAAGAATTGCTAGTTCCCAAACATTCTGATTTAGTTTGGTACAGTTCAGTATGTGTATGTCAAACCTTCACTCTGTTCTCACATTCTTATTCAATTCTGGGGCACACAAATCCTGTTCTAGAGACATTTCACATCTGTTTGGCCAGATTAAATCTGAGAACTTTCTAGTTCATGTTAGCCGAGCAGCGTGCTTGTTCTATACGTTTTTTCCAGATACAGTCTTCCACTGGTGTGTCTACAGGCACAGTGATACTTATAAACAGGTTTGTGGCATTCCCAGGTCCTAGTGAATTCAGAGATTTTGATGTGTTTCCATTGACTTCCAGAGGCACAGTGTTCAGCTTTCCATGAGAGGAGATGCTTGAAGGAAACAGCCTGAACGAGGAGTTGGTGGGCAACTGCCCCATCAGAGACTCAGGGAGGAGTGTGTCCAAAGGTCTGTCCCATTTAACTTTAGGAGAATACTCGCAGGGACACATCAGCAGTGCTATTTCTACACTTATCTTTCCACTGGCCTGCCAGCTTCCCATGTCTCTCAGGATACATGTGCGCACACAGGCATGCACACACATACATACACACACAGACAATTTTAGTTCTGTATTTCACATGTTATGAAGCTCAAAAGAATGCAAGAGGAAAGAAGTTTACATCAGATCTGACAACCTTACAAGTTGTTTCTGATAAAAATGGTAAAAGGAAAAGGGTAGCCAGAGACTTGGGAATTCCCTTCACTCCTTTACTACATTCAGCAAATATTTTATTTTTAAAACACAAGTGCAGCCATCAGCAAAATTAAGAGGCTGTATGGGACCCAGAGGCATTGTGAAGTTTTGAGCCCTTTTAATTTCCATCCCTACCTTCACTTTCCTTCTTAGCCACTTCTTCTGTTTAAGTATTGTCTTTTCACTCTTTCCCGTATTCCCTAGAAGCTAATTGCGTTGTTTGTTTGTTTGTTTTGCTAAAGAGAAAAGACTTGCTTGTTGGCATTAATTACAGCAGGAAGATGCCATATGATCTAGACCATTAGCTAGAGATTTGCACAGTATATTGTCCCTCCTTCTTAGGATTCTTTTAATCTTTCCCACTTTAGGAAGTAGGTAGCAGAGTGCTTCCCTTTAGCTGATTATGGTATTACACATGGCCTCTCCTCTTGCTAAGGCTTTCCAGATCAGCTCTTTTTATCAGCAAAGAAAAGTGGACACTTGTCTTCTCATATATGGCATTTAATAAAGAGAACCTCTAATGCATCATACTGCTTTCTTAATCCTACCAAACCATTCATAGAATAATCTACTGGGCTAGATCAAGAATTCAACTTAGTTCCACCTGTGAGTTTTAGCTGCTGTTCACTAGAGTAAGTAACCAGAAGATTTCTTCTAATAAGGTATGAAAATAGGACTGGGGAGATAGCTAATCAGTCTAAGTGCCTGCCTGGCAAGCACAAGCACAAGCACCTGAGTTCCATCCCTGGTACCATATGCCATGCTAGCCCTGAAACCACTCCTTTAATCCCAGCCTTGCGGAGGCTGAGACAGGAGGATCAGTACAAGTTTGAGCTGTGTAGTGAGACACTGTATCAAATAAATAAATAAGGAGGAAGATATGAAAATAAAGTATACAAATGACTATGGCCATGTATCTTCCACTTAATGGGCACACAGGATTGATTTTTTAAGTCAGTTGTCAAGGTATCAGCACAACTGCATTTGAAGTTATGTGACTTTTAATCTGAGACCTTGGCTCCATAGTTTATCCTGTAAGTTTCATATCTCCAGATTCACTTTCTTACCATATGTGCCCAAGTCATGATGTACAATCATTGTTAACTTAATATCAATTGATAGATGATTGTGAAGAGCATAGTGTGCACCTTTTCCATTGTGGAGGGAATAGAAGCAGCTATGAATAGGATAGTAGCCCTTAAGTCAGCTCCTTCTGTTCTATCTTTGAGTCAGAGTAGTAAACCCTGTATGCCTCTTCCTACTCAAGAAAGTTAGTGAACAGTTATTACATTACTACAATATTAGCTACAATTATTATATCCACATACATAGGCTGTAATGTGAAAAGCATTGATTTCTATCTGGTACTTGGTAGTAAACCTTTAGCTTTATCACTTGAGCCATGTAAATAATAGTCATCCCTAACACTCTGAGCCTGGATTTCCTCGCCTATGATCTGAGATATTTACCTCACACCTTTCCAGGAAGATTAAGTGATTTGGGGTAGATAAAATCATTTTGTGCTAGAGATATAGCTCAGAGACACGGCATCTGCTTGGCAAGTGCAAGGTTGGGAGTTTCCTTTTCTTTTTTTCCGTGTGTGTGGGGGGGGGGCTGGCTGGCTGGCTGGCTGGCTGGCTGGCTGGCTGGCTGGCTGGTCAGCCCACTCTGGGGGCAGGCCTGACATACCATGTGGTGGGGGATTGAACCACAGTCCCTGTGCTTTGCCTAAGCTTGCCTAAGCAGGTGCTTCAGACCACTGAGTATATCACCGGCCCCTGTGAGTTTAATTTCTGATAAGAAAGAGAAAAAAGAAAAAAGAATCTCATAAAGTGATAGCTTACATGAATATTAGATGAACTCCCAAGCCTGCCCCTCACTACCTCTGTGACCTTTCACAGAAAGAAAGATTTCCTTGAGCCTTAGTTGCCTCATCTAAAAAGTGAAAATAGTACTCATTCAATCCTTGTAGCATAAGTAGGGGTATTAAGTAATACATTTAAAAGATGTAAGACATATGCAGATTAAATTATTGGTGTAAATGTAAATAAAAAATATGTACATGATGCTTTAGCAAGTTGCAAAAGAGCATTACATATGTTAAACATATGAGGCTCACTGCCTAGGCTTGATTTCTGGCACTGGCATTAACTAACAGTGTAATATAACTTCTTCAATGATTGCTTGTTTACTTCTCTATCACCCCAAGTCTATGAGTATAGATAGACTGTCTTGTAAGGCATATGCAGCTCCTAGTGGCATAGCTAATGTGCAGGAGGTGCTTAAGTAAGTCTATGAATGAGTAATTTCATATCTTTCTCATCTGCTGTACTTTTTGTGCCATGATATCTCACAAGTATCATTCACATTTATAAAAGGAGTATAAGTTGGAACTGTTAGGGAAACACCTGTTAAAGTAGCTGTTTAAAATCAATAAAGCTTTTCACATTTTCTACCGCTAGGTAACTTGATAGTTTGACAGAACACATTAAAAATAATGCTTTCAACTTTACCTGTATAGAGGAGGGCTTACTAACCTTGAACTAAAAAGACATAATTTTATTAGGCAAATATCTAGAGGAAGACACCCCAAATGCCTTTGGGAATCACACATAGTGGAAGTACTTCAAGGATGGGGACTTGGCAAGTTGTCAGGAAATGTTGATTCTTAAACTGAAAAGTGTTATGTTCATTCCAGAAACATCAGAGTGTTTCCCTAAAAACCCATGGCAGTTAGTCTGAACCTCTAATACTAAATCATGTCCAAGTTCATCAAAATAATGCCACAATCCTGGCTCCTCTTAAGCTTCATCTATTTTTTTTTCTATTGTGAACAGCAAGTGGCATATTATTGTAGCTTGCTGTCCAATCCCAGGAAGTCTTTCTGCTTCCACTTACTATTTGTGACAGTCTTCCATTCCAGTGAGTCTCTTTGTTGCCATCTTTGGCAACTGGGTAGTATTTTTGATTCTTTTCCCTCAAAACTTTGCAGAACCACACCCAGGGGCATCAGTTGGATTCTCAAAACCTTGATCCCACTTTTCTCCCTGTTCTTTTCTTGGGTGAGTTAAATCTATAACCATTGTTTGTACAGTCTTAGATTTTTTTCTGAGCAGCCATTAGAGGCAAATGATGCCACAACTCCTGCTACATTTCAAGCACATGTCCCAGAGGTAGCAAGACAGAACATCAATCTTCAGTGCCACCTGGCTCCCTGATAAGCTTTGTTTTATGTGTGGCTGTGTTGTCAGGAGCCTTGCTCCCTTTATTCCTACAGTCTTACCCAGAGAGCTTTTCTGAATATGACAGCCATCTAAAGACGAATTATCTCCTCACAAAGTTAATTTCTGTTTCTCAGCAGGGAGCCGCTGGTTCCTGCTGGGTTTGAAAGTGCTGTTGTTTGGTTAATGAATGAGTGTCTCTTGGATCCTGGTCCCCACACTGGAACTGCTGCAGTGCCTGGCTTTCCATTTGCTTTAATTTCCTACTTGCAGCTGGCATTAGGAGACCTAAATGGGTTTATTCACAGGGTAGTGGTTTACAGGCATTAGCACAGGGATGAAATAATGTTGAAGATAAGGACTAGAGAGTGGTTTTCATGCCATCCTTGATCAGTTAGGACAGTTTGGTTGGTTGGTTGGTTGGGTTTTGTTTTGTTTTGATTTTTAAATAGAGTAAATTCACAGAATCCTTCTAGAAACAGAAGAAATGCCCTAAAATAGTTAGAAAAGAATGAGAAGTGTTTTTGGATGTCTTCAGTGCACAGAATTGTGAAGATAAAATAAGATGCTAGATGAAAATTACTCTAGCACTTTTAAGTGTTATAGTCAGTGTTGCTAATGTTTTGTATCCTGAGGTTCTTTATAAATAGCAGAAACTTCTGCAACAAATGGTTGTTTTATCTTTTAGAAAACAGAGCCAAAATACAGACAAGATAATTTTTTTATGATACGTCTGAAATATTTGTAATGGATTATGAAACTGCCACTGTTGTTAGTCAAACAAGATCAGATCTTGGAGATGACAACTTACACATTGTGGTTTTGTAGATATATTTCTGAAGGTTTACATACCACCATAGGTATGCTTTTCTGAAAAAACCTGAAGCTTATAGGCCAATGCCCACTTGTCCTTGAAAGGAGTCCAACTCTAAACTGTTAACTATATCAGAAATATGTTACAGAGTTGCTCTGCTATGGGAACATCTGGTTGCACAGACTGAGTAATGTCAGACAGCTCATTTTCCCTTTCTAAGCCTCATTTTCCACAGCATTTCTACATATTACACAGTCAAGCTAACAGAGCATGAGGGATCGCCAAAGTAAAAGTTCTGAGGCAGCAAGTAAAACAGCCTCATTCCGCACAAGTGCCACTCACAGTGAAAAGTTTAATTTTGGTGACACCAGAGATGTTTTCTTGACAGTTTCTGAGAAAGATGAAAGAGCCATACAAAGCAAGGGAATATTTCCTCCCTTCTGTCTGCTGTTTTAGGCACATATCTTAATATGTACAAATTTTTTTTTATGCCAAGCACAATAATATTTTAGAGAGACTGGTGAATTGATCAATATCAAATACCTAATTATCTATTATAGACCCAACAAATCTAAGTGCTTAGTTGGTATTATTCTCCTTACTTTCCGTTTTCAGATACATATTTTAGATTACTTAGGCCCATGATAAAACAATGGCTATGCAAAATGTTTTCTACTCTTAAAAAGAACCTCCATTTACATGATCTCAAGATCTACCTCCAACATTAATATGCATTTTCTCAATCTGCATGTGTTTGTTTCTGTAGATATAATTAAAAAGCATTCAGGCATCTCAACTAAACTCAACTGTTCCCTATTAACCTTATAGATGAGTGCATTCCTGCTTTCGTTCTCTTTCACTTTTCTCTACTACATGCTCTTCTACCCACCCCAAATACACAAATATGACTGGCTCAAGTGCAATATTTTTACAAAGCATCCTCAGCTGTCCTCAAATCATAGAGAGGTATGTGTTCAGACAGGGTAGATACTGAGACAGTAAAGAAGACACCAAAGGTTTTCAGAAAAAAAGAAAAAGGACACTCAGTCGAAACAGTAAGTCTCAACTTTGGATACACAGGAACTGCCTGTGTTCCTTGTTTAAAAATGAAATATGGTTACCACCACCCCATAGATTCTGATTCTCAGGGTCTGCAGTGGGGACCAAGAATCCACAGTTTTAATAAGCATGCAGGGTGATTCTGACAAAAGTAGCTTATTTTGAGAAACATTGCTTTGGAAGGCAGATATTTTATATGTGGAGGAAAAGAAGGAAAGACTGGAAATGTCAACAGTATTCTTTTACAGTTTTTTCTGAATTCAAGCTTTTGTTCTTCTGATATTACAAATAGGATTATGAAATGAGATACTTGATCAGCAGTTGGTTATGTATGTAACTAAAAACAATTCAATAAAACCATCAGGCATACACGCCAACCCTGGATCATGTGAATCAGACCTTTAGTTTTCTTAAAAAAAAAAAAAAAAAAAAAAAAACATGGTTCATTAAAAAGAGCTTTAATCCCTGGACATTTTATTTCTTGAATTGATTGATTGATTGATTGATTGATTGATTGACAAACAGAAGTCCTAATTACAGCAGGCAGAATGACCTTTAGTTAAGCCAAATCATTGCTCCCAGCTGTGAAACTCAAGTGTGGCTCTTTCTAAGACTTTCGGGGATATCTGCAAGAAGTCAAGATTGCTCTTCAAACTAAAGGTGGGACAAAAGAGAAACCTGCATGCATGCATACAAACATACCACTGAGCTTCACTTCTAGATTTGTATGTATTACTTTTTTATAAGATGAGGTGAGCATTGTGTAGGGTGAACATTTTTCGAATATGTTGATATTTAGTCATAACAATGAATATTAATGGTGAGAAATCAGACTAATGACAATGACATATGAGTAAAAGCACTTAAAAATTAATATATAAAATCTGACTAAGGATCTCTGAGCTAATGCAAGAATCCATGAATCTGAATAATTTGTCAATATAGGTTATAGTTTTATACTTTGTATATTTATTTCATTTAAACATTATGACCAGAAAATAAAGGCTGAAATCTAACTTGGAATAGCTTTCTTATTTGGAAAATATTCTAGCTTTGCAACTAGAAGAAGACTCTAGTGACTAATACTTTTGACATTCAGCAGCTCTACTAGAATCTACTGACCAAACAGTTATATGAATAAAATGATTTCATAAAAGGCAGTAAGTGGCCCTTGTGTTGTTTTCTACTTGTGTCTTTTTAGAATGGCATAATTAGTAATAATATTGTCTCATATTGATTCTAGAATTTGTGCTTCCATGTCTAGGGCTTACTACTTCGATCAGTTAATGCTTTGGTGATTGTTGGCACTATCTCTGCAGTCATCTGTAATGACCTTTTCAGACAACTATGATGAAGTAGTACAGGACATTAAATGTGGTTATTTATTGACAGGTTGTGGAAGTTGATTTGCCTAGGCTGATTTATAATGTGGAAATTAATGATACTGATGAAGATTTGGATAGCATTTTATGTACTGCCTTTGTATGTATCATATTCACAATTACCTTGTAAGATATGTTGTTCTTTCCGTGTTTATAAAGAAGGAAACTATGACTTACTTTATATCACTCTATAAGTGGTAGATTAGAAACTATTATCCAGCTGTTCTAATTCTGATTCTGTGTTCTTCTAACTTCATTTCCTTTTCTGGATCAAGAAGGTTCTCATTAATTTATGAAACTTGAGAGAAATCACTAGGTCATTTCACTAGCCCCCACCTTTTGTAATAACTATTAGTATTTAATAATTTACCAAGGGCTGACCAAATAGCTCAGAGGATTAAAGCACCTACTTAGGCAGAGCACAGTGGCTGGGGTTCGATCTCCAGCGTGTCATGCTGGCCCCACCCTTGGGTTGCGCTGACACAGCAGTTGAGACGGTGTGGTGGCACACACCTGTAATCCCTGTTCTTTGCTGGGAATTTCATCCTGGCCCTTGCTAGGAGGTTCATTTGCAAGTTCCTTTGGCTGATTTGAAAACATATGGCTCTGTTATACCACACAAGCCAACCAAAGTCAATCACTGCACTTTTCCAATGGTAGTATAGTCTTAGACTCTAAGAAAGCTACATATAGTGATATGGGGTGCTATATAGCAATGAATTCTGCTACTTACAGAAGCTACTACTCCTCCATTCAGGCAATCTTAGGCACCAAGGAGCCATCACAAGTGATTATGGCAGTGAGTTCTGGGCCCAGACTTCCTGGGTGGGCCCAACTATGCCCATGCCACTAATAGCTTGTCTAGGGCACATTACCTACTCTCTCTGTACTCCAGTTTTTAGTTTTGTAAAATGGCAGTATTTTTAAGGAATTGTTATAAGAATTAAGTAAAGTAGATACAAGTTTCTAATTTACATATACTATAAACATTTTCTAAGACAGTGGTCAGCACTTAGTAAATGTTAACTGTTATCGATTGGCATTATCCCTTTCAAGACATAGAAGTCCCACTACCCCTTCCCACTGAAGACAGCCCCAGCCCACATTCCTCTCTCAGATCTAGCTGGCAGATTTTCCTTTTGCAACAAAGGAAGCTGTTAATCCTTTCTGGCGGAAATAGAGAATTGTTTATTCTTTTTCTGGGGACAGAAAAAGAGAAAAATACCTTTATTCCCCCTCCCTCTTAAGTTTCTGAAAGCAGTTAGATTTCGTGCCTCAGAAGATTATTCTGCCATATTCACTTAAATGTAATACAGTATGACTGTAGGATAATAATGGAATATCTTAATCCCTTCCTTAAACCTGCCAAAGGCCAATCTTTAGCCCCCTCAGAAGTGGTGCTTATATTGAAAGAGACCAGATCCTTTGAGTAGAACCCTGAGTGTGTGTGTGTGTGTGTGTGTGTGTGTGTGTGTGTGTGTGTTTCATTCATGGAACCTGGCCCAGGAAGCATGACCTAAAGATACGGAGTAAAAATTAAAGGGAAAATATAACTTGTGCACTAGACTTTGTATATTATCTGACTACTGTATGATTCTAAGGGATGTTTAAAACATGTATACTTGCCTTTTAAACTTGGAACATATGAAGTTTTGATAATAAAATATTTGCCAAGAGTATAGAAAGTAGAAAGACAAGAATTTTAAAAATAAATTATAAGGGGCTAGGGAGATAGCTCAGTGACTTATGGGTCCACATGGCAAGCAGAAGGTCATGAGTTCAATCCCCAGTACCAAAAAATATATATTAAATGTAAAAATCAAATATGCCATGTTTTAAAGTAAATTATAATACTATAAACTGTTTAGTTATAGTTCTATATAGTTTGGTTCAAAGAGATCCTTTTGTTATTCAGATATTAAAAACAAGAGTATATAACTATTTATTCTTCTGATTATACTTTGTGGCTTGGCCTGGAGTTATGGAACTTACGGAGATTTGACTGGGCCATGTATTTTTTTTATTGTATTTTTTTTTTATTTTTTGACATCAGTTATTTTTATTTTAAAGAAAAAAAATAAAAACAATGGTACAAAATCTCAAAACAAGATTTTAGGAGAGTAACAATGAATAGTACATTGTGTATTGTTACTGCCAAAGTAGTTTCTCATTACAAGATATAAGCAAGAAATAATAAACAACATAGTTACAAACCTCTGGTAAGTCAACAGAAAATGGAAATA
>NW_004524591.1:23388610-23401700 GCF_000260255.1 Octodon degus | reverse complement strand
ATCCTAGTTGTTTTAAAGAGATCTTTTCTTACTTTTTCACTAGCTGCAATGGTGTCTTTCAGGTCAGAAAGTCTATTTTCACTTTCCCGCAAACGGTTTTGCCAGCTTATGATTGAGGTTTTAATTTTCTGTATATCACTTTGAACCTGTTTCATAGATTCTATTTCTTTCCTAAATTGTTTATTCAGGGGTTGCATCATTTTTATATTCTACTCTATTTTTTTATCAGTGTATTCTTTAGAAGCACTTTGTACTTCTTTGATTATAGTTACCACTACATTTTTTAGTTTCAAAATTATTTCTGATCTGATTTCTTCTATACCTTTCTGCAGTTGATTCTTTACTGTCAATGCTATTATTTCAGAGATATTTGGTGTGTGATTTCCAGTTTCCTCAGTGCTAGTGTCTTGTGCATTTGTACTGGGTGGACTCTGGGCCTGAGACAGCATTTTATTCCTTCTCTTTGACATTTTGTATACCTGTCTTCTGACCTTTGGTGTAGAGCTTAGATAGAGTTATTACCTTAGCACTAGGTCCAGATCTACGAAGTTCAGATTCTTCCAGGTGGGTGTTGTTTGGATCTGGCTGCTGTGCTCCACTTCTTTCTGCTGCAGGCCTTTGAGTTGAACCCTTTGTGTCTCTCTGGGAAGATGTTCTGCTCCTGAATCAGCATGGTGGGTCTTGCCTGTAGCCTCTTTGCAGGGAGTTCTGCTGGGCCTGCAGCCTGGGTCGAATGAGGATCCGCGGGCCTGGGTCGTCTCACTCACTCACCAGGCCTGTGCTCTGGGTTTGTTCAGGATCCCGCGGCCTGGGTCATCTCACTCACTCACCAGGCCTGCGCTCTGGGTCTGTTCAGGATCCCGCGGTCTGGGTCGTCTCATTCACTCGCTGGGCCTGCGCTCTGGGTCTGTTCAGGATCCCGTGTGGGCCATGTATTTATATAGGAAACCCAGAATATCCTTATCTCTAGGTCATGCTTTCTGGGCCAGGCAGAATGAATGAAGATTCTCCGAATCTTGGCTACCAGCATTTGTGAAACTACTTGGGAAGATCTTAGAAGCCTGGAGATTCTTGGTATCAGGTGTTCATAAATTCACCTAATGCCTGTCATTGCTTTTAGCTTTAATTGCTTATGTGCTCTCACAGTCCAGAAACCCTCTTTACTTAATTCTTTCCAGCAGTAAAAAGCTTCAGATTTTATTGGAATGAAGGAGAAACAATTGCTTCTGGGATAGACAAGGGATCTGATTACTTAAATAGACCTTCAATAATCTTTTTATTAGCCACTCCTTCTCTTTTGCTTCTATATCCAGATGTTCCTGGAGCTGTCAGGAATTCAGAGTAGAGTGAGTTCAAAGCTTCTCATTTTGCCCTGCTAGTGTCATAGGATTTCTGAGTCTGGTTTCTCGAGTGTGTTGAAGACATTGGCCCCTCTTAATCTGCTTTCCTGCTTCCAAAACTGAACTGCTTTTCTTTCCTCCCTCCTGTTCTTACTGCCCTTTGTTTTAGTTACTTTATCTTTGCTGGGACAAAATACCCAACCCATGGCCCAGCAAGATAGCTCAGCCAAGTAAACACCTACTTTGGCAAGTGCAGGGACCAGAGTTCAATGCCCAGTCCCACATGCTGCACTGGCCCCACCCCTGGAGCACATTGAGCTAGTGACCAAGTCTGGGCATAGTGGTGCATGCCTGTAGTCCCAGCGCTGGGGAGGCTGAAAATAGGAGGATCACTACAAGTCTGAGTTGCATAGTGAGACCTTGTGCCAAATACATAAAATGAAAAAAATGAAAATACCAACCCACAACCTAAAGGAGCAGAGTTTTATTTTGATTCAGTGTGTCAGGCCCTGATCAGCTAGCTCCAGGGCACAAACAGGATGGCAGAGTGACTGAGCAGAGGAAAGGCTGCATAACCCGTGGCAGCCAGGAAGTAGAGAGTGAGTCAGAGAAGAGATTCGTCCTTCCAGGACATACTTTAGTGACTCATCTCCAGCCAGACTCCACTCCCTGTTAAACAAGTCAGCCCTAGCACTTCCATGAGTCCATCACCTTCCAAACACATGAGAAATTTATGGAACATTTAAATGGTGAAGAGTAATACCTTTATGTAAAGGAAAAAAAAATAATTTCACTGTAATGTCAGTAGGGTTTTGGGATAGAAATAATTAATGTGAAATTTAACCTGCTTTCTTTAGCTAGAGGTAAACTCTCCCCTCAATCAATATATCACTTATTCCTGTAGTCTGTGTCTTTATTCAGCAGGCTCTGACCTTCGTTTTCCAACAGTTGTCTAAGGAGGAATTTGGCAGAAGTGGGTTTTTTTTGCTCCAAATGCCTTCAAGGCATGACTGGCTGCCTTGTGTTGTGGGGATCGAACCACAGCAACCTGAGCCTGACTGCTTTGTTGAGGCAGCCACTTAAAGAACTGAGCTAAGGGGCAGGCCCCCTAAGGAGGAATTTGGAATAACACCCTTTCTTTTGTTCTTATCCAAGAAACAAAGATCCATCTTTTGTACACAATCTCTCTCTCTGTGTATCCTAACTTACCAATAATGCCACTTTAGACCATGAGGAATAGTATGGTGTATCTCTCTTAGGTATAGCTGAACCATGCCAGGTCCCTGCCTGACAATTTGTGATTTCATTTCTAATGTGATACAAAGGGAAGAGAAGCCTCAGAGTCCAACTGCCATGTTATCTTGGACATTTGAATTAACCTTTTTGCAGCTCCCTGTGTTCATGTGTAAAATGAGCTGTGTGACCACTAAATGACATGAAGCAGGGGATCCTGCGTAGCACGATTCTGGATATAGAGGAGCTATTTAATTAAAGTCTCCTCCTGTTAGTCTCACATCTCCTTAGCACAGTCCTTTCCTGATAATAGTAGCTCAAGAAATAATTCACTAAATTATTGTTCTCAATAAAGAGCTTACAAAGATTCTTCATTTGACATAGTTGTTCTCTTTTCTGTACCCAAGCTATATTATATCAACCAGGGCAAGAAGGTAGAAGCCCTTCTCTGAACCAGAATGTTATGCAGGTGGGTATTACTGCTTGAATAAGGGACACTAGGGGAGCAGAAACATAGTGTTCAGTAAAACTGAAGGAGCAGAACCTCCATCTTAATATTGTCTGTACCAAACCCAATGTGTGGATTACAGCTGGGCTTCCACTTTGCAATTATAAAAGTGAGAACTGTATTAACTAACTTCCAATTCAATCCACAGTTTACCACTTGGGATCTGGAAACTAGCTGATTTTTTGACCTGAGGCACTCGGCTATGTAGGATTGCCAATTATAATTATATGTTCAGGTGTCAATTAATGGAACAGCCCATTATGTGGCAGTTTGGAGTAATGACATGGATCTTGCCCTAATCTTTCAATTCAATAAGTACTTGGTAAGTGCTTCATACCTAAAAATTTGTATTGTGCATACTGAAAGATAAAGGAAGAGCTAAAAGTCAATAATTTTCTATTGTATATGCATTCCTTTGTGAGCTTATGGATTATTAAATAAAATCTTAAGCAATAAAGAAAAAGGCAAGATGTTTTTCCACAGTCTTTTCTCACATACACCTCCCCAAATCCCTTTGTAGTGAAGTGATGAGAGTTTCAAAGACCTCATGAGGCAGATACAGAAATCTATTTAGTGGAAAAAAAATCCTCAAATAGTATGATTATACTGGTCTCTTTGCATCACCCTGAGGAAACCTTGATACATGAAACAAACTGCCTTTCTCCAAAGGCTGTGAGTTTCCTGTGATATTGGACTTACTTTGTCTGTATCAAAACTATCCATCCAGATTTTTCTCAGTGTCCTGTCCTGCTTTATATACAGATTGTCTTCATTAAATTCTTTGGTCATACTTTCTTTTTGCATGGTTATTACAGCTTGTATCTAGATATTACCCCAAAAGCCTATGGAACTGGCTAGATCTAGGGTGTGTGATACTGGGACTACAGATGTGTAGTACTAAATTAATCTACTGATTGTTGTAGAGCTGAGTGGATTTACTGAAGACAAGCCCCACCCTGGATGTGAGTGGCACCAGTCTAAATGTCTAAATTTTTTTTTTTTTTTTTGAGATACCAGGGATTGAATATAGGACCCTGTGCTTGCCAGGCAAACACTTATTCTAATGAGCTGTCTCCCAGGTCCAAATGTTTCTTTCTTGAATGGAGAAAAGGGAAAAGTGGGCTGGTCTTTGCTGCTTGCTGCTGTACTGTCTCCTTTCTGCTTTGGCATGGGCTATTTCTCCTCTGCAGTGTCCCTCTGCCATGACACCATGACACCCTGTTTTGGAGCTAGCCAACTATGTTTTGAAACCCTTACAAATTATATGTCAAGACAAACCTTTCCTTCTTCAACTGGTAGGTATCAGGTATTTTGTCTCAGTAAAAGAATAGTAACTAAGACAATGGTTTATCATTATGGCTCATCTAAAACTTGTTGCTTTATGAAATATTATTTTTTTCTTCCTTGATCTTTCATTGTTTTTGTGAAAGAAAATTTCTATAGAACCAAGAAAAGAGATACACACCCTTGTGTTTGGCAAGAGTCAGCTGCTTTTTTTTTTTTTTCCACTCAAGGCCTGGATAGAGGAGAGCAAAGATTCAGCTCTGCACTGGACTTACGTTCTCAATGCTGTTTCACACTTGCCCTCTTTGTCCATTTATCAGATTAAAGTGACATTCTATTTTTCATGAACTGTATCATTTTTGTCAGTCTCCCTATTTATGCATTTATTTTGTAGCTTTGGTGATTTAGGTTCTTATAAGATTAAATCTCCAGATCACTATCCATTCCACTTACTTAAAAATCAATGTTTTGAGGTAGTCACTCTCCTGATGCTCCTGAGAGTTGGTTCTGAAACTTTTAAAATATTTGGGAGCTGGTTAATAAGCACAGCTGTTAATTAAAAATAAATTCCATAATATTGAAAACAAAATTAATACTTGAGAAATTAATCAGTTCTTAATTATTTCTCTGATTGCTCTTGACATTATTTATATATATTGTAGCTGATAACAACAATATTGTATGCACCTAAGCATGTTTCTGTACATCTCTTTCTAAGTTGAATGACATCATTAGCTGATAATTACAGCATTATCAGCTGCTGAAAATCAGCCTTGGTGTAACTACTTACTAAAACTTGAAAGCACTGTAAATCAGAACTCCTGTCTCTCTGGAGAGCTAGCTATCAGCTGTCTGCCAAGACATCACTAGTCTTACTCTGCTGCTCACCATTCACCAATGACCTCGTGGTGCCCCAATGCCATTTAACTTCAAAATGGCAAAACTGCTTCTCTAAGGTAAATATAGTTATCTTATATTTCTTTGTTCCATAGCCCTACTGAACATCAGTCCAGATTTTTACTCTGCATTTAGGTACTCCTTTGGACTCCTACCACCCTTTTTTATTTCTAGTGAATCAGTCACTCATTTCTCTCTTCTTCTAATCCCTTCTTCTTCCACATTCTTTATCTACCAGTGGGTATAAGTGGGGTCTCTGGATACAGACTAAGTAGCTTTGAATCTATTTCTGCCACTTCTTGGATTACATAGGCTCCTTTACTAAACTATTTGTCCCTCAAGTTTTGCCATCTGTGAAGTGGGAAAAATATCTATTGTCATAAAGTTACTATAAAGCAAATGAATTAATATTTTTTTTTCTGGCTGGCTCAGAATGCCTTCAGGGCAGATTTGGCTGGCTTGAGTTCTGGGGATCGAACCACAGCCACCTGAGCCTAACTGCTTTGTTGAAGCAGCCACTTAAAGAACTGAGCTAAGGGGCAGGGCCCCTGAATTAATATTTTTAAAGCATCTAGAATAATTCCTGACATATTAAGAATGTATGCACTTATCTAATAAACATTTGTATTTGTTATCTAGTCATTGCCTATAGGCTTATTATGTTATAAAGTTCAAAACAAAAACCACAGTAAAGGATACCAAATGAATAAAGGAGGCAAAATGGCCTACAGTGGTAACATTGAATAATGTCTCTAGGAAACTAGGAAAAGGACAAGTGAAATAAACCAGAAGGGTGGGTATCAGAAAGGAAGAAAAATTTAAAAAGACGGTTACATTTTAGAATAAATAGTAAAAATTAAAATGTAAATAATATAAATGTTTATTTTTTCTTTCAAAAAATACAAAAAAAATGAACATTTTTCTAACTACATAGAAAATTCTCATTTTGATTTTAGCAATTAAATCAATTTTGGTCTTCATTCAAGGCAAAAATCTGGTTGTCACATATTTAAGGTACTTAGACTAAATCAGATGCGTATTGAACAAGAGCCATGGGGACAGAGTGAAAGATAAGTGTCCATGTCTATGAAAAACACAAGCCCAAGAGTTGAACTGCTCATTTGTTTGACCATCTGGAAATCTCTAGTGATCTACACACTTAATTTTACCCTCATTTTTAGAACAAAGAGAAAACAATAAAAGAAAATGGGCAACAGGAACATTGTACTTTTCATTTTTAAAAATCTTAGTGATAAAAGGAGCAGAGAGTTTAAAAGAAAAAATGAAAAAAACATTAAAATGATTTGAGTGCTCTATATTTTGCAGTGGGATCTATTGTTTTCCATTACATGAGAACTGTGGTAATTCTATGAATAATTAGAGTTTTCTTTCCAAATCGTAGCTTCATATTCTTAATGTGCCTTCTAAGTTAGCCACAGTGAGAATCTATTGAACAATTTCATTTAATACATTTAAAATTAGTACTAATTTTGTATTTTAAAAGAATTTACTCTTAACAATCCAAAGTTAAAATAATTGCAGGTAAGTCTTTCTGTATTTTATTTATCTAACTTTTTAAATAACATGAGCCTGTGCCTCTTTTCATTTGTAGTCTAGTGAGAGACTTAAAAATATGAAGCCCTGGCTTATTATAAAAACTTCCCACTTAAAAGCAAAAACACTACTGTACCACCCAAAGTTAAAAGCAATCACCACATTTAAACTTTGTCCTTGAGTTTATGTGCACTCAAGCATAGTAATCTATACATGTTCCCTGTTACTGATACCTGACAACTCCCTCTTAGAGCTCGGTCCCCAAAGGCCATTGCATCCACCTGGTCTTGCAGTCCAGCATATGATTCAAAGAAAAGGGATAATGTATGGTCAGTGATGTAGTTAGCTCATGTGTGTGCATGTGGTAAGGCATATGTGTGTGTTACACACGTGCACAACCACAAGCAAAAATTTCAAGTGTACTTTTTTGGGAGGCATTGAATTTAATTTTTCTCATCCTATTTTGGTGTTATAAAACATTCACATTTTTATGAAACCAATGGTATTGTCGTTGGTCTGTTTTATGTTGTATTTCAAGCATCTGTACTAAGTATAATAAAGAATTGGCTTTATATTGATCCACTTTTTTTCCTGGTTGTTGAAATCCTAAAATCTAAAAATAGTAAATGTTCTACGTACTGGCTATATCCCTCCCAGAATCATAAATGCTTCCTGTATGAAGAGATTGTCTTAGAAGGAAATTCATCAAGGCTTTAGTATTCTGATTTCTAATCAGTAAACTATTCCTGTACTTGGGGGGAAAAGCTGCCTCTCTGGGCTTACTGTGGGTGGTTCTATTACTGTTTTTACTGTTTCTTTCACAGTAACTTTGGCAGGATGCCCTAGAGTTTAGTTTTAGTTCATTAGAATGCATCGCTGGGATACCAATCTCATTTCAGCCTATCTCCTTGCAATGTGCTCTGATGACTAAAATCTAGGAAGGACAAGGGTGATTGCCTCACATCCTAAACTTGGGAAGCTGAGCTAAAATCCAAGTTTACTTTATGGTGGGAAAGCTGGAAATGTCACTATGATTCCTAAAAAATATCACACCCCTTGCAAATGAAGAAAAGGAGAGTTACTTGCTCAATATGCCTAAGTCTGTCAGTGTTAAAACCATGTTTGGATCCCAGGTCTGTTCCTGGCTAGTTATTTGATTTTTCCTGCTGTACATTCTGTTTTGCTCAGCAGGGCTAGGTTGTTTAGAGCAATTAAATTTTTTCCTGGAATGAGTGAGAATGCTGGGTTTACAACTGCAAATGTCTTTACAAACAAGAACTATTTTTTAAAAGTCATTAGTTCTCAGATATTACCACCACTCCCAGTATGAAGCATATCTGCATTGTATCTGTACCCTTGAACAAATTTTCCACTGTATGTGCATGCTTGCATGCTTCTGTGCACACTCTCTTCCCCAAACAGTTCCATATGTTCTACTTTACTGGAAGCCAGGCTCCCTACTCATTCTCTTCCTTAGAGGACTGCACATCTCACCTCTGAAGTGCATGGGTAACTGAGGCTGAAACAATCTGTGGGGAAACTTGTCAGCATAATTGATTATTATATGGTGTGAGCCACCAAAGACAGGTGAGCCTGCACAGAGCGGAACAAATGTGTATGTAGCATGCATTTCCCACTAGATCCAACTAGACTTCGTTCTCTGACATGGTGATTTATATATTTGTAGCTCTTCCCTAATGAATCATATCCTATTGTGGTTCATTGGAGTCTCCTGCTGAATAACCTCCATTTGCTAGCAAAAATAAAAAATAAAAAATAAATCAGAGTTCTACCCTATGAAATTTGGAAGTTTCCTCTAAAGAGGAGAGCTGAAGACATGTAATCTTTAAAAGGAAATAATCACACACAATGCTTGGATAATACTGCTATTTCAAGAAAGGGGTGCCTAGGGTTTGCGAGATAGCTCAGTGGACTAAATGCCTGCTTAGGCAAGTGCAGGACCAGTGTTCGAATCCCAGTACCACATGTCATGGTGTGCCACAAAGTCCGGGCGTGGTGGCACATGCCTCTAAGCTCAGCACTGGGGAAGCTGAAAATAGGAGGGTCACTAGAAGTCCAAGCTGCATAGTGAGACCCTGTACCAAATACATAAATTTAAAAAAGAAAGAAAGAGGCACCTATGACTAAGATGCTTTGTGAAGTAACAGAAACTACTCAGAGTGGTATGAGGCTATAAGAAATCTAAAGAAAATAAAAGGCATTTCCAACCACCTTTGGTGACAGCTTGGTATTCTCTGAAAACCTTTTCTAAGTGCTACACTTGTTCTTTGAAACTCTTTTAAGTGTTAGACTTTGCTGTAAAATAGGGAAGATAATGACTTCTCCACTTTCTCACAACCTGTTGAGATATTGACTGAGTACTCAGGAGTTCTCAACAATAAGAAGAAGACTATTAGGGAAAAAAATACTGTGGTAATGTGGTTAGTAGGGCATGGAAAATTATGCCAAAATACCATTTCAGAAACAGTTGTTTGTAGATTTGACTGTTAGCCTGATCCTATATAGCAGTTTTTTGTCTTCCTGATTTATCTTTTTTGTTTTAGGTATCAGTTCTGGGTCAATTAATAACTAAAATCTCAGGAAAGTTGGAGGAAAGAGGAGCCCTTGCTGGCTTAAACTGCCCATGAATAATCTCTTCACTGCTGGTACTAGAGAGGCCTGCGCCTCCAGAATATGATCAAGCAGAATAGTCTGCTTACAAATGGAAGTAACAGTCTTCATTTCCTATCCTTTATCCATCTCATCTTAACAGTCTTTCCCTACTTTCCTTTCAAAGTGTGAGTATCTCAAAGCATTTTCAAGGATGTCTCAAGTGAGTTTCTCTTCCTTCACCACACAATCCCTTCAAAGATTTCTGTAGGATTAAGATTTCTGTGACTGTTGTCTGAAGGTGGCAGTAACCTTCAAGCTATCCTCATTCACCCTCACATCCTCCGCCAGACATTAGGTCCTACGTGCAGCAATTTAACTTGCCACTCACTGTTGTGTTTTTACTGAGAGTGATTAGAAAGTGGACTCTGAATTTAGGCTGCTTGAGTTCAAATCCTAAATTAAACTCTTACTTTCTAATTGTGTGACATTAGACAGTTCTTTAACCTCTTAATATTTCAGTTTTCTCAACTCTAAAATGGAATGATAATAGTTAATAATAGTACCTACTTTATAGATGATTAAATAAGTTTTATGACAACTTTTTTAAGATAATGCATATGAAGCACTTAGACCTGCTAAGGTACATTTCATCATAATCTCTTGTTTTGTTTATTTATCCTCTCTAAACCAGGAGGAGAAGTGTCTTTAATTACTTTTCTCACTGCTAAGACAAAATATTTGACACTCAATTTAAAGGGGAAAGGCTTATTTAGCTCAGTTTGTACAGGTTCCAGTTCATTATTAGCTGACTCCAAGGTAGGGTGCTACGTGGCAGAGGGGCAAACATTTCATGGCAGCAGAAGGCAGCAAAAGCAATAAGATAGAGTGAAAGACAAGCCTCTTTCTGCCTCTGGTATTTTATCGATTCTACCAGGGTTTGGGTAGTTCCAAGCTAATCATTTAACTGATCCAGCAATCACCCACCCCCAATCCCTGCACCATTAACCCCAGCAGTGTGCTACAAATCAACAACAAACTCTACATTCAGCCACTTCTGAGAACAAACCATGATTGACCGAGTCTTTGGGGAGACACCTGAACATAAACCGTAACATTCTGCTCCTGGCCCCCAAAGACTCACACACATCCCTTTACACAAATGGCATTTAGTCCATCTCCAGGAATTGCTTAAGTCCCAGTAGTTTCAGCATTGCTAAAAAGTCGCAGTTAAAAAGTCTCCTTTGAGGTTTAAGGCAAATTCTTTGTGAGCCCCTATACAAATGAAAAGAAAATTAAAGACTTCCAACTTGCAATGGCAAATTTTAGACCTTTCCATTCTAAAAGTTATAAACGGAGATACAGGAATGGGACCAAAGCAAGTACCAAATTTGGTGGAGTAAATGTTAAATCCTGTAATCCCTTGCACAAAATCGGTGCCATCTCAGTAAATTTTGGATGGAATAGCATATGATTGTTAGGTTGATAGCTAACTTTAACAGTAATAGTTATAATATCAATTATATTTGTACTTATCTCCAAAATGAAAGAAATAGTGATTCTTGGATATTTTACTCTGGCCAAACAAGAAATTAGACTTTGGTTATATTTGAATATATATGTTCTCTATAACTCATCCATATTTATTCTCTTTTTGTATTTTTTTCATTTTTTGGCTGCTTCTTAATTTTTTTTTCTCTTCAGTAAAGTGCCTTATTAAAAAAGGAAATACAGTTGTATTTCCTTTGTATTTCCGTGGTTGTGTTAAAAAAATGAATTTTGGGGGTTTTTGCCTTTTTTAATTTTGCATGCTAGATTGTAGAAAATGGATAATATTGAGGCCTTTGAACAGGAAGAGAATGTTTAGAAATATATAACTGGAAGGGAAAGATCCAGGGGACATTTATATGCAATGACTCTTCCCATGTTCTTCCTTCTGAGTTGGAAAATTTTATGATTGGTTGGTTTGTTGTTTAAAAGTCAAATTTCCTTACACTATCACTTTTTCTTGCTCCATTTCCTTACCATCTTATTTTTTAAATGATAAATGTTGATGCAGTATATATTTCATTACAGTACTGTTCTAAAGAATTTCATTTCCAGCTATGAAATATTTGAATGAATAGGTGAAAACTATAAGCTGACAATAGTGGCCAAAGTTTATCTCCTTTTTCCCCAAGAAGACTTATGCACAAGGCTTGTAATTGTGATTATAGGGGGAAAATGTAAATATCTTAAGAGAAGTTTTCGGTCCACATGACAGAGAAATCAAGGCTAATTTTTTATCTAGTCATTAATAAACTACTAGTTACATATTATTTAAGAAAAGCATGTCAATATATAAGAATAATAAAGTGGTTTAATTTTTCTGTTACCTTGAAACCAGTTATTAAAATGTGTTTCACAATTTCATTTCTCTAGGCATAGATGTTAATTATTCAAAATATTATGACGTGCTTTTCCTATGCCTTCTAGGTTAGGTATGTATTGTTTCAGAAGCTCTTGATTCATTGATTTCAGCTGTGTGATTCCCAATTTGTTCTGTGTTAGTGTCCTCTGCACTTGTTATGAGTGGGCTTGGGGTCTGAGATTGCATTTTGCTCCTTCTCGTTGTCATTTTGTGTAGCACTGTCTTCTGCCTTTTGTTGTAGAGCTTTGGTGCAGTTATAACCTTAGCACGTAGTGAAGTTCAGGTGTAGATCTACAAAGTTGGAATTTATCCTGCTGTGCCTGGCATGGGTCTGGCTGCTGCGCTCAGCTCCTTCCTGCTGCTGCCCTTGGGAGTGAACCTGTTGTGCCCCTCTGGCAAGATGTTCTGCTCCTGGCCTAACTGGGTGGTTCTGTCCCCCTGCTTTCTCTGCAGGGACAGCAGCTGCAGAGTTTCACCTTAAGCCTGTATACCAGGCCTGAGCTGAGTCTAGAGGGGACAAGGTGGAGTAGCGGGGAGAGGAAGCTCTCCCACACACTCACAGGGCCTGGGCTAGGGCTGGATCTGGGGGTCTGGAGAACACAGCAGAAGTTCTCACTCACTGGGCGGGGGGTTGGGTCCCAAGGGGGTGGAAGAGGGTCTTACCCACGCTGTGCCTGGGCTCGGACCAGCCAGGTCCCACCAGCGCGGGTTAACCGGAAGCTCTCCCACACACTCACTGGGCCTGGGCTAGGGCTCTAGGTGTGTATTGTACCAATGTACTTTTCCTGCTATTCCCACTGAAAGCATATCTCTGGTCACCCTTCTACACCTCAAACTATGTAGTCTGCGCCCCAGAAAAGAAAACTGGGACTTCTACTTTTCAAATAGCACCTCTCAGTGTCTCAAGGAACAGTAAGAGGTGGCCTGCCTTCTCCATCACATTCATGGATCCCTATACTCAGAGGAGCAAGTAAAGCTGATTTGCATGGTATATATTTTTGTATTTCTACACTATGGAACAAATTTACTTGTAGATATTAAGCCCAGAAAGTGCTAAGTAGTCCTGAAAAGTTAAGAATAATTGTTTCTGGTATAAAAGAATTTTAAAACGGCATTGTTCATCCCAGGAAGAAGTTGCCAGCAGGTAAAGAATTAAAGGCACATTGTCTCCAATTCAAGGAACACCAACAATGCTCATCAAAAGTTGAAAGTAATGACATCTCCTTCTTCCAATATTAAATCTTATATGATGGA
>NW_004524591.1:23378962-23380155 GCF_000260255.1 Octodon degus | reverse complement strand
TGGGCTGGGACTGGTCCCGCCGGCGCAGGGTAACAGGAAGCTCTCCACACACTCACCGGACCTGGGCTAGGACTGGGTCTGGGGGTTCCCGGAAGTCCCCAGAAATTCCTACTTGGTGGGAGGGGTGGGGAGGTACGGCAGAGTGGTGTGGGGCGGCCCGAGGGGGTGGGAGAGGGTCCGGCCCACACTGCGCCTGGGCTAGGACTGGGTCTGGGGGTTCCCGGAAGTCGGCAGAAATTCCTCTTGATACTGTTATGACCTTCAAATTATTCTTCTAACAAATCACTTGGGTTTTTTTGTCTTCATTTTCTTTGAAGGTGTTTCTTTGTAAACAGGAACTGAAACTACTCTGTACTTTGACTAAATATGACAAAATGAGCATCCTCTTCACATTCCTGTATAACCTCTTCATCGTCCTCAGAATTGGAAGCAGAATATTTACTATCAGAATGAGACTGTGGAAGTATTAATCTTTTTCTTAGACTACAAAGTAGTGTTGACACTGTCATTTTTGTCATCATTCTTCAGCTGAAAATTGAAGTAGAATGTTCCTTACTACTTTGACAAATGTATATAATAATTTCAGAATTACTCTTCAAACTGAATCAAACACATCTTGATGTTTTCTACTGGTTACAAATCTAACTGAGCCATTGAGATGACTCAGTCTTTTCAGGGAGTCTTCTATTCTGAAAAGTGAAAAACTACTCATGTGTATCAGAGACATTTTGTAAGGATTGGTACTAGAGGTTCTAGGACATGGTAGCTGCCTCAGCTGAAGGCTGAGCAGACACTCTTGTCTGTGTAACTTAGCAATGGAGTCATAGTGGGAGCATCTGTGAGCAGGATCATGTGGCAAAACAGGAAGCTTGAGCCCTTTTTCCTTTTATCATACACCATTCTCCCTCATCCCTCTCTTTCCCTTCTCTTTTTACTCCCTTCCCTATTCCTCTTTGCCTGTGTTCCTGTTTTTCTTTCCTCTTTTGGCTCCTCTTTACCTCCTACCACTGTTGTCAAAGCCATTCTCTTCCACTGCCAAGCCCTAGTCACCACCTTGCTATGAAGGCTCCCTTCTCTAGGCCACCCCCATGTACCTACCAAGTCCATCATCATCTGACGCCATTTCCTTAGGTCCAGGCACATTATGGACTGGTAAAGAGAACCTCTAGCTGGGAAGCAAAAGGGCAAAAGGC
>NW_004524591.1:23371595-23378862 GCF_000260255.1 Octodon degus | reverse complement strand
TCTCTCTCTCTCTCTCTCCCTCTCTCTCCCCATCTCTCCCCCATCTCTCCCTCTCCCCCTCTCTCTCTACCTCTCTCCCTTCTACCGCCCTCTCTCCCTCTTTTTTTTTTTAAAGTATTTGGTACAGGGTCTCAGTATGTAGATCGGACTGGTAGTGATCCTCCTGTTTTCAGCCTCCCCAGTGCTGGGATTAGAGGTGTGCGCCACCACACCTGGACTTCATCGCCAGCTCAGCACCCAGAGGCGGGGCCAGGCATCATGCAGTACCGGGGATCCAACCCTGATCCCTGTGCATACCTAAGCAGGCTCTTAATCCACTGGCCATTTCAATTCTCACATTTTCATTTTTTCCTTTCAGATCTCCCCCGACCCTCAGTGCTTTTGAATTTTTTTTTGTATTTATCAATAGTTTTCAGCAATTTCAAGTTATTATGTGCCTTACTATTGTCTTTGTTATCTTCAGTCTGAGATTTATTCTAAAACTGCAGGCTTATTATTTTCAGCATATTTTTAAAATTTTTGTCCATTATATTTCCTTACAATTTTTTAAAATCTCTGTCCTGGTTACTTTTCTCTCATTGCTAGGACAAAATATCCAACATCCAAGATTAAGGAAGGAAAGGTTCATTTAGCTCACAGTTTGTGAAGGTTTCAGTCCATACTTGGCTGGCTCCAAGGCAGAGTGACACATGGCAGAAGGCAACAGTTCAAAGTGGCTGAAAAAAGCAAAACAGCAAAAGCAAAAGGAAGAAGCAGTAGCTTCAGAGACAGAGAGCAAGCCTCCCTCCCTCCCTTGTATTGCTTTCAGGCCATCCATTGGTGTAGCACTCACACCCATAATCCCAGCAATGGGTTATGAATTAATCACAAACTAGAAGTCTACCCCAGTTACTGCATGAGGCTTTGGGGGGACACCTAGACACAAACCATAACAGTCTCCTGTCTCCTTTGGGAGCTCCAATGGATGCATATTAGGCTGCTTGATTTGTTCCATAGTTTACTATCTGTTCTGTTTTTCATCTCTTATTTTTATTTTGAATAAACAGTTCCTATTCTGTGTTTTTCATTTGTCTTCTCATCATGGTTTTGATTTCCTTTACTTTGTTGAACATAGAATCACATTTTACAATAGCTATTTAAGCCTTCTATCTACTCAAATCTGTGTCATTTCTGGGCTGCTTTCTTAGTTGATTTTCCTTCTCTATGTATTTCCTCATACTTTTCCATGGCAGGTAATTTTTCACTGGATCCCAAACGTGGTTTTATTTTTACATTTGTATGTGCTAGATTTTGTCATAGCCCTTTGAATATTGTTGAGCTTTGGAAATACATGTGAATTATTATATGTAGAATTATCATGATCATGTCATGACTTGTTACTGGGCTCTGTCAGCTTCCTTTGATGTAAGACTAATTTGATCCCACTGCCTCCTACTCTTTCTGTCCATCATCCTATCTGATAAATGGTTTTGCCACTCTGACTAATGAGAACATGAAACATTCTTGGCCATGATTGAACTCTGATGACTGTTCTTCCTGCTTCTTTCAGGAAGCTTTCTCCTTGGCCTACCTCGTTTCTGGGAACTTCTCCACACATATCAGTACTCAGCCAGAGGTTTGAGAGGTCCCATCTACAGAGGTTGCATATTCTCTCATCTCCTTCTCCCTCTCTATCCTTTCTTTCCCTGTCTTAATGCTCTCATCTTTCTTCCTCTTGTTCTCATTGTAATTGTTCAGTTCCTTGTCTACCAGTTTTTGCCTCACACAACTCTATCTTCCTTGATCTTCTAAAACTGTAAATTCTGCCTCCTCATTTCAGAAAGATTCCCAAGCTATTTAAGTTCCCCCATTAGACCTGACTTCCTGTCATTTGTGATGTTGAGATTAACAGCAGGAAGATGTTATAACCCTTTAATCCCCACTCAGTGTGTATAATTTTCTTTGACCAGAAAGTAATTTGTGTAATGTAACTTTTATACTGGCCACCCATTTGTATAGCACTCACACCCATAATCCCAGCATTGGATTATGAATTAATCACAAATTCTAAAAGCCCGAATGTTCATTTCACTGTCTCATTCCATTGTTTTACTTCCAGTGGATAACTTTTATCTGAATCAATTATTTTATTAAGGGCTACAAAGTAATTTGTATTTCAGTTATTTCTTCCACATTTCTTGGCTTGCATTCTTCCTTAAAGTTTCTCCCTTTGGTAGTGCTGGAATATACTTTCTAATGAAAAGACATAGCAAATGCACAATTATTTCTCTTTACTAATTTTCAAGGGTGAATTTTATCTAATAATCACCTTAATAGTGACAGTGAGTTTCTTCTGACTTTCTTCATTGGCTCTTCATGTTTTTTCAGTAATATAATCAACAGTTCTACTTGATATTTTAATCATGTGTTTTAAACAGAGGAAATTCAGAGGCCTGGACTTTAGCTTTTGAAATATCATCAACTAGCTATGTATCTTGTCATGCTCTTTAATATTTATATTTGTTATGGTTATTTTTTGTTTTTCAACTAGAGAATTAAACGGGAAAACAAGGATTGCTTTCATCTCTAAAATTAGGATTCCAAGCCCCATGACTTCAAACACTGCCTGTTGCAGTACAAGTTCCAGAGACCCTGAGCCTGCCTCATTCAGGTCATTAATAGCTGATTCCCCCGTCCAGTTAACCCCTTCTCCCCTCATTCCTCAGCAGGAGCCCCTGGCCCAGCCACACTTGCCTCCAAACTGTTACTGTCTTGTTCTCAACTTTTGCTTACATTTTTCTCTTGCGTGAAATACTTCACCTCTATCTTACAAGCATCCATGACCCGTCCATGCTCTAGATACCTGTTCAAGCTTTTACCTCCTTTCCTCTTATTCATCACATTGTCTTTTTGTACTTTTGTCTGTTTATTCTTGCAGTATTGCTTGTTTCCTCTTCTCAGTGACAGTATCCCAACTAGATTATCGTCACCTCAAGACAGGAGAGACTGTACTTTCTATCAGGAACATGGCATGGCACAAAAGAAACACATGATCTGTGCTAATGTTTTTGTATACTTCTGTATCTTTCATAAAATTAACCATTTCTGCTTGGCTGAATAGCAGCCTTAAAATGTGTTCTAGAAAACACTCTTCCACTGTAAACGTAAACAGATGGGCTATGAAAAATGGTTTTGTTTTTTAAATTTCACTATTAATAAGAAGTAAATACTATATTAACTACCTTAAGATTTATAGTGACATTACCATAATAAAGATTTTCAACATTCCAATAAAGAAAACTTTAACTCACCATTATCTGAGAGTGGAGACAATTTTCCAATTAATATTATTAGTATTTGGCTGCAGTGATCCATTCTGGCAAACAACTAGGTGCCAAAAGTTATCTTTATTCCTTAATGTTTGTTTTTACAGTGCTGGAGTGTGCACATAGTGGGAAAGTGCAGAACCAAAGAGCTGGTTTTTATATATCTGCTTCCTACTTGGGGTGGCTGTTATATCCCTATAATTTACTGTAGATATTCATTTTTCATGGCAATTTTTTATTGCACCAACTGTCCTGGCTTTTTTTCCTTTATATTTTGTCATACCCAAATTTTATTTACCACTAATAAGTTGTCAAAAATATCAACTGGATTGGTTTTAAGCAAATATCACCCGTTGTAATGTGTTTCATAGAAATCATGATGGATAAAACCAGGGGGTTACTTACTATAAATTCCTCATGTTCAGCATTGGCAAATCTCAAAATTAATAAGTCAGATAGCATTTGTTATGGAAAGAGATCAAATAAGTAAAACAAGATAGTCCTTGTTTTAAACTTAATATTTTCAACATTTATCTGCTCGAGCTACTGATTTAGAAATTATTGTAAATTCTTGAAAAATGAGAACATTTTTTTCTATAAAAATTCCCATCATCTTACAAGCTGCAGTATCATTTTTTTTGAAAATAGTATAGTGATTGACTATACAGAATGCTAGTATGACAAGGTAAACCAACCAAATAGCTTCAAAATTGTATGTACTCATATAATATCGTATAGGTACTATGTTGAACACAAACATTACAATTAAATCATGCTATTCTAATCATTCCCTGCCTATAGTTCCTTTGCTCCCCAAACCATAATCTCTAGGACATATGGACCAGTATTTTCAGTCACTTTTTCCCCTCCAAATGGCATCAGTACATTGTTGGTATCCAAAAGCACTGCAAGAAAAACAGGAAACCTACTTCATTCCCAGAGATTTCCTAATGCTAAGATATATGTCCCACATCCTTCACATACAAGACAGTAAGAGATTTATTTATTTTTGTCTTTGAATATTCATTAGTAGTGTTTTCCTGAAGTTCCTGAGAAAGTAAAAGTAAGTGAAGAAAAGGAAAGATAAGAGATGGACACAAAGCAAAGGAGAATGCTAATTCCTCTTGAGAAGTTAATAATTTGGTCAGAAGGGCCAACCCCACCTATGATGACTTGAGAACAGTGGCACAGTAATTCAGCCAGAGTCAAAGTGCCAGTGCACAAATTGAATATGTGAGTCATGCGGACCAATAAAGAAGCAATCAAATTATCCTTGGTTATTAGAGGGCTAAATTGAGTCATAAGAAAGAAAGGGACTCCAAACTACCTCAGAGATGATATCAATAGTGTAATTGAGAACAGAATTGGGCCCTTTTCCTAACAATTGGAGTGATCTCCCCATGCTTATCATCCCTGCAGTATTTTAGGTTTTAAACAGGTTTGTTAGGATGGTTGTCCTTTATTAATTGCTGTCCACATGTTGTATAATATCCTGTGTCTGAATCAGGATGGGGATTTTAAATTCTTGTGTAGCCAGGCAGAATCAATGCCTGTCACTCACATACAAATACAGAGGAATGGGATTATGGATCAGGGTGAAGCTACAGTGCTTTAATCTTAAAATCAATACAGAAAAGGAAGTTGAACTTGTTGGGATTCTATTGAGAATGTAATTTGGTTTCCTGTGAGGTTTGGCTTACAGAATATAACTGCTCCTTCCTTCTCTTCATCTAATTATTTTTCTGGGAATAGAGAGAAGGGAAAAGGGAAAACACACATGCCTCTATAACCAAATAATCTTGCACAAGTATGCAAACATAACTTATAATTCAAATTAATCCTCTATTACATTGAGAAAAGCTGTATGTTGTTTTTATTCTTAGATCAAAAATATTAGTCAAAATCCTAAAACCCACCGTCTATCTTTAAATACAATAAAAAGAACCTCTCACTCTTTAGTAGGTCATTATCAGAATAAAAAAATATTTTTAATGTTTACTTTTATGGCCACATCTAGTATTTTCTATGTAATTCTATATAAATAACATACTTGTTACTATGAAAAAATTCCAGACTGATAAGCATGTGGTTAATATTTACTTCAGTGTAATCAGATGTTCCTTTTGAAAGAGGCATGAACTAATGGTTTAAATGCGTTGGTCTTTTCTTAATCAAACATAGTTTATTGAATATACCTCTTTTCAGATATAACACTGATTTGTTGCACAGTACTGTCTCTAAGTTTAAGGTGGTTTTATTATTTTTTACTTTAGATAGTTCATTAATTCAATTTTAAAATATGTCTGAGTTTGTGTCTCAGTTACTTTTCTCTTATTGCAGGAACAAAATACCAAAATTAAGGAAGAAAAGACTTATTTAGCTCACAGTTAATGGAGGTTTTAGTCTATGCTCAGCTAGCTCCAAGGCAGAGAGGCATATGGCAGAGGAAGTCATTCATGGTGGCAGAAAACAGCAAAAAGCAAAGAGAGGAACAGCAGCTGCAACAGCTAGCAAGCCTCTCTCCCTTCCTTTCATTTTTATGCAGATTATCTGCCACAGGTCAGATGTAGCGCTCACACCCATAATCTCAGTGTTGGATGATGAGTTAATCACAAGCTTTAGAAGCCACCACAATGACTGTATGAGGCTTTGGGGGACAACTAGACACAAACCATAACAGTCTGTTTGACCTTATTCCTTCCCACAAGGATGACAGTAATATTTCTATAGTTTGAATCCATGATGTTCCCTGATAACTCATACATTAAAAGCTGTTCTCCAGAGTGGTACTGCTGGAACACGTTAACAGTTGAATCCTTAACACTTGGAGGTCTAGTGGGAGGTTTATGGCTATTGAATGCATGCCCTTAAAGGAAATTGTGAAAACTCCACCTCTTTCTGTCCCTCTCTTTTGTGTCTGGCTATGAGTTAAGTAGTTTTGCATTACCAAGCATCTGCCAGGATACCTAAAGTATTGGGGTAAATGATGTACTGAAACCTCCAAAGCTTCTGCTTTTGTAAATTGATTATCCCAGTTGTTTGTGATAGTAACAGAAAGTTGATGATCATAAATATGAAATATTAGGACCTCGGGAGAAAATGGGCTATGGGGGGATAACTGAGACCTGCCTCAGTGGCAGAATAGTGAGGTGAAGATCAAAGCCGGGAGCTCTTGTTTTGTGTGTTTCATATCTCTGAGCCTCACTGCTCATTTGTAACTAGAGGTGATTATAATGTCTGCCTGATAGGCAGGAATTTTGAGAAGATTCAGTGAGCTTAATCAGGCAGAATACCTAACATTATACCTTGCACTTATAAGAACCCATAAATGTTCATGATAATGATGGTTATTATGTGAGTCTCAAGTGAGTTAGAATATATGAGAAAACATTTTAAAAGCTGTAAGATACAATAAAAATGTTCGTTGTTGTTCTTAATAGATTGATAGTTCTGAAACTTTTCTTTGTATTATGTGTCTATCATAAGGCTTACTCTTAAGTAGAGACCTGGGGTGATAAATCAGGCTCCCATTAGATAAACACTTTCCTTCTTAAAAAATCAAATAGATATCAAAAATTCCATTAAATCAGTTTGAATTTGAAAGTCCTTATCTCGGGTTGTTCCACAGAAAATGCCTTTTCAGGTCTTTGGAAGATCAACACTGTGTAAGATACTTATTTTCTTGTTAATTCTAGTCCATAATTTTAAACATCATATCTTCTGGAAAGCTCAATTGTCTTATTAAATTATGATACCCTATGACAAATAAGTACTCAGACAAAGGTCTGCTCTCTAGAATCTATAAAGAACTAAAAAACACTAGGGCCCCAAAATTTAGAGACCCAGTCCAGAAATGGGCATCCGAGATGAACACACACTTCTCAGAGGAAGAAATTAAAGAAGCGAATAAATATATGAAAAAATGCTCCACATCGCTAGCCATTTGTGAAATGCAAATTAAA
>NW_004524591.1:23365999-23371495 GCF_000260255.1 Octodon degus | reverse complement strand
ATTCAAAGTGGTTAGGATAGATATATAGTTACATTCTCTTAATGAATAGAATGATTTGTTCTTTTTTTATTTGATCTTATTTATAAAATTAAACAACAGCATAGAAAATCAAACTTACAATATTGGTTATCTCAAGGAGTCAGAATAAGGATGACGTAGATGATTTTACTTCTTCATATTATTTTTGGTATTTTCAATTATGTTTTTATTGTAATAAAACAAAAAGTTTTCCACTATTTTCACTTAGTACATTAACTGAGTTGTATAACTACAACTATCATCTAGTTTCAGATTATTTTTATCAACTCCAAAAGAAATCTGTGTCCTTTACGTAGTGACTGCCCAACTTCTACTATCACGTCTTGACATCTTTAAAATACTGTGACTTACTTTTCTTAAGACAATTTACATAAATGCTATAACAAAATATGTGACTTATTGTACACAAATGTTCATAGAAGCACTAGTCACTATGTCAATAAAGTAGAATGATTTGTTCTAATGGTGTTTGTAAATAGGATCTCAAGTCCGCATCTTGTACAACAATTAACCACTAAGAAGAATGTATGCAGTGTGTTAATTATTGAAACTGTCCTAGCGATTTGATTTGAAACTGTCTCATTGCTATTTGTTTATCAATAAAATTATGAAAAAAAAGAAAAATAATGTTGAATGTAAGCATTATATATTCAACAAAGGAGAGGAAGCTGGAGAACCACTACCTTTCCACACAAAGATCAAGAATAAAGGACAGGTTCAACCTCCTCTTCTTCCTTTTCCAAGAAATCATTCCATGTTTCCATGTAAACAGAAATCAATAAATACTCCAACACATCCGTTCCTTTCTTTAATACTACAGTCCCTAAATTCTGTTAACTAGGCTTAGAGTGTCAGGTCACTATTGAGAAGGAATGCCTCCTAACACTGCTGGTAAAAATCTTAAAAATAAAGTTCAATGCAGGAAATGTCCATAGTTGATACTTTGTTAATAGCTGACAGTTCCCTTGCATCAGGGATAAGATTTTACATGACATGTCAGAAAACTGAGTAGTAAAAGTCCAGATTCTTTAACCAGAAAGTTCTTAAAAGATTTCTGCTGTATAAGGACTATATGTAGTAGCTTCAGACTAGAAACATTTATGAAAACTGTGCTTTAATCACCTCAGTACTGCATATGAGATGAATGCTGAGTTGATCAATAGATCTTATAGTGTGTTATGCAGAGATGGCAACTGTCCAATGATTTGTTGGTTCTTGTTTCTTCTCAATATTTGACTATCCAAATTGTGAATGGGAAAGTTGGTTGCATCTTGAGACCATAATGCTAAGTGAAATAAATAAAAAATAAGAGGTTAAATATCACATGGTTTCTGCTATATGAGAAAACCAAAACATAAAAATTTAAAGAGCGGAATAAAAAAGACATGATAAGAAGCAGAGAGATAGTCTTTGTGGAAATGGAAAGAGATCTAGAGATGAGAGGAAATAAAAGTGGCTAAGGTTCAAGATGTATATGTAGAACAAGACAAGAAAGATCCCCACTGTAACCATTCTTGTTCAGTAGTCTTGGAAACATTAGCCAGAGCAGTTAGGCAAGAGAAAGAAAAAATAGGAATTTGGATAGGCAAGGAAAATGTTAATTATCATCGTTTGCTAGGAAGATGATCCTCTACATGGAAGACCTCTAGAATTCATAACCAAATTCAACAGCATGATATACAGTCAACACTTAAAAATCAGTAGCATTCTTGTACACCAATGACAAACTCACTGAGAGAGAATTAGAGATATTATATCTTTCTCAGTACCATCAAGAAAAATGCAATATATGGGATTTAGCCTAACCAAAGAAGTGGAAGACCTCTATAATTAAAACTATAGTATCCTGAAAAAGGCTAAACAGAACATCAGAAATGGAAATACATCCCCATTTTTGGATAAGCAAAACTAATATAGTGAAAGTGGCCATATTTCCAGACCTGTTATACAGACTTAATGCACTCCCAATCAAAATGTCAACAGCATTCCTCACAGAACTAAAGAAAATAATCCTAAAATTTGTATGGCGACAGAAGAGACTAGAATAGCAATAGCAATTCTCAGCAACAAAAACAAGGCAGAGGACACAACAATCCAAGATTTCAAATTTTACAACAAAGCTACCATGATAAAAACAGCATGATATTGGACAGCGGGAAGCGTGTGGACATGAATAGAGGATTCAGAAATAACTTGAGGCACACTCAGCTACCTTATCTTTGACAAAGAAGCAAAACACCTTTGTTAAAGATAGTCTCTTTAACAAATGATGTTAGAAGGCTTTCCACATGCTGAAGATTGAATCTGAACCTGAATGCACATCTCTTACCATGTATGAAACTAAAACAAAAATGGATTAAAGATCTAAATATTAAAGTAGAAATATTCAACCTCTTGGAAGATAGAAGAGGTAAAACTGTTAATGTCATAAGTATAGGCAAAGACTTTATGAACAAAGCCCTGTTGCAGAGGAAATATTACAATGAATCAACAAATGGGGTCACATCAGATTTAGAAGCTTCAGCACAGTGAAAGAAACCACCAACAGAGTAAAGACAAAAGAAATTTTGCAAGCTACTTTTCAGAGTACTAATATCTAGACTATTTAAAGAATTCAGTAATTAGACTCCCCCACATAAAAGATCCAGTAAAAAATGGTCATCTGAGATGAATAGACACTTCACAGATAAAGAAGTACAAATGGCAAATAAATGTATGAAAAAAATGTTCAGTATCATTGGATATTCCAGAAATACAAAGTAAAACAATACTGAGATTCCATTTCACTCCACAAAGAATGACTGTTATCATGAAACCAGCCAATAGCAAATGCTGGTGAGGCTGAGTGGAAAATAAAACCCTTCTCCATTGTTGGTAGGAGTTTAGTACAATCACTATGAAAACCACTGGGGAGATTCCTCAAAAAATTAAGCCTAATGGCTGTATTAGACACACCTATCATCCTTCTAAGGATCTTTCTAAGAGAATAAAAGTCATCATGCCTCCGTGATACATGCACAACCATGTTTATAGCAGCACAATTTGTAATAGCTGAATCGTGGAAAAGGCCCATATGTCCATTATGAATGGTTAAAAAAATGTATTTATATACAACGGAGCACTACTATACCCTAAAAAAGAATAAACCTGGGACATTTTTGGTAAGTGGATATACCTCGAGACCATAATCTCAAGTAAAATTAATTTAAATATTACATTGCTTCACTTGTGTGAAAAACCTAAAATACAAATAAAGAGTAAAATGCAAAATACATATTAGGAAGTAGGGAGAACTTCTTGAAATGGGAAGGAGAAAAAGAGATGAGAGGAAGGAAGGGTAAAGGGACTTTAAAAACATTGAAAGAAAAATGGAAATAGATCTTTTTAAGTAGGTAAGGGGAAAAAAGGGTTATAGGGAGAGGGAGGAAAGGGGACAAAAATGAATTAAGATGTGTGTGTACATGGATACATTCCCCCACGATAAATATAGTCCTTATGTACTACAAATAAAAAAATTTAAATGCATTTGTGCCAGTTTCCCAAGATGAACATAATTACCATGTATCACAAATATATGCTAATAAAAGAGGAAAACACATTTTAAAGCTTTTTTCTTTAATATATTAATAATGTCCATAATAGGTGTAAATCAGGAGTGTAAAAATATTTTAAGTAGTGAGACCATAAATATCTTAAGGTTTATACTTCATTTATGGTCTCTGCTACAATTACCCTTTTCTGACATTATGAATACAATATTAAAATTAATTTTGTTAATGCAAAAGCAGCCATGTGCTGTGGATTTGTCATAGATAGCTTTTATCAGATTAAGGTTATAAGAAAGCTTTTATCAGATTAAGGTTATAAGAACATCTATTCTGATTTTTTTGTTTGGATTTTTATCATGAATGATTGTTGGACTTTATCGAAAGCTTTTTATACATCTCTTGAGATGATGATGCAATTTTGTAAACAACATGTAAACAGATTAGCAGGTATATGTTCTAGTAAAACTTTTTGTACAAAAGCAAAAGAGTTCTAAGTGAGAATCTTTTTTTTTTTTTTTTTTTTTTTTTTAATTAATGTATTTGGTACAGGGTTTCACTACCCAGCTCGGACTCAACAGTGATCATCCTGTTTCCAGCCTCTCCAACACTGAGATTACAGGCATGTGCCACTACACCCAGCCTCTGTGGCTGGCTCAGCACACCCACAGGAGCAGGGCTGGCGCTGCATGTGGTCCCTGAGCTTGCCAAGCCCTGGTCCCTGTGCTTGCCTAAGTGAGTTTTTAGTCTGCTGAGCTGTATCACTGTCAGAAGAATCTTCTTTAAATTGATTTCTGTTATCATTTATATCTAGATGTCCCTGTAATGCCTCATGTCTTTATAGATGTGGCTTTTGGGAAGGTGACTAGATCATAAGGATGTGGCTCATCATCCACACACCACACGTGGATTATCAGTGTATCAGTGTATGACTATAGCTGAATGTGATTTGTGAGGTGGAGTCTGCTTGGAGGAAGTGTGTCTGGACCCATGGCCTAGAAGAGTATATGACCCTACTCCCTTGATCTCTTTCTGTTTTCTGCCTGTCTTGCCATGAGCACTTACCTGCTGTCAGGCCCCTCTACCATGCTGCCCTGCCTTGGAATCCATACTGTGTGCTGAAACCTCTATAAACTGTGAGCCAAAATAACCCTCTCCTCCTACAGTTACGGTTATCAGATGTGTCTCAGCAACAAGAAAGTAGCTAAGACAGTGTATTATGGGGTCTGGCACATGCCAGAAAGTGCTAATTAGGATCAATGACTTTTATTACCAAATTTGGAGGGACCAGGATTAGATCCCTGGGATGCCCTGCCAGCTGTGCCCCCAGGACACACTGAGACTGCAGTTGAGACTGGGTGTGGTGGCACATGCCTGTAATCCCAGCATTAGGAGGCTGAGAACAGGGGGATCACTATGAGTCTGATCTGTGTAGTGAGTCCCTGTATAGCCTATACTAAATTTAAAAAAAAAGAAAAAAAAAATATATATATATTACCAAATTAGGGGACTAACTCCAGGAAAGAATCCATAGCTGACACCTGAAATATTACAACATGGTGGTTTGAACTTTTTCAAGTAAATTTCTTACAACCAGAACTTTAAAGCATAATGTTGAACCCAAGGTATAAATGAAACATCCATTATAGACTAGCTTTTAATACTGTAGATTTAGTGAAGTTCAATAAAAAAGGAAAGGAAAACTTTGCTAAATGAATTACAGTTTCCTGGTCCAGTTGAGTTCTTTTTAGCTTCTGCAGTGCTCTTTTAGAAGTTAAAATTTTGATACTGTTATTTTTTTTTGTTTTCTTTTTTTTATTTTTTTTCTACAGTTTTATTGATAAACAGATAGCAATGAGACAGTTTCAAATCAAATCAGAAGTACAGTTTCAACAAATAATACACTGCATAT
>NW_004524591.1:23358115-23364607 GCF_000260255.1 Octodon degus | reverse complement strand
TGTCTCATTGCTATCTGTTTATCAATAAAACTTTGAATATATATATATATTTTTTAAACTGAAAAAAATAACAAATTATGATACCCTTTCATCCATGCTACTCACTACTTGAGTACAGAAATCTCATGAGCTTCTATGTCTTCTCTTTTTTGTGTGTTTACAGAGTACAATCATTGTGGAGAAAACAGTGCAAGACCTCATGAACCTGATGCATGATCTGAGTGCATATTCTGATCAGTTCCTCAACATGGTGTGTGTGAAGCTCCAGGAATACAAGGACACCTGCTCTGCAGCCTATAGGTAGAGCCCTGTTAGTGGTTAAGCAAAGTCATTTTACAACCAGGTGGTGGTTCTGATTATTAATAACGTCTTTCTTATACTATTATAGAAAATTCTCATTCCTGAATTTATCAAAGAGTCCATTGAGAATATGCACCACAAAAATATTTCTTTAGATCCTTAAATAATCTTACTGGTAGAAGAAATGAAGAGACAGAGACACTTCATTCTGCTGTTGAAATGTTCAGCTGAGGAGTCAGTCTTAATTTCATGAAAACCTGGAATTGTAACAGTTGTGTTCTTCAAAGAAATCCCAGATCATGAATAGCTAATCTTATGGATGAAAAGATACTTGAAGGAATTTCTTTTTATTGTTACAAATATATTCATCCTACCATTTGATATCAAGCATTCCTGTTGTCACAGGACAGTTATGCCTGTTTTCAGCATCAGTGGATGAAAAAGCAATGTTTGGAGCTTGAAAACCATTTGTTATACCTCTGGTTTCTTTTCCCTGGATTCAAATATCGCTGGGCTTATCGAAAAGTAGTTTTCATAGAAAGCTAATAATAGGAACACATTATGGTCTAGTTGACAAGATGTGAAACAATTACAAAATAAAAGAATGTATAATAAAATGCTAAATTATATGTGATATGTAATTAAGATTAGAAAGGTACAGTGCAGTACATAATTAGATACTACCTGTATTGTACAAGCTAGTAATGGCAAAAATAAGAAGACATGAAAAAGACAAAGAAAGGGGAGCTGCAGCTAGAAATGATTTTATAGAAGATATATGCTGGACAGATGACATCTGTGGAGAGAAATCTAGGTGCTGCAGGGAGGACAGCAAGCATTAAGGGAGCTATCAAGTATTTGGAGGGGATAAAGAAAAGAAAGTTCTTTCTTTTTTTTTTTTTTTTTTTTTTTTTTTTTTTTTTTTTTGTATTTAGTACAGGGTCTCACTACACAGATTGGACTCTTAGTGATCCTCCTGTTTTCAGCCTCCCAAGAACTGGGATTACAGGTGCAAGTCACCATGCCCAGTCTCAGTCGCTGTCTCTTCATGCCCTGGGGGCAGGGCTACAATGGCATGCAGGGGATCAAACCCGGTTTTAGTCCACTGAGCTATCTGGCTGGCCCTAAGTGGATCAAGATTCTTAGTAGAAGGTAGTAGAAGATAATGTTGAGTAGGCAGAGTAAGATGAACCACCAAAGGATCTTAAAAAATAAAACTTGGAAATTTAGACATTGAATAGTGTTTAATGAGTCATTAAAAGTGGGCCAGGAAACAATCTTTAGAAAATATTAACCCAACAGAACAATACAGTGTAGTTTGCTGCCTAATCTACTTCACTGCAATAGTGAGTGCTGTTTATCCACCGTTACATCTATATATTACACCCTGCTTCAGGAATTCATATGTTTTCTAGGAACTTAGCCTGTATCTCAAGAGCAGGCCCTAGAACTTAAGGCCCCTATTTTTATTATTTGTCTTATAAGGGCCTTTATCAGATTTCTTCCTTATCCTTCTAATGAAGACAATCCCTCCTCCTCAGATGTCTCCAAGACAGAACCCTACAAGCCAGCTATGGATAGTACTCTAGAATTACTTCAGGAATCCTCACTTTCCTTTCTTTTTAGGGCCTAATGCTCTCTGCTTTGCCGAACCATTCCATAAGGATTCTCATTTGGGGAAGTTTTCAAATTAACCTTGGGAGTTAAGACAACTCCCAAGTCCATTAAGAAAAGAACAAAATCATGTGACTTGTTCTTTGTGAAATTTTCCTAGTTCCTGGTGAATACCACTTCTTAACAGTTCACAAGCTATTAGTAATACTCAGCTCAGAATTTTGCCCATTATTCTAAATTTACCTTTTTCTCTAATTTTCCTTCCTTTTATGAAACTCAAGGTATTGTCTTGGCATTTTTCCTTCTGTTAGGAGATCTCCGTGATTATTAGTAGTGTTTTTATGATTCCACACCTTATTTCAGCATCCTAAGACAAATTTTCTAAATTTATTAAATCTATTATACTATTCTTTGATCTCAATATCTATTGAAACTGTTAACCACTCCACCCTTAAAAGAATTCATTTCTATGATTTCTAGCGTTCTGTTCTATATAGAGTGAGTTTGCAGATAAAGCATTGAAACAAATACCTACTTTCTTGGGGTTTACAATCTATTGAGGATGGGATAGGAGAGGTAAAAATATAGGGCAAAACAGTTATGTAAGTACTATAGAAGAAAAAACTGAAGGTAAATACCTCAGGAATATTGCAGAAGGAGGATATAGTTTAAATTAGGGCTCACCAAGAAGGCTCTGGAATTGAGATTTGAGGAAAGACTGGAAGAAATTGAGAGTTAGACAATATATCTGGAAAGATTACCCAACAGAGGGCTGTGACCATTAACTTGCACTCTGCAGGACTACCAGCATGTTTGGAGTAAAGTGAGTTTTGGGGGTTGGCCTTGAGAAAATAGAAAGCTGAACCGTAGTATAGATGTTGAGTTCTACTGCGTGAGATAGGGTGACACTGCAGCAGTTGTGCCTAGGAGCAGCTTGAGCTCTCTTACCCTTTAAAATGAAAATGTGTGGAAGGTCGGCTAGTAGGGCAATAGAGGTGGAAGCAGAGAAACCAATTAAGGGCTGTTGTGTTAGTCCAGGTGAGAAATGAGCCCAGCTCACACTGCATAGTTGTAGAGATGATGACAAATGGGAGAGTGCTGAATGTGTTTTAAAGTGATAGCCAACAGGATTCTCTGCCAGATTTTAGATAGGGAGTGTGAGAGGAGGGGAGAAAGCGGATCCAAAATGACTCTTTGGGCTTTTTATTTGCTCCATTGCCAGCTATTAATATGGAGGACAATGCAGGTTTGGGGGCAAATAAAGTAGCATTTAAATTCGGAGTGTCAGGGCCAGCGGTATACCTCAGGGGACTAAACACTTGCTTATATAAGTTCAATCCCTGGCACCACATGCTTTGCCATCCCCACTCACAGGTGCACTGAACCTGGGATGGAGTCCGGGCCTGGTACAACAGGCCTGTAATCCCAGGACGAGGGAAGCAGAAATCAGGAGGATCACTACAAGTGCAAGTCCGAGCTTCATTGTGAGACCCTGCACAAAGAAATAAAAACTTAAAAAATAAAATAAAATGGGAGTGTCTGTGACACATCCACACAGAGATAGAGTACTAAAATAGACAGTTGGATATATACATCAAAATGAGAAAGCTCCAGCCTGGAAATAGATATTTACCAGTTGTCAACATATAATGTAGTATATGTAAATGACATTTAAAACCATGCAGTCTTTCTGAGGTTAAGTATACACATGGCACAGAAGAGGACTGTGGATTTTTATGACATTTCCAATATGAAGAGAAACCAGTAAAAGATGCTGAAAAGCAACAACTGCTGAAGTAGGGTACAAATCAAGAAAACATGGTGTCCTGGAAACCAAATAAGAGAGGGAGAAAGGTGATGAATTAAGTGATAAATTCAGTACTGTGGTGGTCACTGGTGACTTCTTTCTATGGAGTGGTAGGGATGACCACCAGAGGAGTTAGACTTAAAAAAAGAAATTAGAAATAGAAAATTGTCATTATAGGAAAAACTTTGACCATGAGTTTAACTGCAAAGGAAAACAGAAACATGAGGTAATGCCTGGAGGCCTGAAGTTACATGAAGGGTTTTTTTGTTGTTTGGTGTATTCTTTTAAATGGGAGAAGTTAGTGCATATCTGTTTTTGAAGGAAAACATATGGAAGAGAGAGAAATTAGCATAGGGCAAAAAGGGGTGAATCACTGAAGTTGTGTTTGGGGCCAGCTAGGTACGGGTGGCATCTAATGCACAAGTGGAATGATTGATTTTAGGCATGAGCAGGATTATTTTGTTTACTGTGGTCTATCCTGCAAATTGGAATTTATCTATTTCTCTGTCATTTATGTTGTACAAATTTGTCAGAACAGGAAGTCTATGTCTATGTCTACCCTTTGACATTCATTTCTCCTGGACAAACTCTGGAGTGTTGTCCACTTTCTTGTACCCACTCTCAGATTATCCCACATACAGGAGAACTTCTAGGAGCAAGTTGCCTTGGCTGCTGTATTACAGACCTATGTTGAATTTTTCTTAGGGTGAGAAAGTAAGTCTGTGAAGCCTATTAAAGGAGTGAATAGAAAGTCATCTCTATGTGTGTTACACAGCAACAATCACAGAGTGCACCACTCACACACAACACATGACCCCATGGGACTTGTTGCCCATTTACTATATCAGATTTTTCATGTCTGAGAGAATGCATTTTCTTGTTGTGTGAGTCTAAGGATGTGAACTGTCCTTACTTCCTCTCTTGCCATTTATTGCGCTCCCCCAGATTGGCACCTGCTGAGGAGTAATTAGGGCAGTCCTAATTTGGACAGCCAAATCCTGATTACAGTGAGAGGAAAAACAGGAAATGTTCTAGTTTTGCTGCCAGCAAATGACTGATTTAAATAGAAATCCATATACAATTCAAATGATCCAAAATGTTACAACATTGGGAAGGAGAAAGAGAGCAAGGAAATGTTGCAATCTGATTTTCTCCGTGTGATTCTCAGCAGATATCTTTCACAGACGTTATCAAATCTGCAAGTTCGCAATGCCCTCTGCTGAAAACAGTTTGTTTTCCAAGTTTACCATGAGAAACTGAGCATTGGAAGTTCAAAACACATGTCATCTCTTAGTGCATACCTCACCCTGGAGAAAAAGACTTTACTGTAAAATGATGTCATGTTACAGGCTTTGGATTGTTTCCTAAAAGGGAAATAAGGACTAGAATTCTTTTCCTTAATTAGTCACACCCCTTGGAGCCTAAAGGAAAGCTCAGCTGTGAATTCTGCACTGCATTAGCAAGCAGACAGTTCTTTACTCGTCTGCTTCCAAGCTGAATGCTTCTCTCCTTTTCTTGTCCTTCTTTGCCCTGAAATAAAGCCAGCAGATTCTGTGTCTCAAAATAGTAATTTCACAATTAGAAGTCACAGTGTGCTGAAATTTCTGTCTGTTCTGATTTGCTATCAGTTTATTGTTTTTCAGAGGCTGGTAGTAAACTCCCAGTAATGTTAGGCCTGGTAGAAAATAAGGTAAATGCTCTTCTCTACTATTAGAGGCTCAGTTGATATGAGACGCATGCATATTATTTGCAAGGGGTGAGTTGAAACTATCCTCAAGGCTTACTTTTCACTGCTTCTTAGAAGAGGAGCTGGAACTCATGCTGGAACCTGAAGAGTAGTAGGTTGGGCATATTTGTAATCACTGAAACTGCAGTTGGACAGAAACTACAGTTGGACATCTTCCCGGCAACTGGCATTTTATTAGTCGGATTTTACTAGAGGAGCAGATATAATACAAGGAGCAGATATAACACAAGATGTACAACTATATAAGAAATTTCAGGATTAGCTTATGAAGGTCAGCCACAGAGCCAGATGAGGAAGCATGCAGAAGGTGTGAAGGATTCAGTCCCAAAGTCTGAAGCTCACTGCAATGTCCCACGTAAGTCTGTATCAGTTGGCCAATGGGTCTTCGACGGAAGGGATGGAAGGCGGAAGAGTCTGCGATGGAAGGCTGGAGAGTCTATGCTGGAAGCCTAAAGAATGTGCAACAGAAAACTGAGGGATCCAAGCCAAAGGCCAAAGAGTCTGTGCTAGAAGCCAGAAGATGAAGTCCAAGCTGACTTCAGTGACGGAAGTTCATCTGAGGAAGTGGAATACTCAGTCCTTCCTCAACCCCTTTATATACCCCTTTTGTGCAGAGTCACTCTGGAGTGAGCCTCGACAGGGCCCCCACAGCCCAGGGCATGGAACCTCCAAGGTAATCCAGCCAAGATGATACAATATATGGACCACTACAGACATACTTATTGAATGAATGAATGAATGAATGAATGAATGAATGAATGAATGCTGCCAGACTGTACAGGAGAAGCAAACAGCAGAGCAGCATGGGAGAACAGTTGAGAAATCAGGATAACTAGAGTGAATACTATGGTTGGGTAGGGAAGAGAAGATTTGAAAATTTTCTCTTAGTAGGTATAAGAATATTATTACAAGTTTTGCTAAAGAGGGTGGCATGATCGAGATGGTGGTTTTTTTTTTTTTTTTTTTTTTTTTTTTTTTTTTTTTTTTGCCTTCATTTCTTTCATCCTATCTCAGTCCCATAAAT
>NW_004524591.1:23342748-23358015 GCF_000260255.1 Octodon degus | reverse complement strand
ACACTTGCCAGGGAAGCGCTTATTCCACTGAGCCACCCCCCCAGCCCCAAGATGGTGTTTTAAGAAAATCTCTCTGGCCCCATTGCACTAACTAGCAGAAATGAACTAGCTTATGGAGCAGTTCAGCTTTCCTGCATCACCAGAGGCTGCTGTCCTACCCTTTCAGCCCTTGCCAGCCTAACTGTGAACGCTAAAAGAGCCAAGGTCACATAAGCTTAAACTCTGATCCACCTGTTAAAACTGTGCTTGTCCTTTATCTTCTCGGCTCATCTGGCACTGAACCACTTATTAAATATTAAATAAGTGGACATTATAAAGTATGTACAGTATCTGTTTCATAGAGGACATTTAAGCAAACAAATTTTTGTTTTGTGCTCTTATGATTTATATAAGTATTCTAATAATTATTCCATTGTATTGTAATTTAAATCTTTTGTTTTATTTGATCAGTTATGATTTATATCTTTCTCAAAAACATGGTTTTTCAACTTCACACAAGATAGCTAAGATTATGAATTTCTATTTGTTTATTGAAAGGAACAGTTAATGCTTAATTTTTTGACCAATTTTTTGTACTTATATCTGGTAATCTGAGCAACTACTTTGAAGATAGCAGTATGCAATGTAACAACCATTGTTGAATTCCTATCTTATTTTTTGAAATTCTGTATTGTTTCTAATGTATTTTATTATTTTTCTCTTTAAAATAAAAAAATTAAAAATAGAATTACTGTATGATCCAGCAGTACCTCTTCTGTATATTTACCCAAAGTATTTGATATTAGTATGCTTAAAAGATGTACTCCAATATTCACAGTAGCACCTTTCATAATAGCCAAGTAACAGAAAAAATCTAAGTGTCCATCAATACTTGAGTAAATAAAGAAAATGTGGTATAAATACACAAATACTCTTCTCTTTAAAACAAAATTAAAACGTTCAAAGTATTTTGATTTATAATAGCTCCCAATTAGGAAAAAAATATGGTATATCCTTTAAAAAGGAAACAGATTAACAATATATGATGTATATCCTTTCAAGGGAATAAATGAAAAAAACTGATATACAACAACATGAATAGATCTCAATGACGTTACTCTATGAAAGAAAATAGGCAAGACCGTGTATTCTGTGACGTTTGTAGAGCTTTATAATGCAGTATAGCTAACATATGGAGGAAATCATAGTGTTTTCCTCTGATGTGGGAATTATATATGGTACAAACATCTCACAAGCTCAGATTTCGTGGTCTTAATTTCTTAGTATACGAATGTAGTAAAGTACATAATGTTTACATTCCTTGTGTGAAAGTGGCACAATTATTCACTTTTAAAAGGAAAGAAACTTTGCCTTTGAAGCCATATGGATGTAATTGGCTAACATGCTAAGTGAAATAACCCAGGCACAGAAAGACAAATATTTCATGTCCACTTATATTTGGAAACTAAAACTATGAAAATTAAGGAAGCAAGGCTGGAAAGATGCTTAACAGATGTTGGAAGAGGAATAGAATCGCTGGTCAAGGTGAAAGCCTCAGTTAGATAGAGAAATAAGGCTTTTTTCATTGCTATATATTCTACAGAATAGTAATTATAGTGTATAATAATTTCATGTTTTGAAATTGAGAATAAATTTCAAATGTGCTTACCAAAAAAATAGTATCTGTAATGATAAATATATTAATTAGTTTGACTTAATTATTTCACATTTCATTCATAAATCATAACAGTACTTTATACCCCACAAATGCATCCAGCTGTAATTTGTCAATTTATAATTTAAATAAAAATTTTAAATATAGTTATTTCTTTAAGGATAGAGAAACAAATAAGGTAAGAAATGTCTTGCCATCACAGAGTGTATATTCTAATGGAAGGAATACATAATATAGTAGCAAAGAAATAAATTTCTCAATAATAAGGGTGATATGATTTTAAAAATTAAAAATGATTCATGATAGGGAAGAGCACCTAGAAAAACCTCATTGAAGAGGTAATGTTTTGAGTTCAATTATGAAAGATGAGAAGAAGCCATGTAAAGATGTGGGAAAGAACATTCTAACAAAATCAGTAGAACTACCTAGAGCTTGTATAAATTCAGGTCAGTTTCATGGAACATGGGGAGCAAAGAGATTAAATACTGAGTGAGAGGAGAAGGTCAGATTATTTTGGTCTTTTCTGGCCACACTTGAGTATATGGGAGCTTTCAAGTACTAGTCTGAGCCCTGTGAAATTGAGATATTTTTAAATGCTTTTCAGATATTTTTATATATAGCCAGGATTAAGAACTATTAAAGGAGAACCTTGGCACCAGAAAATGTGAACTTAATTTTAAATATAATGGGAAGATACAGAAAGTTTGAACAGGGAGCTACCTGGTCTAATACATTTTTACAAAAATTTTGAAAATACTCAAATACAAAACATATTTAAATTTTCTTCTCATAAGAAAAATATAAACATTTGATAGTTGAGACATTTCATACTAATTCCTTTTCCACTTCCTGTGCTGTAATATAATTCTTCTTGGTCTTACTACTTTCCATATGAGAATTTGTCTATTTGAAGGTTGTTATTATATTATTCCCAAGCGTTACATTCTGTAAACTCTCAGATTCCATGTTTTCCTTCCCCATAGTCCTCTTGAATTGCTTTCTGTTACCATCTCCAGAGTTACCAAATGTTTTAAAACATTTGGAGAGAAGTACACACCATCATAAAAACTATGGGACCAGAGGTGGATGTGATATCAAAGATGATCTGCTATTTATAAGAGTTTTTTGGCTTTGTGTTTGTTTTGTTTTCCTCAGCAGCATAATACTGACTCTTTATTTGCATTAATAAATGTCATTATCTTGTGTGTTGTTTGGAAATAGCACTGCACTTTGCTTTACTGCAGGCCCAGTCACCCACAGAGGAAATTAGACTGCAGCAGTTTAATTTGGACCAGACTTGTCCAGGGTTCACTTGACTAGCTTGGCTCCAAGTTTTTGAAGTGTCTAAAAGGTTCAGTCTTGGAAAGGAAGCATCATGTCCCGGCTGTCACTAAACGGTTAAATCCAATTAGCCCCACCTGCCCCTGTTTGTTTACCTAATGAAAGACTCCATGCCCCAGCTGTGTCCAGGGACCATGCACACTTGCACTTCCCAAATGTTCCAGCAAGGAAGTAGTGCAAATCAGAGCCAGTTGACACCAGCAGATGTTTTGTGAATGAAATCCACTCAGCTGTGTCTATAGAGTGGAGACTTCTCATGGAGACCTTATCATCTTCTTTCAGGAAGTGCACCTATTTTCTTCTGGCTCCTAGGAATGGGTACAAATAGTTACACAGATGGATCTGTCTGTGGCCCAGTGAGCTGTGAATTAATTAGTAGATTATGGTTTTGGTAGGAATGACTAACTTTACTCCTTTTATTATTTAATTTCTGAGACTATAACACTTCTGAGGTGATTTAGGCATGTCTAGGCTTTTTTTTTTAATGCAGGGTCTATAGGGTCTTACTACACAGGTCCAACTTGTAGTGATTCTCCTATTTTCAGCCTCCCAAGCGGTGGGATTACAGGCGCGCGCCACCATGCCCAGTCTCATTGACCATCTCAGCACGCCCCAGGGGTGGGGCCAGCACAGCAGGCCAGGGATCAGACCTCTGACCCCTGTGTCTGCCTAAGCAGTCACTTTAATTTGCTGAGCTATCTGGCCGGCCCTTTGTCTAGGCATTTCATAACTCATATGATCCTGTTTATCACAAAATAAAAAACTAATAAGGGAACCGGGTGTGGTGACACATGCCTGTGATCCTAGCACAGAAGGTTGAGGCAGGAGGACCACCTCAAGTTTGAAGCCAGCCTGGGGTATGTAGTGGACTCAAGACCAGGTTGAAGTATATAGCAAGACCCTGTCTCAAAAATGCTACTGCCAAGGGGCCGGGAAGATGGCTCAGTAGAATAAGCGCTTCCCTGGCAAGCACAAGGGCCTGAGTTCAATCCCCAGTTCTGAAAAAAAAAAAAAAAAGAGAAATGCTACTGCTCTTGCTAATAATAAAAATAAACTGATCAGGATAATTGGATAGTTTGGAAACTTTGCCACTGAAATGGAAAAAAAGATCAGTTAGAGTAATTTTATGCTGATGAGTACCAGTGTTTTGCATAGATTTCTTTTTTTTTTTTAAATTTTAGGGAAGAGTCTACAGGGTGTTCAGGGTCTCACTACTAGATCAGACTCAGTGATTCTGCTGTTTACAGCCTCCCAAGTACTGGGATTACAGGCACGCGCCACTACGCCCAGTCTCAGTTGCCATCTCAGCGTGCCATGGGGGCAGAGCCAGCCTGGCAGGCCCAGGGATTGAACCCCAGGCCCCTGCACTGGCTTGCAGGTGTTTTAATTTGCTGAGCTATTTGGCCGGCTCAAAATCCTTTTTTTTTTTTTTTTTTTTTTTGCAGTACCAGGGATTGAACTCAGAACCTTGCATTTGCGAGGTAAGCGCTTATTCTACTGAGCTATCTCCCCAGCTTGCGCAGAATATTTGGAATTGTTTTGGAGATTGATATTCACTCCAATATAAATTAATATTTTTATTTGTTAGAGAATTATGTGGCAATATTTAATCAGAATTACTATTCTTTTAAAAATGGAATCTATGAATATTAGTATGTTGAATTTTTTTAAGCTAAGCCACTATTTACATAATACATAATAATATGGTTCTCTTTAACATAGTATAGTATACCACCAAATTAATTTTTGTTTTATTCTGTCATACACTAAGATGGAAATTTGTAGTCCCTGAATTGTACACTCCCACCTTACATTCATAGACTCAATTGTTTACTGAACCCTCCCACAAACTTTATCTGGCTCTAAGATTTAGATGCTTGGGCTGGCGAGATAGCTCAGTGAACTAAAACACCTGTTTATGCAGGCTTAGGCAAGCACAGGGAGTGTGGTTCAGTCCCTAGCACCATGCTGCACCAGTCCCGCTGAGTGGGCCAGAGTCCCAGGCCTGGTGGCCTCAGCCTGTAATCCCAGTGCTGGCGAGGCTGAAAGCAGAAGGATCAGCACAAGTCCAAGCTGCATAATGAGATCTGGGAACAATCAAATATATTTTTTTAAAGATTTAGATGCTGGAAAAATGACTTGAATTTAAGCTTCTAAATCTGAAGAGCAGAATTTAACTAAAATATGATTAAAAGAGCTGAACACTCAACTGAAGTTTTTTCTGGGTATGGATATTGAAATTTAAATTTTAATTTCTCCGTTCAGAAATTTGTATTTGCCTTTAATTTTTTATAAACCAGTTAAACATATCAATACTCTTCTTAGCTTACAAGGCATATGAAGAGATTTGATCCACAGACTGTCATCTTCCCGCCCCATTGTGTAAGATAAAGTGCTAATTGTGAAGTCATAGGTGATAAGAATAAAAGTATACTTTTGTAAGTATAAAAGTCATAGGTGATAATATCTTGCTCATTTCCTTTCCAGAGGTAGAGTGTATTGCCATAGCCAATAAACTCTACAAGGAAAATGAATTTTTCATGCATTTCAATAATACACCACATAGGAAGAGGTAGACCTGTCAGCAATGACTTTTTGGTTCATTTGTTTTATGAGTCAGGAATTTTTTCTACTGAATGTTTTTCAGAAGGGAACACGTTTGAATTTATTCATTATTTTGATCCAAATTAAGTTTAGAAAAACATAGTTATCTGTGATATGGTGCAATACCAAAGGACTTAATAGCTCATCTGTGTCATTTAGTGAAAAAAAAAACAGAAAATCTAATTGCCTAATATGATTTTTGTTTAATAAGTTTTCTAGACTAAAATTGAAGCCTTCTTATTAGTGTGTATTAATTATAGAAAAGAGTAGGGTTTTTTATTTATTTGGTACAGGGACTCACTATACAGCTCAGACTCACAGTGATCCTCCTGTTTGCAGCCTCCCCACAACCAGTCTAGGTGGCCAGCTCACTGTGTCCATTGGCGGGTCTGGCATGGCATGTGGTGCTGGGGATCAAACCCAGCCCCTGTGCTTGCCTCAGCAGGTGCTTAGTTCACTGAACTATCTTTCCAGGGGCAAAAATAGGCTTCATTAGGAAACCATTGATAATACCCTTACCTTATCTTTTTGCCTCTCTCTGACCCCTTCATTGGTAATAGTGAACAGTTTATTTGCATCCCTAGTTTCATTCTTATTCACCTTCCAAATACTATCACTTGTTATACTAGGCACCAGGCACACAAAAACTAATAAAAAATCAATGTCACCCTGAGAGTACTCATCTAGTTTGGGATTTAGCGTGTAAAAATGTGTAGCAAGATCAGTGAGAGTAAAGCTATGTGTAAGGCGGGAGTTGTCATACTTGACCGCATTGTTGGATCACATGGGAAACTAAAAAATTATAATGGCTCCCCCTTGGCCACCACCCCAAGATTCTGATTTCCTTGATCTTGAGTGTGGTCAGGACATCTACTTTTTTTAACAGCTTCCTGAAGTGATTCTAATGTACAAAGTTGAATACAAGGGTATTGATACACATATTTATAATATATAAATAGATAATATTAATATTATAAAAGTATAATAATATAATTTTCCTGTCAAAAAATGTGGAATACAAAGATGTGGGAAGCCCTTTTGCTACTCTTGTCAAATGCATATTAGATAAAAGTTTTTAACTTAGGAGGTATTTCAGATAGGTAATCAAACTCAAAAAGAAGACAGAAAATTCACTGATGCTATAAATGAAAGATGAATTAAAAGCAGTAAAAAATGTTGAAGTGGAAAGGCTAACAGAGGTATCATACCATATCTAGAGGTCAAATAGGAACTGGCATTTTTAACATCTGCAAGACAGGGAGGAGAGACCTTTTTGCAGAAAATGTGAAAGGGACTGGAAAGCTAGATTCTAAGGCTACTTGTTTAATGAAGGTTTTGAATGGAAGAGAACAGTTTTGGTAGAAAGGAATATTAGAAGTAAGGAAAAGAGTCCTTTGCTCATTTATTCATTGTTTTGAAAATTGATTGGAAATTAGAGAAGTATTGAAAAAATACTAAAAATTCAGGAAATCAAGGGAATTATTGGAGATTACTGGAAGTGGATAAAGATGAAGCAGATTTGAGTGGAGGTAAGATGTTGGAGGTGAAAGATATGTAAAACTCCATAATAGATCCTCTCCTTCCTCTGTCACTTAGCAAGGATTTGGAGGATAAGCAATGAGGAGATAGCAAAATAACATTAAACCAAAAAAAAAAAAAAAAACCCAAGGGATATGGGGAGATGAAGCTGATGGGAGACGACACATGAAAGAATGCCAAAGAGGCTGGTGAGGTGGCTCAGCAGTCTAAATCTCCTACTTAGGCACACCTAAGCAAGCACATACACCACAGTTTGATCCCTGGCACCACATGCCATGCCAGCTATGCCCTCAGGGTGTGCTGAACCAGCCATGAAAAAAAAAAAAAAAGCGGGGGGAGTGGAAGATACCAGTGAGAGCAATCTGAGAGAATGAAAGGAAGATATTTTGATAGTCAATTTTTTTTTTTACTTTGGAGGATAAAATTATAGTTAGAAAACATTTGCTTTTAGTGTCTTAGAAGAATCCTAAAAATTATCCATGATTCATTTGTTTTAGTTTATTTTAAGAGAATGAGGGTAGTATTGTTCCTTACAATATGAAGCCATATTACATACAGTTGGGCTGTACTGAGTCAGTGTATAGGCTTCAACTTCTCTGTAAACATTAAGTAGTGTATAGAGCCAAGTAGTTTTCATTATATATGTTGTATATATTTGTTTGAAAATTCTCAATGCACCTCACTGTGACCCTCATCGTGAAAGACACTCTTGGCTGTGCCTGTGCTAGCAGAAATCCCTTGGAGCCTTGGTTGTCTTCAGCTAATCAGCATTGTCTTCATAAATAAATGTCATTCATGTCACTTGTATTGCTGATGAGGATTTTTAGACCATCAAAATCGGTTATAGTGATGGAAATGTTGAAGAGAAAGAGATTTTTAATGAAATTGAAATTGAACATGTGAGGTGAATTTACACATATATTCTTATAAGAGCAGTGTAAATAAATAGTGAACCCCTGGGCCCTATTACGGGGCTTGAAGCCTGCCAGCTCTAGATGACTAGCCAGAGACCACTGGAGAGCGACATAATCAAAGGCTTTTTCTGCCTGACATTTGTGGCAGAGGATTTCTTTATGCCAGTAGATTTGCTTTGAATAGAGAGATAGATACCTACAGTTCAGAAAATGCCTGCAGGTAGAACTAATTGATAATTTAAACCAAGAAGACAAAGAACAAGCTTTTGTACCACCTGTGTCACTTTGCAAGTACCATGTGTGTTGTCAGTTAGCAAAATTGTAAAATGATTACCCAATTTCATATTTATTGAACTTTTTTTTTGAAAGACCTCCCCCAAAACCTACCATACATTTTTATTTATGTTGTGGGATTAACTAACATAAGAAGGACTAATTAATTAGCAGCTTTCATGATTACTCAACAGTTAGAAAACAGAATGAAATCTAGAAAACTGTTCCCCAGTAATGTGACTTATTCATGAATGCCACCACTTTCAAGCCAGATAATGGATTGAGTTAATAAAGGAGATGGAGGTGATATTATTTTCCTGAAGAGAAGGTAGGTAAGAAATGCTAACTGAATACCAGATATTATGCTAAGTCTTTCCTATTGACTGTTTTAGGAGCATTGTACAATCAGAAGAAAAACTTGTCATCAGTGCATCTTGGGCAAAAGATGATGATATCAGTAGACTTTTGAAATCATTACCAAACTGGATTAATATGGCTCAGCCCAAACAGCTGAGGCCAAAAAGAGAAGAAGAAGAAGATTTCATAAGGTAAATGTCTATTTTCTACATTGCACTAAACATAAGGAGGAGAGGTACATGTGTTTAGCTACTCCTTTTTTTCTTTTTTTTACATGAAAGTTTGGCCCGTTCTAAAGATGAAGCTCTCATTACGTGTACTTAGTAAAATCTGTTTTCATCCTTTGTTACCTCATTTCCCATGCAAATATGAATTAAGCTCAAAACTTTACAAGGAAGTAACTGGAGTGAATTAAATTTGGAGCTTTACTACATCAAGTTAAAATATTTAATTTATACATCCTTCTTCTCCACGGGGAGAATACAGTTAATTTGATCACTTATTTTCTCAGCAAAGTGTGTTGACCCTCCACCCTATAAACATGATACCAAGAGAAGCTGCTTGTTTTGGGTTTTTTTTTATTGGGTTTGTTGTTGTTGTTTGTTTTGTTTTTTGGCGGAACTGGGGATTGAACTCAGGCCCTTGAGCTCGCCAGAGAAGCACTTATTCCAATGAGCCATCTCCCCTGCCCCAAAGCTGCTTGTTAAACTGAGTGTATTACTATGGTTCTTAACATATTCCTTTTATTAGGCTATTATTAGATAAGATTTCCCAGATGTGCCTTTCACGTTTGTTCACACAAGTTGTATTATCTCTCATAGTTTTCTGCTTCCTTTGACAAAAGTAAGGAGTCTGTCCTTTCAATTTATTAAATCAAATTTAACTTTGTATAATTTAAATTATTTACTTAGCCACTGAATTTGACAAAGCTCTCCATTTTCTTGTGGCTGGCTTGGAATAGTGGAATGTTTTCACCTGTGTTATCTTAAAATTGCAAAAAGTAGAAAAATGATGATAGCAATACATTGTCACATCAAAATTATCTTCATTCTTATTAACTTGCTTAAGTGAATAAATAAATAAATAAATGGTTAAAATAAAAGAAAAGCACTTTAAAGAAGCAAAATCCTGAAAATAAAGAAATAATGGTCAATATTTTACTTTAATTTGCATCTGTCTCTCACAATGTGGATAACAATTGTAAGCAAATCTGCAACCAATCCAAAGTCCAGTATCATCTAAAACTATATGACTACATGGATAAATATCCTATAATGAAGTATTCCTAATACCTCCCTTCTGATGCTTATGATATTATTGTCATTCACTTCATTCACCCGTAATCTATAATCACTAGAAAATATTGCTATTATTTTCAGCAACTATAAATTAAGAATAAAAAAGTTTCATTTTTACTTTTATTTATTCTGTCTTTATTGCAAATTCTTTATTACCATAGATTCAAGATTTACCTGTTCCTTTTTCTTCTCTCTGAAGAATATCCCATAACATTTCTTGCAAGGCAAATCTACTGATAACAAACTCCCTCTCAATTTTTGTCTGTCTAAGAAAGTGTTATGGCTTGTGTCTAATTGTCCCCCCACAGCCTCACACAGTCATGGGGAGGACTTCTAGAGTTTGTGATTAATTCATTATCCCCTGGTATTATGGGTGTGTGTGCTGCTGGGATTATGGGTGTGAGTACTTACAACCTGAATGCAACTTAAGGGCGACAGACTGGCTTTCTGTAGCCATTACTGCTGCTCCTCCTCCCCTTGCTCTCTGCTCTTTGCTGCAGTCATGAAAGGCTGCTCTCTGCCATGTGTCCCTTTGCCTTGGAGCCAGCTGAGTATGGATGGAAACCTCCAGTAACTATGAGCTAAATAAATGTTTCCTTCCTTCATTTTGAGTATCAGTATTTATCCCAGTGATGAGAGAAGAGTCACTGAGACAGAAAGTTTTCATTTTTCCTGCATTTTTATAGGATAATTTCCCAGGGCTCAGAAATCTAGGTGGGTGTGTTCATCAGTGTTCTCTAAAGAAACAGAAACAAGATGGATGGATGGACAGACGGACGGACAGATGGGCAGACTGATTGCAGGATTAGTTTAAAGATCATTGTGTCCAGGAAGTCCCGATACCTGCCATCTGCAGGCTAGAAAACCAAAAAAGCCAGTGTTGCAGTTCATTCCAAGTCCAAATGCCTAAGAACCAGGCGCGGGGAGAGGACTGGTAAAAGTAACTCTCAGGGTGTGATGTCCTGAGAGCTTGTTTGGAGGTTCTAGCAGGGGAGCGCAGCTACTCGTATACCCTTGACCGAGGAACGGTCCTCCTCTATCGGGGGTGGTCGTTCTCTTCGACCGAGCGCGCAGCTTCGGGAGGGACGCACATGGATCGTTGAGGGAGGAAGGGGACACCCGCCTAGCCAGCCAGATCAGCCGAATCAACCCTGGTGATCAATGGGGTGACAGATGTCACAGCCAGATCGCCCTCACATCCCTGATGTCCTGAGAATTAGGTGCTCTGTTATCTAAGGACAGATATTCGAGGAAAAAAAATCTTATCTTAAAAGAAAAAGTGTATTTTCCCTTCTCTTATCTTTTTTGTTCCATTCAGGAGATTGGATGATGCCTCTTCACATTAATGTGGGTAGATCTTCTTTTCTTAGCCTACTAATTAAAATACTAATCTCTCTTAGAAACTCCCTCACATACAAATCATAAATATGTATTCGCTAACTATCATGGCATCTCTTAGCCCAATCAAGTTAATACGTAAAATTGATCACGATTGGTGATTTTTCTTAACATTTTAAATATCATTCTCTTTTCTGTCTTGCTTACATGGTTACAAGAGAAAAGTATTATCTTTGTTCTATAGGTAAGGTTTTTATTTTCTTAAAGATGTTTTTGTCTTTAATTTTATTCAGTTTTAATATAATATACCTCCTGATAAAACTTTTGTTACAGACGCTACTTGGTATTCTCTGAATTTCGTAGATATAGCTATGGTGTGATATTTTCACTGGTTTGGAGAAATTCTCAGTCATTATTTTTGAAGCAATAGTGTTTCAGGCATTTCTTCTGTTTTATTTCCACTTTTTTCACCTCCTGGCATTTCCATTTTGCACATATTGTAACTTCATTAATTACCTCACATTTCTTAAATATTCTGTTCTTTCTTTAGTCGGTTTTTTTGTTGTTGTTATTGTTGTTGTTGTTGTTGTTGTTGTTGTTTTTCCCTTGGCAGAACCGGGGATTGAACTCAGGCCCTTGCACTTGCCAGGGAAGCACTTATTCTACTGAGCCATGTCCCTGGCCCCCTCTTTTTATTCTTTTTTCTCTTTATACATCAGTTTTGGAACATTCTATTTATATTTCTTTTAGGTTACAATTTTTCCTTAGCATTATGCAATTTGTTGCTGAGGTTATCAAAGACATGCTTCATTTCCACTAGTGTATTTTTTATTTGTAACATTTCCTCTGATTCTTAGAATTTTTCTTTTTACATTACCTGTGCTTTTCTTTTTATTTACTATGTATTTATTAAATATATGGTTTTAATGAAGCATACATAGAAATGGTCACATGTCATGGCTAAGCTTTATGTAATCTGTATCCCAATCAAGAAACAGAGAACACTAACAATAAAAAACACAAGAAAACATTAAGAAATCTTTTTGTACTTCCTTTTAGTTATCACCTTTCTCTCTGAGATGTACCTCAGAGACTAGTTTAATCTGTTTTTGAACTTTGTGCAATCATGTAATTATGTGTTCTTTTATAACTGGCTTTTATGTTCCAAATTAGTTTGACAAGATTCATCCATCTTGTATATAGATAAGGTATTATTGTGTGTATGGAATACAAAAATTGTTTTAATGTTTTATTATGTGTGTATATATGTTTATATGTATATAAAACATATAGGTGTGTATATGTAGATAGTTGTAATACGTGTGTGTGTACACATAAATGTGTATACATACATTTACTCATTCTACTACAGATGGGCATCAAAATAACTTACAATTTGGAGCCATTTTAAATAGTACAGCTATGAATATTCTACAGTATTTTTTTAGTAACCATGTGTATACTCTCTGTTGGGTTTGTGCTAGGGATTGAATTGCTGGGTAATACTATGTAAATGTTGGCGTTTTAATGCACACTGTCAGATTTCCAAACTGACTATAAGAGTTTATACACTTTTCCAGTGGTATAGGACAGTTTCAGTTGCTCCATATCTCACCAACACTTGATATTTTCTATCTTTTTAAATTGTAGTCATTCTAAATATTTTCTTTTTAGTTTTCAAAGGTATGTTTGCTAAGTATAAAATTCAGAGAGGATAGATTTTTTTCTTTCTTTCAGTCCTTTAATTAGTCTAGTTTTTTACACACTTGGTCTTTTTTTTTTCTTTCTTTCTAATGTGGAATAAGATGCTATTTAATTTTGTTCTTCCATAGCTAATTTTTTTATGTCTGTGCTTTAATGATTTTTTCTTTACAATAATTTTTGGACAATTTCATTTTTGTGTATCTTGGTATGATTTTATTCAAATTTCTTATGTAAAAAGTTCATTTTTTTGGAAATGTATTATAAGTTCAACTAAATTCAGAAATTTTAAATCTTTAAATATTTATTGCCTACCCCTTTCTACTTTGAGAATTCTAATTATATGAATATAAGATTCTTCATTTTGACACAGAGTGAGATATTATATGACTGTGATTTCTTCTTCATTTTTATTTTGGACAGCTTTTATTGTTATATTCATTTAAGTTTGTATATAATTTATTTATGGTGTATAATCTATTAATCTCATGATATGTATTCATTTCAGAAATAGTTCTCTAAAAATCACTCTCCTATATCTTATATCTTTCACATTTCAATATTTGTCTGCAATTTTTAATATGATATGTAATTATTCATTTTCAATAAAGTTAAAAAAAATAAATTGTAGCCATTCTAGTAGAATGTAGAGGTACTTCATTGTCATTAATATGTATTTCAATCATGAATGGTGAAGGTAAGCAACTTTTTACCATTTGAGCATCTTTCATGTTTTGTCAATTTTAAATATATGGTCTTTTTCCTAGTGATTTTTAAATTCTTTTTATGTCAAGTTGAAATTCCATTGTTATAAGTGCATCACATCAGTCTTTTAGTCCTTTACAGATTTCCTTATTACTCTCTTGATAGTGTTTTTTATTAATTTTATTGAGAAACAAATAGCAATGAGACAGCTTCAAAACAGGTTAGTAGGACAGTTGCAATAATTAATACATTGCATATTGTTGTCTTCATAGTAGTTATTCATAGTGCAAGATGCAGACATGACACCTTATCTAAACACTATTAATATAAATCTTTCTTCACATTGAACTAAAAGTAGCTGTGTATCTATCCTATTTTGTATGTACAGATATATTTTTTTCACTACAAAATGGTCCTTCTTTTATATCCCCCATTTTGTTTAATTTTGTCAGAGATGGGTGATCCATTATCATTCAAATATTGTAGGTGCTTGAATTCAGCAGAATAATCTAATGTAGTCTAGTAGTCCATAATAGTAATGGGTTATCCGCAGAACTGGCAATATCAGAAGTTATTGGCTTGAGCCTTTTACAGCTCAGCATATTAATGTGGCTTTACTTTTTATAACAGCTTTTTTTTTAGTGAAGAAGACTGTTTCAAGATTTAATAATTCTAATTTATTATTTATTTTGTATAAATACATTTTTTATCCTGTTGAAGAAATTGAAAATCAGAGCTTATGAAAAGATAAAAATGTTTTCTTCTAGAACTTTTTTTAAACATATATCCCCAGCATCTGACATAAATTGTTGACCTTAAATTTTTATTTCCTTTCTTGTATTCCATACTTCCCTTCATGTAAATTATTGTTATCATGGATTTAATAGCAAAATATATTGATGATATTTTTTTCAAGAAAGGTAAAACTTTTTGAGACACTGATCAATTTGAGTCCCATATAGCAATTAACAAACTGACCACAAGACAGAAATTTAAGTCACGAGGATCTACTGTTTCACAGAATAACTTATTATTTTGCCAAATTTATAAACGGTCTATATAAGTATATACCCCTGTTTTCTCTTTAAATGTACTTATTTAACCATATTTATTAACACAACAAGTATGGTAGCAGTACTTTTTAGAGGATAACTTATTCCAACTTGGGAGATAATCATTCTTTTGATTTAAAGGAGCTAGAATTAAGGTTATGGCTTTTTTTTACTCTTTATTTGATCACTGAATTGTAGTATTTTCTATTTTAAGCTTGAATAAAAAATAAATTATAGAATTTTGTATTTTTTATGCAATTTACATGAAGTGAAGTGTAATTTTAAGCATTTTACTCAATTAAATATATATGATTATGCCTGTATGACTACCTCCCATATCAAAATAGGAAATTTTTTTCATGACCTTAACTCAAAACACCCACCCATCTGACTTCTATTATCATAATGTAGTTATGCTTATCTTCAAATTCTATATCAGTTTAATTATTGTGTCTTGGTTTCTTTTACCAAACATTAAGCCTATAACATTT
>NW_004524591.1:23336191-23342648 GCF_000260255.1 Octodon degus | reverse complement strand
TTTTTTTTTTGGCAGAACCAGGGATTGAACTCAGGCCCTTGCGCTTGCCAAGGAAGCACTTATTCCACTGAGCCATCTTCCCGGCCCCTGTCAATTTTTTTTTTCCAGTGTGGAAGCATATACTTTACTAACTGACCAAATCATAAAAACACTATGGTAGATACCTTAATTTATCCTTCTATTCCCAGCATGTCCATCTTCTACAAATGGTTGCTCTTTTTCTGCATTCCACGTCTTGGAGATGATAACTTGAATGGCCATAGGAAGTTCTTTGCCCCTTTGAAGTGTTTTCCATGAGATCCACATAGATCTCATGAATCAGATCCACCTTGCAGATGATGGCACATTTACCAAGAGAATGAGCAACCAGTGAATTATCTGACAAGGCAATTCGCTTCTTACTGATTTTGCCATAGCCATGCTTGCATATTAGTTCATTTACTGACTTCAGGTTTGGGTACACCCATGCAATATATGGCTCCACAATTTTCAGGATGTTAACTGAAGCCTTGTTGAGCTTAATGAAAGTACCATTGACGACTTGGCAAAAGTGAAGAGGCTGCAACACCTTGCAGACCTTTGGGCTCAAACCGTTGATACCCCGATCCAGATGAAAAATGCCAGTTTGGGCTCTGCAGGGACATAGAAGTTACCGGCTTTTCTTACCATCCGGGCCATTAGGATCTCAGTTCTGTACATTTTCTTCTACACCCTCCATGGTTCCAGCCAGACAGGAGGGACATTTGTCAGTTTTTTTTTCATGCAGACATAGTTTGAAAAACAAATTAGTTTGTTTTAATATAATTGAAATGATTTTAGATCTGTTTTATTTTGCACATGATTTTTTCTTTCCTATTAACCTGTTATATTCTTTATCCACATTGGAAGTTAAAATAAGTATGGAAAAGAAGATGCTCTTTAACTTATACTCCAAGGTGGTAGAGTTAACAGAGAGCCTTGATTTAGCCCATTAGAGTACCATAAAACACAAAAGCCCAAAAGACTGCAAAGTCACACTTTCCTCCTATAATTATCTTTTAAAGTACAGAATACTATTTGGTACATGGATGAATATAGAATCTGGTGCCCTTTGAATTGAATAAAGGTTATATTCCCTTCATTACTGAATGAGGACCTTTTCTATTCTTGTTTTTTTAACTGAAAAGTAAAATGTATTATTTCCAGGCTTAATTTCAATAGAGAGGATAAAACTAGGTCAAGCTAGGGCATTAATAGAAAATATGTGTTTGTTCCCAAGGAAGCAGAAAGCAGGCTCTCCAACACATTGTGTGTATGTCGTGTATGTCTGTGTGTGTGTGTGTGTGTGTGTGTGTGTGTGTGTGTGTGTACATTACATATGTTAAGAGCAGGGCATGTGGGCTGAAAGGTAGGCCTGCTTTTTGAAAATGTAATGAACAGAAAGAGAAAGGTGTTGAGTATGGCAAAAGACATGCAAAAAAGATATCTTGGAGATAGGTGGCATAACTGTTAGAAAAGAGTCCCCCAAAACCTATAAATATTTCATTTATGGTCCTTGAATTTCAAAGAATAAGCATCATTTCTCTTCAATCAGCTTTGAAAAGTCTTAAATGTGTTTAGCAGGACCAAAACCATACTTTTCAAGTAATAAAGTTTAAATAATACATAAAACCTATGAATTAGTCTTGAACTATAGCAAGCAGAGAGATGAATGGTAATTAAGTCTCTGGATAGATTATGCAATCTATTTCAAGAATTGTAACAGTAAGAGTTGCCATTGCTTAGCACTGTACATTATTAGGAGTTTCTAAGTATGATTATTCCTGTTGAACAAATGAGGGAACTGAGGTGTAGAGAAAGTAAGGAACTTCCCCAAGTTCATAAATCTATTGAGTCACAAAGCTAGAATTTGAACGTAGGTATAGTGGCTATGCAAGGCAGCACATTGTAATCAGCCTAAAAATGCATCATAATGTATACTTTTGAAATTTTTGAGTGATTCCTTCATGTTCATTAATCAACATAATTTTGTCTGATAATTAAATCACTTTCTGCTAATGTCAGACACTTATTGTGCAGGCACTTTGACTGCAGATTTTGTATGCTATTATAGGTATTCATTGTGTTAATGTATTTTATTTTTTCAGCTCTTCCTCTTTCAGTAGTAGCTTGTTAAAAAACACATGACCAACTACATTTACTGAAACTCAAACTGCTGCCTTTGTTTTCCTTTGACTTATATGTTTGCCTAATCAAAGCAGAGAAAATAGGACAGTCATTGTTGAAAGGGGAAGGAAGATCACAAAGGATATGAAATATAAAACTGATATTAAATAAGTTGTTTAATGGTCTTACATAGAGGTGATCCAGTCTTGAGAGAAACTTGAGACTTTTAGCTATTTTTCGTTACAGTTACTAGAGGATAACTTAAAATTTGTCTAGAGAATTAAATGAGTGGTATATTTGTTCATTAAGATGGCTGTTTGTTATTTGATGGAATTATGAAATAAATGTAAATATCATTAATAATTTCCAGAAAGTTCCACTTAGAAATTTCAAAAGTTCTTAACATAATATAAGCAGTAGATTTTTAAACATTCCATCTAACTATAGTTATTGACGAGTTTTTAGATAAGTTTGGAAGTGCAAATAAAAAGAAGTGATGGAGGGGGAAAAAAGACTCCAGCTATCTTGAACAAAACCTTCTCTAAAATGGAGACATTTATTTCACTATCTCTAGATGCTTAATATAACTTTTAAAATGTAATTATAAAAGGAAAGATGAATCGGAAAATATGAATATTTTAAATAAGTGCAACGGTAGAAAATGCTTTGCCAAAATGTTCCCTTTCCTCTCTACAATTAAACAAGTTGAAGGTCATGGATGGAGCTGGGCCACTAGGAAGCAAGTCAGGTTGAAAACCACATTTAAATCTCAAAATTGAAAAAGACAAGCCATTCCTGGAAACTCAACTACAAATATGTCAATGTTCAAGATGATTGGATTAAAAAATTTAAAAGACAATTGAATTAGTCATTTATTATACCAAAATAATATGACTATTGTGAGCAAAGCATCAACAGTAACTAAAAAGCAATAACAAACCCCCAAACTTAAAACGGCCCTTATGGGTAGCATGAATACTGTATCACTAGGCAGCTATCTGAAAATTATAATCCTGTTCATATTATTGAAAAGTCACTAATATTTCATTTACTACATTCTATTTTTATGTTGAAATCATGGAATTAATAATGTTGTGTAGGTTTTCATTTAAAACCATTTCTCTTTTTCTTCTTTAGAGTCTTGATTAAAAAAAAAATGCCATCTCTCTTAGTCTGATATCCATTGAGGTTGACAGTGATGGGCAGGATGCTTATAGTGAAGCCTGTAATGCCTGTAGCAATTAGTGAACAGGACACAGTCAAGCAGTGAGACGTCTAGAGCCACTGCTGCAAAGGCCTGTGCCTGCTGTTGGCTTTTCCCAGCTCTGTTCTTGCTGCAGTCTGAAATTCATCATTCACATGATGAAAAGCTATTTGGTTGTTCACGTATGTTTTGTTTCCCTATTGAATGTTCTCAGATTCCTAGTCTACCATGATCTCTTATCCATCTGCTTCCCATGTCCCATTCTTCCTTCCTGGAATTCCCTCTCATAATCTCATTTCATCTCCTGTACCTGCCCAGCTCAGCTTTCAAGATAAAGCTCAGGTAGGATCTCCTCCAGCACATCTTCCCAGAATCTTTCTCCCCTCCTGCAAACCATCCTCCTTCACACTTGGTGTAGGATGATACAATCTGCAGAAGTCTCAAAAATGAGGTGAGTGGTGCTACTAGAGGTAAAACTGTATGGAAATATATGAAGACAAAAACAAAACCATAGAAAAAATAAAATTCATAGGATAACTACATAGGAAGTTGAAAGGTATGTAACTGGAGCTAAATGGAAGGCATACAAGTAAGCTAAATCTTCATCCATCCATTGGAAAAGAATAAAAATCAAAATTAAGACATTGATACATAGAAGTTATAACAGATTGTTTAACAATATAGATATAATCACTGGAAAAAACTAGGTAATGTAGCTTTTTTAAATTGTCTTTTTTAAAAAACATATTTAGTACAGGCTCTACAGGGTCTCACTATGTAGATCAGACTCATAGTGATTCTCCTGTTTTCAGCCTCCCAAGTGCTGTGATTATAGACATGCATCACCACAAACCACCAGTTTCTATCACTGTCTCAGCGCACTCTACGGGCAAGGCCAGCAGAGCAAGCCTGGGATCAAACCCCAGCTGCTGTGCTCTGCCTAAGCAGGCACTTTAGTCTTCTGAGCTGTCTGGCTGGGCCGGAATGTAGATTTTTAAAGAACATGGCATGTCATTTATTTCTGTGACATATGACTGAAGCTGGCACAGAGTAGGATAGGATGTCAGTGTTCTTCAGTATAGGGTGACCATAAGTAATTATTACTTTGATTTAAAAATTTTACTTACTTTAAAAAAAGTCATACATCCTCAATCCCTATTAATGTCTCCAGGTTACTATTTATTCACCAATGCATGCCTTCTAACATTTTTAGCTCTGGGGAAAAAAATCTTAATTCACCTTCAGGTTTTACCAATCTTTTTTGGGTGTGTGTGTGTGTGTGTGTGTGTGTGTGTGGCCAGCTCAGCCCACCAGGGGACGGGGCTGGCTGGCATGTGGTACTGGGGGATTGAACCGCCGTCCCTGTGCTTTGCTAAGCTTGTTCTAAGTAGGTGCTTTAGACCACTGAGCCATCTCACCAGCCCAGGTTTTACCAATTTTATTTAGTGTATTCTATCATTTGTACAGGTCTCTCACTTTGCTGCCAAAGCCTCCATTTCTTTTTTTTTTTTTTTTTTTTTTTTTTGCATCTTTCTCCTAAGCCCCACCCACCCACCTATTCCTCATCCCTTCTCTATTCTAAGAGAGTTGCCTCGAAGATATATACTTAGTTGTTCTTGCTTAAGATCAGTTATTTAGTGTTTCTATTCTGAACAAATATAGATTCTTCAAAAGGAATGTATGACAACTAGAGATAATCGATAATATGGAATACTCAGAGGAAAGTGTTCAATGCTCTGTAAATTTGTCTTTGATATATTATGCATGTGTTCATTTTATAATAAGGGATTATCACTTTAATCCTATACCAATAATCCTTTGAAGTTTAAAACATGTTTCTGATGATAAAGTATTCCTATTTGAGTGAATGTGTAACTCTCTGTTACTCCTGACAGAAATATAAATCCCTCAAAGAAGTCACAGGAACTAAAGAAATAACTTGCACTGAATTGTTTTGTGTAGTGCTGCTTTATATCATCTATGACTGAAAATTTAGTGGCCAAGTCTATTTGAGTGACTTAGCTTTAAAAGATGCATTCTTCCTACCCCAAGTTAACAGGGTGTGTCAATGTGACTTTATTCCATTATTCCAAAGTGAGTCTGTATACCATAGTTTTTAGCTGGAGCCATCAGTCTGTAAGTAATATGCTGCCATCACAGTTTTTACCTTTTTGCATATTGTTAGCAGTATCAATTTTGAAGGAATTTTTGACTCTTTTCATCCATGAATACATCAGTGTATTCATTGGTGTACTCCAAATAAGGAGTACTACACAAAATGTTGAGAAAACCCTGAGACTGAGACCTGATTCCTGTCCCACTGATACTGATTCTCTATGCACCTCCATCTCTTCATCTGCTAGCACAATACTGTGAATCTAGAACTTACAAAGTTATGCACTATTTTTAAAAATAATTATTGTGTGTGCACATGCACACGCCAGTGTTTTAACCAAAATATTCAGTTAAATTTAAGGTCTAATAAAGTTGTGTTTTTGTCTTGCATATATAATTATAATAGATAAGAATTGTGTGTACAATGAATACTCCTAGTGCATTCTAACCATTTTGTCAAACTATGAATTTAGTTTTTTCCTAGTGGTATTTACTATATAGGTTCATGTTTCAGAGTGTTTACATTTAGGGTTTTTTTTTCCAAATCTTGTCATTTATTTGATGTCTCAGAAAGACAATCTTCAATTATAGAGATGTTTTATGAGAAGATTTGGTTAAATTTTTTATGGCTACTGTTTTTTAATGAAGTTTCCAGAAAAAATTAGGCATAAAAGCAGGTAAGTTTCAAAGCTGTCAAGTTCCTAGATCAAATGAGGATTTAACACTGATACTAAACATGTGGTATTGATGACCAGAGTGCCTAATGAATGTCACTCTTCTAAAATTTCAGTATTAAATGATAAGCATAGAATGAATGACTATAATAGACAATTACTAAATACTTACTGAATACATGTATGTTCACATTAATGTATGAATTATTATATAGAAAATGGTATTAAGAGAGAATAGCATAGGAATTTTCAAGTATATGGTACAAATACTTTAAGATCTGAGCTGCTATTTTTTTTAAGTTTATTATTTTATTTATTT
>NW_004524591.1:23282463-23334432 GCF_000260255.1 Octodon degus | reverse complement strand
GTTTGGTTCTGGCTGTGTGCTACACTTCTTCCTGTTGCAGGCATTAGAGTTGAACCCTTTGTGTCTCTCTGGCAAGGTGTTCTGCTCCTGAATCAGCTGGGTGGGTCTTGCCTCTAGCCTCTTTGCATGGAGTTCTGCTGAAGGGTTCCCTGCTGGGCTTCCACTCTGGGTGGAATGATCCAGGGCCCCGGCCGTCTCACTCACTTCCCGGGCCTGTGCTCTGGGTCTAATCAGGATCCCGCGGCCTGGGTCGACTCACTCATTCGCCAGGCCTGTGTTCTGGGTCTCTGAGCTGCTGTTTTAAATTAGCAATTTGAAATTTATCAAAATAAAAACTTTACTGTATAGAATATGCAGTATTGCTAATAATATTGAAAAGAACTAAGTTGATCGCACTAGGGAAGAAGATAACTTAAACTATTATAGGGAAATTTCAAAGGATTGCTTTTGATATCTGTTATTTAGGCCTGAATCAGAAACCGATTTTTTTTAAATGAACCCATGTGCTTCCCCATGCCTTTATGCACTGAGCGCCAAACTCCTCTCTTCTCCCGACCACTCGGGGCTCTGAGAAACAATAGGAACATCTCACCCAAGGACAGTATAGTGGGTACAATACAGTGAAAACATACTTTCTTTATGAAAATAAGTGTTTTCGCTTAACCGTAGCCAGCTGTGCATCTCGACAGCTGTGCTGGGGATACAGGGAACAATGGGCTTGCCTGGTTGGTGGGCTTAATGGCAAGAAATAGCCCAATTTAGCACATGTCATGTGAAAATCTGCATTTATATCTTTGGGAAGAGATGGAAAGTGGGTGACTTAGCTACCAGTGATACCTTAGATCATGTCACCAGAGAAGACAGCACATACAGAAATACAGAATGAAGACCTCAATTCAGATGAGAAAAGAACAATAGTGTAAATAAATATTTGGCCAGTCAAAATGCTGCAAAATGATCATGTATGCCAGAACAATGCAGTGTTAGAACTAGGGCAGAGAATATTATCAGGTTCTTGCCAGCGGTGAAACTTTCTAGATAGAATGCCAATGCTGCAGTTCGATGTTGGGAATTATTTATAAGGGCTGATATGCTACAAGATGTTTTGAAATACACTAATAATGAAATACAGAAAAACATGCTATATACATCAATAGGAATACTCAAATATATATATATATATATATATATATATTTATCATGGCTCTTACTATCTGAACTTGATGGGAGGAACATATTCTAATTGTCAGAATCTAAAGGATTTACCAATTTTTGAAATTGTCCTATTAATCAGTTTTGAAACTGTCTCATTGCTATTTGTTTCTCAATAAAATTATTAAAAATAAAGGATTTACAGAGAAGGGACACATGTGGTATTGATTTTTAGAACAACGACAGTTGAGATTTGTTTTCTTTGAAAATTGCCTACTTTTCAAGGACAAAACGTCTTACCAAGAAAGAAAAAAAAGTCCAACAGTGTGGCTGATATTCACTCACTTGTGAAAGTGCTGTTTCTAATTGTTAAGCAAATTTTACACTGTCTGAGTATGGACAAACAAGTTGCATCATTTCATGGTTGTGGAAGGTTTTGGCAATCTATCCCAAATAAACCTTGCAAATATGAAGAAAAATATATGCCCTTGTAGATGTGAAGATATATTATCCCTAGAATTTACAACTATATCCTGGAACTCAGCCACTAGGTCTTTCTTCATAGAGTAATAAACTATATAATGTGAATAGACTTGTTGCACCTATTTCAAAAAGTAACCCAAAGGTTACTTGGTTCACAATTGGTTCACAGGTTACCCATTGATGTTACATTTACTGAAAGAACACCAGCTGATCAGCACAGGAACTGTTCTTAAAAAGGAAGTCTCCACTTCTCTGAAAAAAAATATTGCAAGTTCACAATAGGCAAATGTATAGTACAATCTTTGGATTTCAAAAGGATGTGACATTGACCTCACATATGATAAAGAGAAACAAAATAGTATTGCTACTGTCAATATTATACTATGATGATAACATTGGTAGTAAAGCTGGATTGGTAGTCCATGCCTGTAATCCCAGCACTCAAGAGGCTGATGCAGAAAGAGCCTTTGGGTTCAAGATCACCCTGTACTACATAGTTCCACCCTAGCCTGGTTTCCATAGTGAGACCCTGTCTCAAAAGACCAAATGACAACAATAAAACAGTTGATACCAAATCTTCAACACAAGCCAGAGATGGTTACATTTTACAAAATGAAAAGCAGAATAGATGTTGTTGATGAGTTATGCAGCAACTGTGATATCACTCAAAACACAAAGCATTGGGTAGTGGTTGTTTTACTCAATCTTTTTTTTTTTTTTTGGCGGAACCTGGGATTGAACTCAGGCCCTTGTACTTGCCAGGCAAGCACTTATTCTACTGAGCCATCTCCCCAGCCCTGTTTTACTCAATCCTAAACATACCAGGCATAAATATTTTCAGTTTTCAAAGAAAATAATAAGCATGAAATATTCTTAGAGGACTGGGACTCGAATTGATAAGTGATAAGCTATTAATAGAGGAAAAACAATATGTACATGGCCAAAGAACTCCAGAAAAGAATTTAGGAACAGAGCTGTGAAGATAGGTAAAACATCACAAGAACCTTCTAAGCAAACAGGAAGACCAGCAAAATATCAAGTATGTCCCACCAAAGAAGATAGGCTAACAAAACACATTGCTATTAGTATGAACAATATTTCTGTTGGAACATGCTGTTCTCAGGTGTGAAAACTGCCATACATGTGATATTTCAAGTAAAGATTATTTTTGTAGTAGAATTTTTTTCCAAAAAAAAGAAATCTCCCATAATTATGCATTTGAACTTATTTCATAGTTATTTATATTGAACTGTGATTAAAATAGTGGTCTCTAATTGAAAACTAACAGGTTGAACCCCAGTGTGTTTTGGTACCAGCTCAGTTGTATTGGGATGATGTTTTTGTGTCTTAGTTTTAGATAGGGAGCACACATTATGGAAAAGTGACATTTAATAGATGGGACCAGCAATTTAAGTCTCTAGACCTTAAGCTGTAGCCTTCACAACTTTAGTCTCTTTCTTCTAGAAAAAGTTCAGTTGTACACAATAATTGTTCTTTGCTCATAAGTAAGAGCACAAGTCCAAATTACTGTACAACGACAGAAAAACTGGCAAAAAGAAATGAACATTTATGTGTTCGTGTGTATAGCTATCATGCTGCATTTTATCTCTGCAGATCTGAAGGGTGAAAGACAGAAAGAATTTATAAGAGTTCTGATTGCCTTGACAGTAATGTCCAAGGTTTTGGTTTGTTACATTCACTTTTTGTGGTTCAGGTTGTATTATACCTTGTGCAAAACCTTCATTTCAAGAAAATCAGCACAATGGTTAGAAACTTAAAGAGCACTGTCAGGATTTCTGTAGCAAGTGAATCCTAAGAGCCTTTTTCCTGCCTGTGAACAATTCTGCATAAAGATAGTAATTCATAAAGGCCCAATAATTGCTCTTCTGTTTGTCACTTCTGAGTTATTTCCCCTGAGATTAATCCTTTTCTTTTGAAATTTGAAAATTTTAAAACTCATAAAAATTCTTTTTTTATTTTATTTATTTTTTATCAATTTTATTGAGAAACAAAAAGCAATGAGACAGTTTCAAAACAGGTTATTAGGACAGTTACAATAATTAATATATTGTATATTGTTGTCTTCCTAGTAGTTAGTCATAGTACAAGATTCAGACATGATATCCTGTCCAAACACTATTAGTACAAATCTTTCTTCTCATTGAATTAAGAGAAAGTAGCTGTATATCTATCCTATTTTAAAACTTATAAAAATTCTGACATAACAGTATACATCCATCTTACACTGCCTTAGATTTAATCTTGACATCTTATCATATCCTCTCTACCCTCTCCAAATACATACTCAGTGTTTCCACTTGGCAAATCATCCAAAAGTAGACTGCTGCTATAATGACCTTTCTGTCTTAAACAATCAACATGCATCTCCCAAGAACAAAGACATCTTCTTACATAAGTATATCCTGGCTATATATATATATTACTTTTATGTTACTACTCTAACAAATTACGGTAAACATAGTGGCTTAATACAACACAGATTTGTGGTTGAGAAACATAGCACACAAGTCTCAGTAGGAGTAGGCTACAGTCAAGATATCTACAGTGCTGGATATCTTACTGGAGTATGTGGAAAGGATGTATTTCCTTAGCTTTTCACATTCTAGTGTCTAGCCAAATTCTGTTGTTTGTGGTCTGCTTCCATCTTCAAAGTGAATACAGAGCATCTCCCCCAGTCTTTTTCCAAGATAACATCTCATTCTCTGACCACAGTCAAGGAAGGGTCTCCACTTAAAGGATCATATGATTAGATTTGATATATCAAGTAATCCAAGATAACCTCCCTTTAATCACATCTGTAAATTTCCTTTTCCAATTAAAATAACATAGTCATAGTTTTCTGCAACTAAGATATGGACATCGTTGTAGGGCAATTATTCTACTAATCACATAATATGTAACAAAATCAACTTTCGTCCTGAAAGAGTACATAAGATCTGAAAGATACAAAAGATACTGTAAAAGAGGAAGAAATTGTTCAAAGGGAAGAAACAACTGGGATTGAGAGAAAGGAGAAAAGAAAGAAGGAAGGGAAAAGAAATACATATTTATTATACAGGATAACTTGGGTAATTATATGGCTGCTTTCTATAGGCCTACTGAAAGGAGCAGTTAATGCTTAATTCTTTTCTCTCTCCCTTTTAATTTTTTATAATTCAATTTTGACCTATTTTGCATGCTTATAGCTGGTAATCTGAACAACAATTTGAAGAAAACAATGTGTAATAGCCATTGTTGAATTCTATTATTTTGTTTAGTGAAATCCTGTATCATTTTTTTATGTGTGTATGTGTTACTGTTTTTTATTCTCTTTTAAAAATTAAAAAAAAAACTTTATCCAACTTATGGTCTTTAGCTGTATTTCCCCAGTTACTCCTCAAAAATGTCATCCAGGATCCAGTCAAGGTTTATACATTATGTTTTATCTCTCTAGCTTCCACTAATCTACAACAGTCTCATCAAGGCTTCCTATTTTACATGATGTGGAATCTTTGGATAAATGTCTAGGCTAGACTAGAAGCCAAGTAAGATCTGCTTCATCTGGCATTTCTTTGTACTTCTATCCAGTGTGACCATTCTGTCATGAACTTGACATAGGTAATATTTCATACTTTTTTCTGCATCACTTCAATTCAGTCTGGCTGTGCTGCCCCTGGCAAAGCCATGCTTATTTTGTTCAGGTAGTGACTCCCACACTTCCTCTTTGAAAAGGTACTTTTAGTTATTTCTGTTACTATTTTTAAAATCCATGGGCTAATACCATAAAACAGTATGACTTTCCTCTTTCTAATATTTCACTAATACAAGACAATGAAAAGAGGGCAAGGAGAAAAGCTAGGAAACATGACAGGGGCAAAGCCATACATTTATACATACAAAATGGGTAAGGCAGTGATCCTGAGAACTATCAGCAGGTTGTTGAAACTAGCAGTTACTTGGTGGGATTCTCATCCTGACTAACTACATATGCTGATACATATGAACTGTGTGACTGCACCGAAGATAGCAATGTGTAATAGTGGGGTCATGCTTGGAATACCTGTCATTCTGGTCTTCTAAATATGTACTGCTTGTCATGACATACCAATTATGGCCAGACTGTATCTCAAGTAAATTTTTTTAAAGACGTTCCATGTTATGCCTAAGATGTTTGATATTCAGACAGATAGTGAGGTTAAACCCACCTACATATGTTGTAGGGCAATAATAAGCTTCTCTTCTGGAGGGTTAACGACCTAAGTTTGCAAACCAAAAATTAGAGAAAAAGAAGGGCTGCAAGGACAGCCAACATTTTGGCCCAAGCCTTTCAAGGTTAGTGAGGACTCAGGACATAGGAGAACCTATACTGTAACATCATGTAACTCAGTTGTGCCCCAAATTTTCTGATGAAGAAGATTATGGGGCCAAAGAGGAAAGTGATCGATGATGTAGAGTGTGACTGGGGAAAGTCACATGGAGAGAAAACATTCCTCAGGCTTTCACAGAGAGCAAATTAGTCAAGCAATGGCTGTGACTCATCCACATGGCTGACACAAAGGATCTACAAAGTATGGTACAGAGTTTCAGGATAAGTCCTGAGGGAACTTGACTGACCCTGTCAGATACAAAAGTTACATTTGTTCTTATATAGGTCTTGCTTTATTTTGGTCTTAACCATCCAGTAGAAAAGTATAGAAACGAGGTATGAAAAGTGAAGCCATGTTTAATATGCTGAGCTGTGGAAGGCTCAAGTTATCAGATTCGGACATTGCCAGTTCTGTGGATAACCCACTACTATTGTGGAGTACTGGTCTATATTGGAATATTTTGCTGAATTCGTGCACCTACAATATTTGAATGGCAATGGAATACCCATCTCTTACAAAACTGAACAAAAAAAGGTGATAGAAATGAAGGACAATTTTGTATCAGTATATACAAAATAGGATAGACATACAGCTACTTTCTTTTAATTCAGTAAGAAGAATGATCTGTACTAATAGTGTTTGGACAGGATATCATGTCTACATCTTCTGTTATGAATGACTAGTATGAAGACAACAGTGTGCAATGTATTAATTGTTGTAACTCTCCTACCAACCTGTTTTGAAGCTGTCACATTGCAGTTTTTTTCTCAATAAAATTAATTTAAAAAAAAAAACTACTTAAAAAAAAAAAAAAAGCAAAGCTTACTTGAGGAGCTTGGACAGACCAAAACTATAAATAAGAGAATACAAATGTAAATAAAAAATAAAAAATGTTCTATAGAAAATTAAAAGATAATAATTATATTTCACTAATACATTCAGTATCATTTGATAAACCTTGTCTAAAACATGATTATCTGGTATTCTTGTGTGAAAAGCTTTTACTCCACCTCACTAACCTCCTTCTCCATCTGCCTCTCTCTATCATTTTCAGTCCCTTATGTGGTGCTGATGAATTAAAAAAAAAAATTCAGTGCATTGTAATCATCACCATCTTTTTAAAAATTTTTTATTAAGCTGTAATTTTCATAGAGTAAATATAGCCGGTCTTAACATGCAATTGGATGAGTTTTGACAATTTACATATGTAACCTATACCCACAATCAACATAGAGAACACTTTCATTATTAAAAAAATTTTTTCTCTTGCCTCTTCCCTACTGGAGGAAACCACTGTTCTGATATCATCAGTGTGGGTTAGTTTTGCCTGTTCTAGAATTTTTAATTAATAGAATCATGTTCTTGTATCACGATTATCACCACTCAAAATGGTGGTTTCAGTTTTATCTATAGTAATGATACTATCAGAACTTTATGGTTGAATTATATGATACTTTGGGACATACATTACTGCAATTTATTTTTCCACTGACCTGTTAATGGGCATTTGAATTATGTCCAGTTTCAGCTCCTCACTGCATAAAACTGCTACTAATGACGTTGTATTTCTGGTGAAATATTTGTCTCCATGTGTGCTTATTCTGTTGGACAATTACATAGAAATAGAAGTGTTGGATCATAGGAGGTATGTTTAACCTTATTTGAAACTTCTAAGAGAGTTGTTATTTCACATCTTTGCCAGCATTTTTCCTGATCTTTCTATTCTGTAGCAGTTATTAAGATTGGTATTACTAGGCACTGTGTTGCATACCTTCAATCCCAGTACTCTGGGAGGCTAAGGCAGAAGCATTTTAAGTTTGACTCCTGCCTAGGCAATATACTGACTCAGCAGAACCATGTTCCAATATTTTTTAAAAAAAGAAAGCTGCAGATATATAGCTCCGTATGATATCTATGAATGCAGTCCCCAGGCCCAAATTAAAAGGGTGAAGGGAGTACCAGTATTATTTCTACTTTTAGTGCTTAGTAGAATTCATTAATTAAAGATTCTGTACCTGGAATTTTGAGTGATTTTTTTTTCCTTACTATTTAACATATCATGGCATTTGCATTTCTTACTACCTGTATATCCACCTTACAAATTGAGTATTTTAAAGAATGTATTCATGTGATCTAAATTAATGAAGTCATTGATACAGCAGGGTAAAATATTCCCTTATTATCTTTCTAACGTCTGTAGAATCTATAGTAGTTTCCTCTATTTAATTTCTAATATTGGTAATATTGGTAAAGCTGGGATGGTAAATTCTAATTATTAGTAAAGCTGGGATGGTGTTTACATTATTGCTTTCCTTCTCCCCAGAGCTCACAGTATTTTGCTGCCTCTTCAGCATGTGAACAGTTACTTAATTATTAGATTAAGTTTTGTGTTTGGCCCACTGCCTTAGTTACTCTTCCTTCTCTCGTTGCTGGGACAAATACCTGACACTCAAAATGAAGGAAGGCAAGATTTATTTATCTCAGTTACTGGAGGTTTCAGTTCATACTCAGCTGGCTCCAAGGCAGAGCAGAACATGGCAGAGAGCAACCTTTCATGGCAGTGGGAAAGAGCAAGAGCAAAAGGGAGGGGTAGCAACAGCTCAGGCAGCTAGCTTCCCTCCTTACATTGTAATGCAAATTACCTGCCCCAGGGCAGGTGAAGCATCCACACCCAAAGTAATCAATCACAGGCTCCAGAAGCTGCTCTAGGACTGCATGAGGCTTTGGGGGAACACCTAGACACAAACCATAACACCTAGACACAAACCATAACACCCACAGTGGGAGAACTAATTCCAAACCAGTTTCTCTATCATGACTGAAAGCAGAATTCGTTATTACTTTTACTGTTTTTGAGATTCACATTGTCTCAGATATCAGACTTGACCCCATTGTCTTTGATTGCAAGTTTCTTATCCATACCTGGATTCTGCAATTCTCCACAGAATTCTGGTTTCTGTTATTTAGAAATGTTATTTAAAAAACAAAATCCAAGCACTAGAGTGTGCTTATTATTACTGGGGTAGCTTTGAATACAACACAGGGTCTAGGATAGGACTAGGTTAAAAATGAATTCCAATAAATATCTGCTAAAGAACTTTTACAAATTCATAGTAATAAGACAACACAGTTAAAATGAACCAAATGTTGCAACAGATATTTCTCTAAAGAAGACAGTAAAAAGCATAGAGGTTTCTATGAAGAAGACATATAGATGATTAATAAGCACCTGGAGAGATCACTGCCCATCAGAAAAATGCAAATTAAAGACACAAGGAGATATAATTTCTTACTTACTTGGGTAACTACAATTCTAAAAGGCAGATAATAACAAGTGTTATACAGAAACAAGGATATAAAGAATAACAATAACAAGGATATAGAAAAATTAGAACCCTTGCATGCTACTAGGGAATGTAAAATGGTACAGCTATTTTGGAAAATAGGCTGTTATTCCTTAAAAGCTTAAATACAGAGTTATTATGTGATCAAGCACTCTTATTTCTAGATATGTACACCCAAGAGAAATGAAACACACATCCACACATAAACTTACATATGAATGTTCATAGCAGCATTATTGTAAATGCTTAAAGGTAGAAACTACCACAAGTATGCGCCACCTGATGAATGTATAAATGTGCTGTGGACATATTATGGCCCATATTTGGCAATGAGAAAATAAATGAACTACTACATGCTTGAACAGGAATGAACCTTGAAAATAAGTTAAGTGAAAAAAGGTAACCACAATAGACCATGTAGTTTATCTGAATGTGCAGAAAGAGTAAATCCATAGAGATAGAAGGTAAATTTATAGTCATTCAGGGCTATAGGTTAGGAGGTCTGTGAAAGGTATGAGTTTTAATGTGTACAGAACATCAAAAATCTAGGGTTTGTGCCTGTCTCACTAAACAAGCTGCTTTATTTATATAAGTACCGCCATGAGCTAACTGATTGCGCCACTGAAGCTTCTAACCAAGCTGATTTAAAGTCTCAAGCAGTCAATCTAGTACCACCTACATACATCTTAATGACAGTCATGGTTAATTTCTCATGCTGTCGTATCTGAATAAGTAGAAAAACCAATTTCCCTTCAACTATAAAAAAACTTATGTATTATTCTTAGCAGAACAAGGAAGTCTGAACAGAGAAAGGAAGAAAAGTTACTGATGCTTTGCTATATGCAACTTACTTGCAAAGAACACAATAAGGACCTGTGCACTACTTCCCAATTCTGCCTCTCATGTTGTGAGACTCAGTGGCCTCATGCAGCTAGCCAAATGCACTGGAAGTTTTTAAATGACAAGAGATCATTCAGTAAAGAAAACAAGGGAAAGGTCCTTGATTATGATCACTGAAAGGGGAGACAAACTTCTAAAGGGAAACAATTTCTTATTTAAAAGGTAAAACAGTTACTCACATGATAGTGTGTCATGAAATGTGCATGCATGAAAGCTATTGAAGGGCAGGCTTAGTGATGAGTTTTCACAGTTTTTAGGAGGAAAAGTAATACTGCAATCCAGGTAAATGAACAATTTTATTACTTTCTATATATGAGGGATTAGGAAAGATCATTCTGAAACAACAGTGTTTGAAAACCTGATTAAAGAATCCATCATATTTTACTATCTTGTTACTTTTGACACTGAAAAATCAGGTTTTGGAAAGGTTGAAGATTGAACAGTTGTAAAAAGCAGAAAAGGTAACTAGAATTGTCATTATCACATCTCATAAGAACCAGTCAGTATTATTAGGAATTTAGGTTAGATGACCCAATATTTTTTAAGTCCTACTGGATATTGCCTGTGATTTTTTTGTTTGTTTGTTTGGTGGAACTGGGGATTGAACTCAGACCCTTGTGCTTTCCAGGGAAGCACTTATTCCACTGAGCCATCTCCCCAGCCCCTTGCCTGTGATTTTTAAAAGGTCAGCTTAACATGTCTCTGTTTTTCTACTTAGAAAACAAGAACTAGCTAATTTACTTACTAAAGACTTTCATCAATTCCTAGTGTCATTAAATATAGTCAAATATTATTACTAGGTCTTATATAAGTCAAGGTCTAGTGTGAAAAATAAAAATAAATATTTACCTGAAAGGAAATTTAATGCTGAAAATTGGTTACACAGATTAATGAGGATTTGATGATCAAATGGGACATTATAAATACTCAGCTCAGCAGCAACATGAAGCCATTAGCACCATCACCACAGGAAGTACTACTATATACTTTTTGGAATAGCTATTCTTTAGAAAAAAGAAAATAGCAAATATTGATAAAGATGAAAAATTGAAATCTTTGTGGAATGTAAAATAAAGAAAACTGGGGGCCAGGGAGAAGGCTCAGTAGAATAAGCGCATGCCTGGCAAGCACAAGGGCCTGAGTTCATTCCCCGGTTCCGCCAAAAAAAAGGAAAAAAAAAAAAGAAAGGAAGAAAACTGTGTTGCTGTTTTCAAAAAGTCAAGCCATGCCCTATGATCCAGCAATTCCAATTCTAGACTTACAAGAATTTTAAAATGGGGGCTTTAAGATTATCATATACTAATGTTTGCTTTCTTCACACAAGTCAAAATATAGAAACAACAGTTGTCCATCAACAAATGAATGAATAAACAAAACGTGATAGATACATATAGTGGAATAATGTTTGGCCTTCAGAAATGAAGTTCTGATTTACTACAGCAAAATAAACCTGAAAAGCATTATACTTAGTGAAGTAAGACAGATACAAAAGAACATATATTGTCTTATTCCACTTATATGAGTATCTAAAATTAGCCATATTCATAGATACGAAGTAGAATACTAGTTACCAGAGACTAGGGAAAGGAAGAAATGAAAAGTTTATGTTTAATGACCACAAAGTTTCTGTTTGAGACGATGAAAAAATTCTGGAAATGGATCATTACACAACATTGTAAGTGTATTTAATGTTATTGAATTGTATATTTACATTTATCAAATTAAAACCATTGATTTATATGGTATACATCTACCTATATTTAACTGTAGTAAAAAAATAGATGAAGAAAAAAGCATTGATTAATACATATATTAAAATACAAGGCTATTTCCAGCCTCTTTTCTATAACTGGTCACAAGGCAGTAGTTAATATTTATTACTTAATTCATCCATTTGCCATGTGACACCTTTACCCTTTGCCAAGCCCTCCATTGGTCAGAGTCGCTAACCTTCCATGCTGAACCTAGCCTTTGTCCTTGAATTCTTAGTGGCTCTACCTTCATTGGTTTTCAACGGTTTTTCTATGGCTTTTGCTATGAACATGGAAGCAAAAGATGGGTCCTAGTTAATGTAGCATAGTCTTCTTGCACAGAAGATACTGCACTGGAACAATTTACTTTTTCTTGGAAAATCAGGTCACGCATTCCGATGTTCACTAATCCCTTTCTCTGCCTGTTGGACGAGTACTGTGCAAAGCCCCTAATAGTCTAACGATAACCTCTCTTTGCACTTGAATGCCATCATTGTTATATCTTATAATTACAGTATTCCTTCCAGAATAACATTAAGCCACTTTATTTAGCCCAAGTTGCAGAGAAAGATCAACACTTCTATGAGTAGTATTACTAATGAGATTAGGTACCTTTTCTACTTTTAATCCTGTGTTCTCAGGTTTACATGTCCACATTTGTTATTTCACGGTTGAAGTCCTATATACCAGTCTCTAGGTCAAAGTATTTCAGTCCTGCAGGTCTGTAAGTAGTTTCCTAACTTCTGTCACAGCTAAATTCTGTGTAGGTCATTCTACCCCTCTTGATACACCTCCATTTAGATGGCTGGATATACACCAAGAAAGGAGGATTCTAAGACTTTAAGCCTTACCTCATTTGGCTGTAAAATAAGTTTTTTGATCAGAAATATTGTTGAGCCTGGGAGATAGCTCAGTGGCACAAGTGCCTTCCTGGCAAGCGTCAGGTTGTAAATTCGATTCCTGATGCCAAATATAGATAGATAGATAGATAGATAGATAGATAGATAGATAGATAGATAGAGATATCTATAGATCTTTAGCTATATATCTATATATTTATCTATACCTATCTATTTTTTAATGGAATACCGTAATTGTGTGTACGACCTTGATTAGATCTACCTACAATGCTGGAAGAAATATTTCGCACAAAGAAGACAGTTCCATAACCAGTACCTATTACATGTAGAAGTAAGTATAACTCTGCCCCTCTGTGATGTAAGGAGTCCGTCCATCTGCTTTGCCACTTGAACCTTGAACCAGTCTTTGTCCTTCCGGACTCCATCCTGGGTCATAGATTAACTCACCCTTCAGTCATTGTGTCCTAAGGTATTTGAGTGGTGATCTCAGGTGTGGGTTCAGCGTAGCAAACAGTGCTAGAAGATTTGGGGAGGATGTGGGGGGAATAGGCCCAAATGTATTTGTCATATGAGCAGGTAAAGCAGCACCTGCAAATCAGTCACTTTAAAACCGTTTATGATCTTTCTTAATTTCATTTAGTCTGCTAAAAATGCAGATTTTATTTGCCTTCCTTTTCATGGATAACAACTATTTAAAAAGACAATTTCATGCATTTTTGGCAAATTCTCTTAAATAAATTCTTGTCAGACACACCTCTGTAAAGGTTATAAGTATATGATAAAATTAAACAGGTTTCAAACTCTTGGCAAAATTCTCAAATTCTTGTCAAAGCATGTGCTTTAATTTTTTTTAATTGTAAAAATTAAGCTTAATGGGTTTAACAGTCTTCAGGTTTTATAGGCTTTTATGTGAGCTTATCAGCCAGCTAGTGATGAAGGGGGCTCTTTATATGGGGCTCAGTACTTAAAACCTATGAGGTTTTAGTTCTTTTTATTCTTGGATATGTGAAATTATCTCAGGGCAATCACTTGAGTGCCTGAGTTTCTTACTTCCTCAACATAGTGATTATTCTGTTGTCTGTGGATTTCAAAAATAATAGTTTTCACTGCATAATATATTTTCATAGCATGCAGAAAATGAAGACTGTAAAAATTCAGATTTAAGAAGTGGAAATAGTTCTGGTCCAGTTACAGGGTAGTCACTCTTTGAGTGAGATGTTTCACAAGAGACAGTGACAACGTCCTTAGCAACCCTAGAGCCACAGGTTCAGGCCAGCTGCCTGTCCTCCCAGTTTGGCTCTAGTACCTGTCCTCCTGTTTCTCATGCTGTAAATTCTAAAGTACCCACTCAAATGTTTTCTCATGTTTGGTTGGATTTTAAGTATTTCTTTTATTTAAAAAGTCAACTTTTCTTTAAAAGAAAATTTGAAAAGTACTGAAAACACAAGGCTTGATCCAATGGCCCAGTTCACATTTTTTGGTATACTAAAATCCAAATCTATTCAGTTCACATATATACAACATTGTCTCATTATGATAATAAAATGTGCAACGGTGTAAACAGTTTAATAGTTTTTTAATTCACCTGCATGTCAGTAGCTAAAAATAAGCTCTATTAAACATTTTCTATGATCTCAAGTATTCTTTACTATGTAATTTCTAATGACTTCATAGTTTTTCATATGCTATAATTTAGATCAGGTTTAAAAAATTCTGTAGCGAAGCAGCTCAAACCATTACTTTAAGGTTATTGTAACACATAAAAACCTTCCATGAAGCTCTTTCATACACACAAATCCTCAAAGGAATGATTTTTTGTGTGAAATGGTTATAGCTGTCAATCAGTTATCCTCAGTGTCATGGTTTCTGTGCTTTTTTCAGGTTGTTAGGGGGTGATTATGGATTCCTGTCAAATGAGATGTCTACTATGTATTCAACATGAGGCAGTTTCTATTTTTCTCAGTCTATTGCTCTCCCGTCTGAGGAGGTTAAGCAAATCTCAGTGAGCCAAAGGGAAATGGGATCGGCATCTAGTGCTGGAAGTGAACTGCAGACATGCCTGGGGCCCATACATCCCCACACCATGGATTAGACTTCTACATAATAACATTTGTCTTGATTGTCACATTCCACCCAGGGTTACACCTACATGCATAAAAATGGCTTCAAGCCTGCCTTTCAAAGCTGTTTGCCTCCCCTGTTGCTTTTTAACCACCCAGCTCAGAGGCATTTTCTGTGTTATATCTATCAAAGATTATTAAGAAACTGGAAGAGTTGATACATAAGGGCAGATTAAGAAAACTAAATATTTACAACTTGACTGAGTGACAGCCCAGGGGAAGATATTATAAATGTCTTCTGGCCTCACATTATGAGAGAGACATAGTTTTGCTTTTCCTAGTAACTGGATTTTAGAGATATTTAAATTCCGAGAATGATTCCTGATGTTGACATCACTTATGCTAATTAGATGATTGTGTCAGTTAGAAATTACATTTAGCAGCTAGTAACAGGAATTTGAAGTAATAGTGACTTAAATAAAGAGTGCTTTATTTTCTCTTCTATACCATGAAACCCAAAAACGTATTGTGTGGAACTCTGGTGTGGCTCCGTGATGTCATCAGTGTGTCCAAGCACTCTCATCTTTTGGCTCCATTATTCTCAACACTGACTTCCATGCTCAAAGACTCCTGATGTTTGCGAAGAACGACTGCAGCTCAGTTGCTATGACTGCACTCTACACAGGGCAAAGGCAAAAGCAGTCCAGAGGGTCATGTGATTTCAGTTTATGTGTCATTGACTACCACATCTGCAAGAGAGGCAGCGAAATTTAGCAAGATATTTTATTTTGTTTCATTTTGTTTTTAAATTGGACACATTGCTGACTCCAACAATATTAGGATCATTTTATGCAGAAAGTGTAGGATAATGAGTACTGGATTGACAAGTAGTTGTTTCTATCACAATAATTTATATCTTGGAGATTCTGTGAGATACAGTAATATATATGATGGTGTTAGGTGTTTGAATTTGCCACTTTAGGATCTAACTTATTTCCTGCTACTCATTTTTGCGTATTGAAATTTATTCATTGTCACCTCCCTTGGATTGACTTTATAACTAGCCATCTTAACAGACCTAAGAAATATATCAACTACAACTTAACTTGATTTGACCAGGTTTCAAGCACTGTCACATACTTAGGAGATGATCTGAATAATTTACGTCAATGTATTTGGTGAGGGTAGCAATGGGATTTATTTTGAATTGCTGGCAGCTAAACTGAACAATCCGTACATAGAAGCTTATTACACTTCTCTATTTTCATTGTTTTGGAGGGGTTTGTTTTGTTTTGTTTTGTTTTGTTTTGTGGTACTGTGGATTGAACTCGGGACCTTGCTCTTGCCAGGCAAGTGCTTATTCTACTGAGCTATCTCAGCGGCTCTATTTTCATTGTTATTGAAGTTTTCCCATTACAAAAGCTTTATGAATCATCTAATCCTTGCATTATTTTATCAGTAATAATCCCAGACAGCAATACTCAAGGAAATTCAGAAGCATCCCACGGCAAATGACAATTTCAAGATTTAATAAAAAATAAAATAAAAATGGGTTCAGGATTCAAACCCAAGTTGTCCTCACTTTGAAGCCTGTGCTCTCACCCTTGCTACTCAAAGAAAATAGCTGCTGTCACTTGAAAAGTATTTATAAATGCAGCATTGGGACCATACCCCAAGATCTTGTGTGAGACAGTAAATGGGTTTTGTTGGTTCAATTTATGTGTGCAGCCCACTGCACTTTATTACTACCATAACCATGCCCCACAAAGGATGGGAAAAAAGGGGAGAAGATAAAAAGGAATTAAAATATGTTGTGTACATGTTCTAGTTCCTCACAATGAATGTAATCATTATATAGTACAAATAGTAAGAAAAATTACAAAGAACATTTTAAAAATAAAAAGGTAACTCTTGAAAAAAGATTAATGTCTCTACTTGATGACAGAAACATTTTTAGTAAGCATTTAATTCACAACAATAATTTTTCTCAATATTAGGCGTCTACTGTAGTGCAATGTACTGAGTGGCTAATTGTCAATTAAGCATCTTTCTGACTATTTTACCTTTTATTAGTCACTGCTTGTTTGAGACTCAGTTTGAGCTTTCCTCCTTAAATGAAGCATTTGCATATCTTCTTACATAAGGTGTTTTGAGATTTAAAAGCCCCAGGAAAATTCCAGGTGCCTATTGTGTCTTCCTCCAGCATCTGCTCCACTTACCTACCATGTGTAACACTCCTGAAAAGACGTGATTTTCGGCCTACCATCCGCAGTTATCAGTTCTCATTTCAGTCCTCCATCTTTTTGAAAGAGATCCGCTGAAATTAGGAAGCGCAAGTCCCAATCCTGTCACTTGTATTCTGTAGACAAAGCAGTTCACATTCCCAGCCTCTGTCCTTAATCTCCACAGTAGCTGTGTTGTGTGTTCTCCAGAGTCCCTTCCAACTCTGTCTTTTTCAACTCCCTATAACTTGAGTTTTCAAGTCCTGTAAAAATTTGGAAGACTCTAGGCTCTGTGAAAAACCCACTCAATTATATTTATCCATTTAGTAAAAAAAACCTGCCGTTGATTTTTATTCATTTCTTTTTTCAAGTGATACATATTTTGATGCTATAATTTGTCTCATCTTTTCTTAAAACATAAATGAATGAAACCTATCTATTTCAGCTATGTTCACTCTTTAAAAGGCAGGTTACTATTGGTTTTGAACTATCTTAAAATATTTTCTAGCAAGCAGATTAAATTGGTGGTTCCATTTTTATTACAGTAACCTGAAAACCATATACATATTTGGCACCTAAACTTCATTAGCATCCATAGATGGAGAAGAAATTAAGAAATAATCCACAAGAGAGTAGTATAAAATCCAACCCTGGGGACTGTCACTCTATCATTCAAGCCCATACTGACTCCTGCTGATGGTGCACTGTTGGGAGCGGCTCTTTCTTCTTTCAATAACTCTTCCCCTATGGGAATAATGTTAAGCAGGCATGTAACAGTTTTTTAGCAAAGTTAAACTTAGGGAAAAGAACATGCATGAAATGATTAAAACAATCATTCTGCTAGGCATGCCTTAAAAAGTATTGCCTGGCCTTACCTTTGCCATGCTGTAAGTGAAATATGTATGATTTTTTTTTTCAGGGCAGCCTTTGGCAAGGAGTCTGAAGTTCTAATTGGGAATCTGGGTGATAAACTAATCCCTCCACAAGACATCCTCCGTGACGTCAGTGACCTGAAAGCCTTGGCTAACATGCATGAAAGCCTGGAATGGTTGGCAGGCCGTACAAAGTCAGCTTTCTCCAATCTTTCTACATCTCAGAGTAAGTTTCTAGTAATGCAACAATTATAGAGATGATTGAGGAACCTGCTTTCATTTGACACGTGTCATACACTTGTCACTCTATGGGCACATGTCCAGATTTGAAAAGGTTCGTGTTGTATGTCTCCCACTTCAGATTCTCAGGAAGGAACTAATCTAGGTTTCCCTTGTGTGGGGTGTGGGAAGACAAGAAAAGCTTATGTTAGCATAGCCTGATACTAAACCCAAGCCACATAAAATTGTGTCAGCTCAAATCCCCTTGCCTCAAGAACAGAAGTTGCCTCAACAACAGCTTCTCAGGGGCAGCAGTGTTCCAGCTCAGGGCTAAATACAAAGCTATGTGCTCATTTTGACTTGAGACAAAACTAGTAAAAACTATCTAAAAAGAGAATGATAGAAGGGTAATGAAGTGCTAGAAAATAAAGGTATGAGGACAGCAATTAACAATATGGTCTCAGGGGCCGGGGAGATGGCTCAGTGGAATAAGCGCTTCCCTGGCAAGCGCAAGGGCATGAGTTCAATCCCCGGTTCTGCAAAAAAAAAAAAGAAAGAAAGAAAGAAAGAAACCAAACAATATGGTCTCAGGGTGATTGTGTCCCAACCTGGAAGACCAAAATGTTGTGGAAGAGGGGACTGAAAGAATAAGCTTGTGGGCTGGGACAATAGCTCAGTGGTCTAACCACCTGCCTGGCAAACTCGAGGAATTGGGTTCAATGCCCAGTACCATGTGTCATGCTGGCCCTGGAACCCCAAGTGTGCTGTGCTGGCCACCAAAACTGAATGTGGTGGTGCATGCCTGGAATCCCAGCCCTGAAGAAGCTGAGATAGGAGGATCACTATGAGTCCGAGCTCCTGAGCTGTGTAGCAAGACCCTGTTCCAAATAAATAAATGGAAAAAAAATAAATAAAAACGAAAGAATAAGCTTGTAAGGAGATCAGAATCTGCTTTCTAAATATTCATAAAATACTTTTCAATTGTACTTTGTTTTTTAATTTTCATTTTATTTTGTATTTCTGGGGATAGAATCCAAGGATGTTATATCATTTTTTATTTTGAGACAAATTCTGGCTAAATTTCCCAAGCTGGTCTTGAGCTAGCCATTCTTCTGCCTTAGCCTACCAAGTAACTGAGTTTACAGGTATACACCATCCCATCTGGCATTACTTTTATTTGAATACATTTTACTTACAATATTACTTTTCTCTGATGATAAAATTAATTCTCAGTACTCTATAAGATTAGGAAATGTATGTCCTGGTTAAGGGTAGTTTGGCCACAGTATTATATTTCAGCAAACTACTTACAGAGGTGTCTTGGAAAAGCACCTCTAACTTCTGTAACCCTATATAGCAGTCAATTCTATCACAAACAGTAGTTGAAACTACCTATTTTATCTCCTAGACCTAATCCATAACCCTGTGCCTTCCCCCAGCCCCCAAAAAAGAAAGAGCTAATTTTGTCTTTGCTAATTGCAAAATGAAGAACTGTGGAAAAAAAAAAAAAAAAAAAAAAAAAACATTCTTTAGTTCCTACTAGTGTTCAGGGAAGTTTCTTAGTGATGTTTAGTGAACCTTCTCATATTGTGGGCCATTAATGTCTCATATTTGATAACATAATCTCTTATTTCAAATAGCACAGCATTTCAGATTTCTATTTTTGTCTATTCCAAAGGTATCTACAAGGTGAGATAGTTCATTGGCTCTATATAACAAGCTTTTGAGTAATTCAGACAGGCTAATTTGATATCAACTGCTTTCAAAAGGAAAAAGATGCTCTGTGAGTTATGCTTAAGTTTGTAATTGTACATTTAGCTGTTGTGTTCATGCCACTATGAATATCCAGTAGAGATGATGTCTAATTCATATCTTTAATTAACTCTGTTATTTAGACACAGATTTCTTCGTATCTTTAGTCAACTGTTATTCTGACACAGATTTCTTCTACTACATCTGTTAACACTCTGTCTTGTGTGTTCAGTTTCATTTTATCACATATGTTGTACACTCTCAGTTTCTTCCACCCATTTCTTTTACCCATAGGGGTGATTATGCCACCCACCAAGTGATTTAAGTCACTGTCATCATTTTGACAATCAGTGGAAAACCCAAGTGAACTATAAGCACGAGTTCTAGTGTTTTGATAAAACAAAACATTGAGGGGTCCCAGCTTATTCTCTAGCAACCAGCCCAGTGCAAGCACACTTGCCTGCTCTGTGAATTCCAAAGAGGGATGCTCACTGGTATTTGAACAAAGCCAAGGATTCTCTGATTATAGGTTGCTTTGATTGTTACACAACAGTGTGACTCTGTAGGGCAGTAAGGAACAGCTCTCTATTATTCTTTTGAAAAGTGAACCAAATGGTTACTATAAAGCATTACTAAGTCTGGATACTAGGTATCATGAAGAAAATGGCGACCTTTTATTCTGCACTCATGGATATATAGGAGAATGGGAGAAAAGAAGATTCTGGTTTTATTTTTTATTCCATGTCCTGTTAGTTATTTGGCATCATAAATGCCATCTTTAAACTTAAGAAGCTATACATTGATGAACTAGTGAAAGTTATTTTCATAGTAGAATCTTCCAGTGGTATAGAGCAGGGTTCTCAGCCAATTTATCCTTAATAAAGTATGGTTTGTCATACATCGGGATAAGAGATGATATGTTTAAGGTAATTTTTAAATTTCTTTTAGCATTTACCTAAATGTCACTCTGTCTTCCTTACATGTTAAAAGATCTCCCCACTTGTAGACACTAACTACACAAGGCACTTCTCTCACTTTTGTCCTACTCCAGTCCTTGGTTCCTATTCTGTGTCCTTGGGTATTTTCTCCCTCAACTTTTGCTACACCTATCCCCATAAGCTTCTTTCAGTTCAAATCTACAAACTAACTGAAATAAAGTGAATACATTGATTCAGGAAGATGAAAAATCAAAAGCCTTCAAGGATGGCTGAATCCAGACATTTAGTAGATACCATCAGGTCACAGGACTGTTTACACATCTGTCTCTCTCTCTCTTCCTTTCTCTGTCTCTTGGTGCTCTCTATTGCTTTTAATCTTAAGTAAATACTTTCCCTGTGACAATTTTGGCCACCTATAGTCCTAGGATGATTTGATTCCAGAAAAAAAAAAAAAAGAGCTTTGTTTCTGAGTGTCCAGAAATTGTCTCAGTAAGGATTTGGATGACCAACTTCTCTGGTGTGTCTGATTCTTCTCTGTCCGACAGATGGCATTTTCTGACTGTATCATTCTTTCCAACCACAAATAAGTCTCTATCTGCCACTTCCTCCTGTGGAATACTTTTATGTTCAGGATCTGTTTTAATTGCCAGTCTTGTGGTACAAGTTGAATATGATCACATTTAGCCCGGAGTGTTGACACGTTAGGTTTAAAGATGTTTTGCACCATTGATCATAATTTCAGCCCTACAGAAAATGCACAAAATTATATCTGCTTTTTGTAATATTTGCTGTTTGTAATAATCTAAAAGACATATTGTTATGACTAAGAAAATCCCCAGATTAAAATATGACCTGCATAAAAATTCTTAATTCTAAGTTTTATTTTTGTGGGTTATTAAATTTATTTTAACTCTACTTAAAAACAAAAATTATACTTACCTTTGAGATAATGTGAGGTTTTAATACATGCATTTATTATTTATTGCATATCTGTCTCCCCAAACATTTATCTTTTTTATGGTAAAAACATTCAAACTCTTCCCTTCTACGTTTTTGAAAGATTTGGTATGTTAACATTCTCTGTACTCTAGCGTGTAATAGCACATCAGAACTTGTTTCTGCTCTCAGACTACAACTTGGTAACCCATCTCTCTAACATCCACGTGTTCCCCAGGTTCTAGTAATCACCATCCTACTCTTAAATTCTATGAGATCAACATTTTTAAGTTCCACATATGTGTGAGATCATTTCATATATATATATATTTTTGTGTCTGGCATATGTCATTTATCATAATGATCTCTTAATTCCACCTATGCTTTTGGAATGACAAGATTTCATTTTTATGGCTAAATAGTATTCTATAATATATAATATTATATAGGGCCACAGAAATAGTTCAGCAGCCTAACCACCTGCCTACGCAAGTGCAAGGACCCAGGTTTGATCCCCGGTACCACATGCCATGCAGGCCCTCCCCAGGTGCACCAAGTTGGCCACCAAGACTGAGCATGGTGGGGCATGTGTGTAGTCCCAGGGCTGGGGAGACAAGATTTAGGATTTTTTTTAACCATTTTTTGGCTGTTGTGAATAATACTGTATTGAATATGGAAATCCAATTGTCCTTTGAACCTGCCTTTTGATGTCATTTCCTTTGACTGTCTGCCCCGGAGTGGGATTCAGTTTAACTTTTGAGGAACTTCCATACAATAGCATTTTCCATAGTGGCTATATTAATCTGCATTATCTCTAACAGTACGCTCAGGTTTGCTTTTTCTACCTCCTCATCTGAACTTACTGCCTGTGTCTTTGTGATAACAGGCATTCTTACTGGGGTACAAGAGTATTTCATCATAGTTTTGATCTATATTTCCCTGATAATTAGTGATACTGAACATTTTCTCATATATCTGTTGGCCATTTATATACCTTATTTTAATAAATATCTATTTAAATGTGTTACCCATTTTTTAATGCATTTTAACACACAGTCTACAGTGTCTCACTACACAGTTCAGACTCGTAGTGATCCTCCTGTTTGCAGCCTCCCAATCTCTGGAATTATAGGCACATGCTACCACGCCCAGTGTCAACCACCATCTCAGCACACCAGCATGGCCCACTGGAGATGGAACCCCGGTCCCTGCACCTGCATAAGCAAGCGCTTTAGTCCACTGAGCTATCTAGCTGGCCCTATTTTTCATTTTTAAATGCATTGTTTCATTACTATGGATTTTTGGACGTTCCTTATGTATTCTATATGTTAAATACTTTACAAATATGTTCTCCCTGTAAGATTTATCACTTTATTTATTGTTCTGTTATACAGAAGCTTTTAAACGTACTATAATATCACTTATCTATTTTCGTTTTGTTTCCTATGCTTTGGGGTCTTACTTAAAAAAAAAAAAAAAAAAAAACAAAAAAAAAACACTTTGCCAATTCTAATATCTTGAAATATTTCTTCTGTGGTTCTTGTAGCAGTATCATTCTTTTGCATGTAGATATCCGATTTTCCCAGCACCATTAATTGAAAAGACAATTGTTTCTCCAGTGTGTGTTCTCAGCACTTTTCTTGAAAATCAGTTGGCTAGGGCTGGCAAGATAGCTCAGTGGACTAAAGCGCCTGCTTAGGCACTCTTAGGCAAGCACAGGAACCATGGTTAGATCCTTAGCACCACATGCTATACCAGCCAGAGTTCTGGCCCAGTGGTGCGTGCCTGTAATCCCAGCACTGGGGAGGCTGAAAGCAAGAAGATCACCATGAGTCTGAGCTGTGTAGTGACACCCTGCAACAACCAAATACGTTAAAAAATAAAAATAAAAGAATATCAGTTGGCTACAAATGAATGGGCTTTTACTTCCAGGGTCTCTAGTAAGGAGCTATCACTTTTTCACTTAGACTACAAAGAGCTAGAATGAGTGTTATGGGCTTGTTTGCCTGTATTCCTTGCTTCCTTCGAGAGAAAGTCAGCTTTCCTGTCACTGAAATACTACACAACACCCACAACTTAAAGGAGATAAGGCTTAAGCTCATGGCTTTGGTCTATGTTTGACTGGCTTCCAAAGTGAGACAGCACTGTGGAAGGATGTGATAGAAAGACATGGCAGAGCAAAGCTGCTTGGTCCATGGCAGTAGGAAGGCAAAGCAAGAGAAGAGTGCCAGAGCATGAAGGGTGAAGGGCCAGACAAACCTCAGGGCCCTACCTCCATGACCCATCCAGACTCACCCAGAAGTTTGCATCATCAAACTGAAGGGGATCCCTCAAGGTGATCTCAAAGCCAAGCAAGTTGAAACTCTACCCTAACTACCTTAGATGTCCTCCTTTGCAGATATATTGTATTTTGTTTTTAAAAAAAACCTCCAGCACTAGACATTATACAACTTCATCAATTATATACTGTATTTTGCTACTTCAGCAACTCTACTATTTCGGTCATCTTTCTCAATTAAAGCTTCTTTACCTCTCCTAAACATGTTTACTATGTTCTGTTCTATTCAGAAATCAAGTGTTCAGTCAAAATGTTTAATTTATCAAAAAACAGTTCCCTGGCCTCATACCTGGCAGTGTCCAGATCTTAAGACTTTTGGCCTGCAGGTTCCCTTCTCTGAGTCAAGCATGCCCAAATCTAGTAGGATTGAGAGCCTAGATCAGCCCCATACTTTCTTGCCCTAATATTTGGCTGTTAACCTCTTTGAATGTACCCTAGAATAGGTTCCTTTGATTCTAGGCTTATTTACCCCTACTTACTCAGCTCCCATTGCTCAAATTCTTGTTGAACCCCTATGGAAGGATAATAAAAGGCCATTCACTAGTCTTTTTCAGTAAGAGCAACCATAACTGTCCATAAATTTCATAATTTAGATTCCTGAAGTTCTGTTCATGCAATATTGCAGTATTAGTTGTTACAGTTATTTATATACTTCTTTCTGAAGGTAGATAATCATCTATTCCAACTCAGTTATTTTACACAGGAGGAAATTAGGGCCTCAAAATGGTCATACTACATTGTCTGCTTTGAACTATGGCAGAAGGAAGGCTTCAAATTAGTCAATTACCTCTCTAGTACAGCTGTGTCTTGACCAGTGCCAGGGTTAGAGCCACCATCAAACCATCCCAGTAGAGTGGTCATATTTTATTTTAACTGAAGCACTTTAATGGTTATAGTTCACTTGTGATCATTTCTCATCATTGTTTTCTGGTGTCTTGCCAGAATTTCTGTGCCTTAAATATATGGGATTTTTGCATATATAATATCATGGATATTATTTTATGTGACTTGAATATCATGTGACTTATAATGAAACTTTGCTCTAATTTTCATCCTCTATTCATATGTCAAAACTATTTTAAGTTAGAAACTACATTTATCTTAATTTGTTATGCAATATAATGTTGATATTGGGGCTGGAGAGATGGCTCAGTGGTCTAAGGCACCTACTTGGAACAAGCTTGGCAAGGCATCAGGGACCGCGGTTCGATCCCCCAGCACCACATGCCAGCCAGCCCCGCCCCCTGGTGGGCTGAGCTGGCCACACACACACACCACACTCTCTCTCTCTCTCTCTCTCTCTCTCTCTCTCTCTCTCTCAAATAAATAAAAAATAAAAATAAAAATAATGTTGATATTGCACTGTCCTAAAGAGTAGCTATGAGCCTGTATGACTATTTAAATTTAAATTAATTAAAATTAAATTCAAATTCAGTTCTTCTGTCATAATAACCCACTTTTCAAATGCTTAATGGCTGCATTTTTAGACAGCATACAAACAGCATTTTCATCATCACAAAGTGTTCTGTTGGACTTGGTATAGATCATCAGTTAGGTAATTGATAAAATTATAAAGTAATGCCACTCTACATACTTATCCCTTGAAACTTACTTGAAATTTTCCCCTGCTAAACTAAGGGATAACTAAGTATTCAGTCTCCAAGTCATTTTTATCTCTGAAAGAGATGTGTAATTTAGGCCCACTATTATTTTTTCCTATTAATATTCATAATTGCTAAAATAGAAAAGGTTAGTGATGGGTAGACTTCAGAAACATCAAAGTGAAAGATACTAAATATAATTCTATATCCTAAAACACCTAATGATCTTATATATAAACCCAGTGACAGTGCAGTGCTTCACGAATTTATTTTTTAGTGGAAAAATGAGAGCAGGACTCTTTTTCCCCCTAGAAATAACGTCTGGGTCACACAGTCCAATGTACTTACATAGCTTGTCCAACATTTTTTATTTCTCATAATATTATCGGCACAAATGCTCTACTCTTGCAGGAACTTAATTTCATATGATTGATAAATGTGAAAAACATCAGGTGACTTTTTAATTAATTTTATTGAGAAATAGCAATGAAACCATTTCAAAACCAATTAGTAGGGGCTAGTGAGATGGCTCAGTGGTCTGGAGCACCTACTTGGAACAAGCTTAGCAAAGCACAGGGACAGCGGTTCAATCCCCCAGCACGACATGCCAGCCAGCCCCGCCCCCTGGTGGGCTGAGCTGGCCACACACCCACACCCACACACAAATAAATAAAATTTAAAAAAAAAAAAAAATTAGTAGAACAGTTTCAGTAATTAATACATTGCATATTATTGTCTTGGTAGTGGTTATTCATAGTACAAGATGCAGACATGATATCCTGTCCAAACACTAATAGTACAAATCTTTCTTCTCATTGAATTAAGAGAAAGTAGCTGTATATCTATCCTAACTATTTTGTATATACAGATACAAAATGGTCCTTCCTTTGTATCCCCTTTTTTTGTTTAGTTTTTTCAGAGATAGGTATTCCATTGCCATTTAAATATTGTAGGTGTGTGAATTCAGCAAAATAATCCAATATAGTCCAGTAGTCCATAATAGTAGTGGATTATCCATAGCACTGGCAATGTCAGAAGTTGTTGACTTGAGCCTTTTACAGCTCAGCATATTAATATGGCTTTACTTTTTATACCTTGTTTTTATACTTTTCTGCTGGATGGTTAAGACCAAGATAAAGCAAGACCTATATAACAAGAAATGTAACTTTTGTATCTGCCAAGGTCAGTCAAATGCCCTCAGGATTTATCCTGTTACCCTGTACTGCAGTTTGTAGATCTTTTGTCAGTGTCAGCCATGTGGATGATTATTCAGCTATAAAGAATGATAAGGAGCCGGGGAGATGGCTCAGTGGGATAAGCACTTCCCTGGCAAGCACAAGGGCCTGAGTTCAATCCCCAGTTCTGGAAAAAAAAAAAAAAAAAAAAAAGAATGATAAACTCAAAGCCTTTATATTTAAGTAGATGACACTTGAAGATATACTCATAGGTGAAATAAGCCAGACCCACATGTGTAAATATCATATAATCTCCCTAGTGTAAGAACTCAAAAGAATAAATAAAAATAGAAAGGTATAACACAATTAAAAGGAAAGTAAAGACTTAAGAATTAGATAGTGAACAGAGGGCAAGGAGAAAAGCTAGAAAACATGCCAGGGGCAAAACCATACATTTATATGCACAAGATGCTTAAAGCAATGATCCTGAGAACCTTCAGCAGGTTTTTGAAACTAGCAGTTAATTGATAGGATTCTCATCCTGACTAACTATATATGCTGATACCTGTGGACTTCTTTACAATTTGGAAATTTGATTATTTGATCAGTTTAGTTATTTGTAGAAACATTTAACATGAAATGACCATAAATTTATCTTTTTATTTGCTTCATACTTGGCTACTCTGCTGACCTTTTCTAGTCTTTGCATTTTTCTTACAATTCTCAAAGATTCAGCTACATTATTCTAATACCACACATCACTTTACAGAAAATTGTTAATATAGCCATCATAGGTTTCCTAGGATTGACCTTCAAAAAAATTGATTTCAAAGTGGTCTTAGATTTAGAATAAAGTTGCAGTGATTAATAGAGATAAACAATTCCTGTTAACATCTTATATTAGTATAGTACATTTATCACAAATAATGTAACATTGACACACTTGAATTAACCGAAGTTCTTTGTTTAAAATGTCTGTTTTTATCTACTGTCCCTTTTCTGCCTCAGTAGTCCACCCAGGACATGACATAAATTTAATTGTTGTGTCTCCTTAGTCTCCTCTAGGCTGACAACTTCCTCAACTTTCTCTTCTTTTTGATGACCTTCACAGTTTAGAGGAATGCTGCTGGCTGCATATTTGTAAAAAGTAACTTCACATGAGTTTGTCATATGTCTTTTCATCATTAGACTGGCTTCAGAATTTTAGATTTTGGAAAGGCAGAGTACGTTATCGTCACATCAAGGATCTGTTATGTGGTGATGGAGCTGTGGCCCCCATGCTGTCTTGTCATTGAAAGCTCTAAAATATTCACCATCACTGTCCTATGTTATCACTGATGATATTCTGGGACTGATTTTTGTGCCTCCAGTTCATTTAGTCCTTTCTAGATAGTTACTTCTAAATTATAAATCAATTCTCCACATTCTCATCATAAATCTCTATGTTTTAAAATAATGAAGGTATCTGTTGTAAACCCAGTGGCTGGACAAGTTGAACACCTAAGGAATGATTATCTACCTTAAATAATTATGTAATTGATATAGATTATAGTCTGATGTGCTTGAAAGGCTTTAGGTAAGAGCTGGTTTTCCTTTTCATCCACTTTGTTAGAACTTGCTTCTACCTCTTAGTTCTCATGTTTATACTTAACCTTAATAAATAGACTCAGCCATATTATTGTCAAACAAAACCATGCTGAGATTTCTTCATGAAAATATTCTTATTTGTAATAATCTTATTAGATATTAATACACAATTTTGAATTAAAACCTTCTTGCCAGTGGAAACTTGCTTTCTTAATATATCCTTTTAGGCTATCATTTCTCAAACCTGGCTGTGTATCAGTTATAATCAGCTGGGGAGCTGAGCCCTACTCCCAGGCATTTTGATCTAATTGCTATAGGTTATTACCCTGACTGAGGACCAGAGTTCTAAAGGATTGGTTCTCAACTGTAGCTCATATTCAAATCACCTGTGATTTCTAATCTTTCCCCAGGTAATTTCAGCAAACAGCAAAGATGAAAATCCACTAATTTATTTTTGTCTCTTTGAGACAGGGTCTTGCTTTGTAGTTCATCCTGTCCTTGAGCTCATGTAGCCCAAGCTGGTCTCAAACTTACAAAGATCCTCCTGCCTCAGCCTCCCAAGTACTGGGATTACAGGCATGTACCATCATGCCTGGTAATCCACTAATTTTAGAGCCTCTAACAGTTTATACAGTTTCAGTTGGCTTTTATATTTTAAAATATTTATTTTTTTCATTTATTTTGCTGTTTCTTCTATTCTCCGAAGCATAGGTTTTACATGATTTCCCATTTTATGAGCAAGAACACCAAGCACCAATATACTGTACTTTGTTTTCATGCCAGAATCGACATAATAAGCCACTTCTGCCTAGCAAGTTTTTGTTAGCCTGTCACCTAAGTCCAATAAGAAAAATTCCTTTTACTCTTTTCAAGCTAGATAAATGAGAAGGGCATACAGAATACATGTTTCTCAACACAAAAATACTAACTGTTAGACCTATGTAATGATTATGAAAATAATGTATCATTGAAAATAAAGATGGAATGGATCCAGTAGCCTGCCTACCCCATCACCCAGGAATATGGTGTAAATAGATCAGGATGTATCTTGGAGTCCTTGTGCCTTGATGGTGAATGAAAACTAAAATGGAAATCTCTCACCTGTTTCTCATCTTCTCCCAAATGAGAAAAAAATTTTGTGGCCAAGATCTCATAGGAAACTGTCATGTTTCAGTTTTGCTTTTGTTGAACTATTAAGTGAGAGTTTTCCATGTCATGATTTCATCTGATTCTTTTTAATTAGAACTGTGTGGTAGGTAATTCCTCTCCTACTTCAGTATTTACATGTTTCAAATGTTTGTATACTGTTTTCAGACAGACTTTACTCAGTACTTCTTTACCCACCTCTACATGTTTAATTTCTATCATCAGCTGTCTGTGGTTAGTCTTTTAAGTTTTTTAAATTTTGAGACAGGGAGGCCTGGGGAGATAGTTCAGTAGAATAAGTGCTTGCCTGGCAAGCATAAGGTCCTGAGTTCAATCCCCAGTACCAAAAAAAAAAGAGCTGACATTTTCTTAAACTGGTTCTTATTCTGTGGCTGTATTCCTTTAATTCTTTTATTGATGTTACTTTCGTTGTATTCCTATCATTCTTCTGTTAAGGTGCTGCTTTCCAAATTTGTTGTCACTGGTTAACTACATGATCACATTGTTTACTGAAAAGATTAAATTACCTTTGGTATCTGAGTTTCCACCTGCTGTCCAACTCTGACTTTGTTTTGGTTTCATCTAATTGATACTACTTACACTTATGTGTTAGCCTTACTGTCTTGTTAAAATAAACACCCAAATATATTTCACCCAAATATATTTCCATGTTATATCCAATTTCACAACTAATCATAGGAATAAAAACATCAAGTGATAATTTCTGATGATTCAAGTTTGTTTATTTTAGCCTGTTATCTATTAATATTTATAAGTACATGGAAATTTATCACAATGAAGACAAAATTGTGTGGAAGCTGCTGAAATCAGGATATTCACCTCATTGTTTAAGACTGTCCTGAATCCCATGTTGTTACTAGGAGTGGAAAAACTGCATTTTCTTGTGATTAATAAGGAATACCACCTGGAACCCTCCATCTCCTGTTCCACATTAATGTACTATACGAGATGATTGCTGATTGTCATCCAGGTGTGAGGCTCATCTCAGTGGAATTCCCGATGTTCCTTTGCTATGAGCACATTTTAAATCCTGTGCACAGTGGATGCCACTTTTAAGCATTCCTGCTCTGTTGTTCTCCTTTTTTTCTCTTTGAGCACCCAATTATGGCTGCTTTTGACTTTTCTCACATGTCTATGCTCTTTTAATTCATAGAATCTTTTCCATTCTTTTTCTTTGGTCTAGGAAGCATATCACGTATACTTAACTTTGAAGTCAAACATACTTGAGGGTAATTCAAGCAAATTATTTTATCACTGTGGGGAAGTTAGATAATCCTTTGGAGCTCAGTAGGTTTCCTTACCTGTTAAAGAGAAATAATGATGTATACTTATTGGGTTGCTGTAACTATTAAATAAGATGATGAACTTAGAATTCTTAGCAGCATCTGACACACAGTGAGTACTCAACAATAGATTCTTGAGCTTCCTGTGTGAATCTTGCCATTCTTTGATTCCTGCTGGGAATCTTATCAGCTCTCATTCTTTGTACTGGGTCTTTATCTTTCTCCTACTCCTCTGGACTTCTCTTTTATTTCATCTTTAGTGACTTAAAACTGAAAATCTGTGCTCCAGAATCATTTCTAGTAAATCATGGCTCTCATTAAACCAGTTTCCTGATGTATCTAAGGGCATGGTAAGATGTCCTAAGAGTAGATCTGTAATGAAGAGCTTGACTAACAGCCATTAGTGAAGTCATGGTACCTTCCTTTTCTTCAAAACTATGAAAAGAAGCCTAAGCTGTTACTTAAAACATCCCAAATCTGAAGCCAATTCTCTTGTAACAATTAGCTGCTTATCTGTAGACTTCACTGTCCTGATTAGGGAACACTACCTCTTCCCACTTTGCAAGGAAGTGATTATCAATTGTGATACAAGAGAAGGTTGCTGTTGGCATTCAGTGTAATTACAGTACTAAGTTTCTGCCCATAAAGAATTATATGACTGTTTCTTTGCACATGCCAGCATTTGTATCCCAAAGGAAAATATTTTATTAAAATATGATAATAACATGGATACTTAAGTATGGTGTCTGGGAGCTTCCAGCTGGCTGATTGTATCTGCAAACAAACGTATGAAGTGGAAACAAGAAGAATAAATATAAATGGAAATTTGAGAGAAAGAGAAGAGGCAGAAGCTGAAAAGCAAAAGAGGGCTCAAAAATGGCATGCTAAAACTATGGAACCAGACAGGGAAGATGTGAAAATGCAGTTTCCCAGGCCTGAGCTGACACGGGGCATAGTACTGAAGAATGGCTACGATGGCAGCATATCTGGAGTAAGAGAACTAAGGGGACTGATTTGATTGCCCAAAGGCCTCTTATAATGAGTAGTGAAGGATTGTACCTAAAGGTGCTGATTGTACCATTAAACCTTAGCTCTTATCTTAAAAGTTAGGTGCTTTAAAGCTTGAGATAAACCCTGGACCAATATGAAATTGTGAGTTAATGAACTCCTTACAAGAGAGATGTATTTTAATGTCTTCAACCTTGAAACTAACTTTAGATATGTTATAGAATGAAATGAGTGAGGAAAGATGAGCCCTAACAGAAAACCCAGAAAGAAAGTGGAGAACTTTCCACCAGAAAGAAAGTGGCCAGGAAATTTGATGGCCCTGAATTTAGAAAATCATTCTAAGTATCAACTGGAGATGCTTCCTTTGACAACTTATTAATTGATCAATCATGAGTGCATAAAGACTTTTTCCATACTGCCAACCCCAAGATAGTGTTGCAAAAGTTAATATGTGTATGTAGGAATCTCCAAGCATATCATGATAATACTGGTACTCCACAATCAGATTACATTTCATACTTTCAAGGACCTTTGTAATCATTAATTTTTTATTATCTATCCCTGTCTCAAACTATAGTTGACAGGCCAGCCTTTAGTTTCTCTGTTTTACAAAGCTAGATCATGAAACAAAGGTTGGTTATCTGCCCAAGGTCAAAATGAGTCAGTGACAAAAACTAAACAAAATCTGAATATTCTTAAGGTATGGAAAAGCAATATACTGTAGTCACTTTTTATAGGGTACCTCAGAACTCCAAACTGATGTGCCAGTGTTTCCAAACAGAAACAGACATGGCTGCTCTTTTGCTGTCCATCAAAATTTCAGCGGAAAAATGAGTGTCATGTTGTGTTTCTGGCATGAATGTCATTGAGTAGACTAAAAGGAAAAATGAAAAGGAAATTTGACGTTATTTCACCTACTTTAAGAAGCTGAAGCATTGTTGTTGTATCCCCTGCCCCCAAAGGACCTATTCTGAAAGCAACTTTGATGATCATATATTCTGGGAAAGATTCTTTTACTTCATTATATTAAATCAAATATTGTTTTCTATTAAACATTATGAATTATACAATAAAAAACTTTCCTTATTATATGAGGGACAGATATAAGTTATGGATCTCTAAGGCTCATTTTTAACAGTTAATTCCATGCACTAACATCTTTGCCCTCTGTTCATTGAATCCTGGGTGGATTTGACTAGGTGCTTAACTAACAATTTAATCCAGTTTTTCTGAAAGGAAGAATAATGGGGACTTTCCTCTAAGACTGATGAGAACATCTAAATGTCTATAAAAACTAAGAATGCTGATCTGATTCTTCAAGGAAGCAAAAATCCTGTAAATGTCAGAAACATGTTACATGCTGGAAAACCCCTTTGGTCAAATTCATCTAAAGAAGGTACTATCTGTAGGTGACTTTTTAGCAAGTCTGTCAAAAGCTTTTCCTACAGATAAAAATTCAATAACCTTTCACTGTGGTTGTGCCATAATTATCACTCATTTAAAAGCAGTCCCTCTAATGGAGTATTTTATCATGCTGGACAGTCTCTGCATTGTTCATTATTTAGTGTTTGCTAAGCTGATGGCACTTCCACCACACTTTTCTTATCTCTACTTCTTCAGAATTGGATTTTATATTTCTAAACCAGCCAGATATGACAAGTCATTTTCTTCCCTCTTGTCTTTTAAGAAACGCAAACTTGATTCTTTTTTTTAACAATCACCACTTACAGATTAAAGTTATTGGAAATGTCTGTATTAACTAGCATTGGAACATGCAGTGGAGGCTATTGCATTTTAACTGCAATTGGGATTTCTCCCCTCTTCTCTTTCATTCTTTTTATTTTCCAGCGTATGTATATTCTGTTTCTCTTTGGAACCCCACTCCCATCCTGCTGAAACAAACCTTTAATGGCAGATAGGAAGTATTATGAAGCTGATATGGTTAGAAGACAAGGCAAGGAAAGTATTATTAGAATTATTATATTATAGCACCTCAGGAAGGTGGTGATAAGCAATGTAAGTGGATCTCTCTGTAAACACAGACTGTCTTTATATGAGAAATTTGCTGTAGGGAAGATGATAAAGTCATTAGCCTGGCACCTTGAGGAAAAATGCCAGTTCAAACAATATTTCTTTCTATCTATAGCTCATTATTATAAGTCTGAAAATATCCTGTAGCTGTGACTTTAGAATGATTATTTTTTGAAGCTCTATATGTTTTACCTAAGCTTTGGGTCCAACCTATAACACATGTTTTTAAATGTTTATCTTTACACCAGGTTTTATCTTAGGCAATCCTGTCGAAGGTAGCTGTTTTCTAATTAAAACCATGTCTCTTTTCTATATAATAGGAGTTGGGGACTGAGGATATAGCTCAGTGGCACAATGCCTAACTGGCTAGTGCAAGTTCCTGAGTTTACTTCCTGGTACCGGAAAAAAAGAGTTACTGGAGGATTCAGGTGAAACATCTTGAACAGAGGAACAGAATAAAATGGCCACCTGCCTCCCTTTTTTAGGAAATCTCTCCTTAGGCCTCCTGAGGACCTGGTCCATACTGTCCAAGAGATACTCTTACATTTTTTTACAGTAATAATAGAACCTCACTCAGGAAGTTTCATGATAAGATTTAACCTTTTTTGGAGATGATCTTTTAATTGTGGTATCAGAATACTGAGAGAAAATTATAGAGCAAGACCTCACCAAAATATTAGTTTTAAGATTTATGGATTATTATTGTATCCACCCAACAGAAATAGCACTGGTGTCTTCCTTCATATACTAATAATAAGAGCTGTCCTTCAGGGTTGACTCTGTGAAGAAAAGTATTTGCTTAAACATTAACCAGAGAAAGGGAGATACTCGGAACTTCTGTCATGTCTGCATCTAAAAAAGAGATTAATAAAAGTTTGTCATTATATTATTTGTTCAAAGGTATCACAAGCCCAATTAACGCATTTATTCAAGCCAACAGCCTCTTAGCTTTTCACAGAAATCTTGGAAGTGTGCTAGAGAAACACCCCCACAAGAGCTTTGCATATGCTATTGTATCTGCCTCTCTCCAGGAAACAGAGCATGGGTCACTGACAGCCAGATGGCTGCCACTAGCGCCACCAACGGCCAGAAACTCCTCCTACCACCCTCACAAAACAAATAGAGATGCTTGTCTTTACACTATGCCTAGATTTTCTCTTCCTTGACTCAGTCCAGCTCACAGAGGCCAATTCCATATCCAGTCTTACTGTCTTGCTTTATTTCTATTCCTCAGCACCAATATACCTGGATAAAGGTACCTAACACTGTCGACAATATCATATCTATTTTAAATCCCTCATAGGACTGTGTGAAAAATCAAGTCAAGCAGTGTATGAACAATACTGCATATACTGCCTAGCAAACACTAAACTCATGAGTAGTAGTTTCTTTTTCTTTTTTTTTTTTTTTTTGCTGATTTTCTAAGGCTCTCTTTCTTATCCATAACCACCCTGAAACTCTAATTTCTGACTGTCACATTGATGGCCATATTTGCCCAAAGTGGTTCTCAGTGTAAAATGCCCAGGTTTGCCTTTTGCTTATTTTCCCCACTCCTTGTCCTTCCTGTTGATATCTGGGTCATTCTGCTTGATAATTTAATTTTATTGTCAGGGGATCTTTGATGTATTGCATTTGAAATTAGATTTTGAGCTCTTAAGTTTAAAAGCCTTCCAAAATCCATGTGGCCTTGAAACTTAGAAAATTGTATTTATTAGGAACACAGTCAGTGAACTTAAGCTTAAACATCCAGCTTTCATGAAATAACTTTCTCTATAAATTTGACCTTTATACCAGGACATAAGAAATGGAGCAGCTGCTGTACTGGGGTTTCAACAGTACATTCTTTTGTGAAGTGTAAGGATCCATTGGTCTCTGTCAGATCGGTTCTACTGGGGAGACACAGCAGCAGGAATGAGAAAGATAGACAAGAATAGCAAAGCTGGACTAAGTGGCCGCTAGTCTGCCTGATGGGCAAGACTCACACGCCAGCACAATGAAACCTACGTTTATTTATACCTTTGCAAAGTTAGTAACATGATGCAAGGTTGCCTAGTGACTAGTAGCCAACATTATCTAGTCAGGATGGTTATCTCAGGAATGAGGCAGCTTGTTTGCTTTAGGCAATGAGGCCTAGTCCTGCCTACACATGTTTGACTGATTTCCCAACTTCTGTGGCTCCCAACAGTAAAGACTATCACAAATGTAGTAGACCACCTACCTACAGTGCTCCTGTTTGTTCTGCAGTTCTTAGGCCTTTTAACATCAAGGAATTCTGTGTTGAACTAGGCTTGTGACAGCCCTAGTTCAAATGTACCTCCAGCTGGGCCTACTCCATGAAAGTAACGGATGCTTATGCCTTTCCTGCTGCCTCTTGGTTTCTAAAATTCTAAAAGTCCCAATTCTACTCAGATTTTAGAAGTGTTAAGTTCAGATAGAAATTAATATTCCTCTTTTATTGCAATTTCAAACATTTTTAAATGGATGATATTATGGCATTAAATACATTGACATTGTTATACAATACCACAACCATCCATCTGTAGAACTTTTTTCCTCTTCCTGTTCTGAAACTCCATTCCCATCAAACAGTCATTCTTCATTCCTCTCTTCCCAGCTCATGGCACACACCAGTCATACTTCCCATTTCTATGAATTTAAGTGTGCTGTTCTATTCTCTAGATAAGCTAACTGTAATATGGACTATATGCCTATACCCAGGGAGTGTAAAAAATAATACATTAGGTCAGGGACAGAAGAGAGGAGATCATTTATTTATACTTCTAAAACTAAAACAGCTGGACATAGTAGCTTGCACCTATAGTCTCAGCACTCTGGAGGTAGGATCAAGAGGATGCCTGTGAGTTAAAGGCCAGCCTGGGGTACAAAGCAAGACCTTGTCTTGAGAGAGAGACAGAGACAGAGACAGAGACAGAGACAGAGACAGAGAGAGAGAGAGAGAGAGAGAGAGAAGGAGGGAGGGAGAGAAAAGAAAAGGAATTGAAAGAAAAAAAACAAAAACAAAACAATCTGAAACAACTAAAAACAAAACAAATTTTAGTTATAGTTTGTATAAAAGATGGCATGGAAACTTTCATTTGGACCATATGTTAATGAGTATTACAGGAAGTAGTGTGAGCAAATCCTTGAGGATTTCTTAATAAAGAGGCTGATATTGACTTTTTTATCCTCTGCCATTTTTTCCTTCTAATATTTTCTAAAAAGTACCTGGTGATAAGGATGCATGGATTATATTTTCTAGGTTTTACCACATATACCTTCACAAAGTAGATTAATAGCTTAAAAGAGAAACTATGGGTTAAAGGTAAAGAAAGAATGAGCAGTGAGAAAATGACAGAGCTTACATTTATCTTGCTGCTGGTGGAGCTCTTCATCAGTCGCATTATAGTATATCAAATATTAGTAGCCATCTCATCAGATAACTGAAAATTGGCGGAAGTTAAACTTCGAAAGAACATTAGTTAGAAAATGAATTTTTATCTACAATTATTAACATGAACCTTGCTGTTAAGTAGATCCATAACTTAATAGCTAACATCCATATAATTAGGAAGCTATATAATTAGACATCTGAGAATGTTATTTGTTCCACCGTTAGCTTGTCTGTAATTGATTTATTTTCTTGTTATGTTAAACATATATAACATTAATAACAATATATTATTTAAAAATATTATACATATGCTGATGGTCTGAGCTCAAAAATATTTTACTATTGGGATGTACCCAAAGGAATTTAGACATTATTACCTTAAACAGTATTGTCTCCCAATAGAGTTGTTATGAGGTCACAGGACAGCATTGAGATTGCTTTTTTTGTTTTCATATTGTCTTTGTTGTTTATTAGATGAGTGCTGTGAATTTTCTCTAAAAATAGCACATAATTTGGACTTTACCAGCCTCCAGGGTTTTTTTCTGTGTAACAAAATAAATACTAAAGACTAGAAGTGACTCAACAGGAAAAGATGTTTTGAAAGTAAAGCAGAGATTAATAACAGTTCTTTTATGGATGCTCTTATGTCTATTTTAGTCATTGCAAAGTGAAGTATATCATAGCAAGAAAAAAGTATAGAAGTGTACAGAAACTGGTTCTTTTGATTATCTATTATCTGGAACTACAAAATAGATTACCCAAATATTTAAGAGAGGTGTTTTTAAAGGCAGTTTTACTGTCCAGAGCTCTTCAAGTAGCTGTGTTTAACTGATAGCAACACTAGAGGCTGCCTCACCTGAGTAGTCAGTACCCACAGCAGTTCCAAGAAGGCAAAGGTAGAACCTGGATATTTATAAGGTCAGGCTGTGGAACTTATCCTATGTAATTTTAGCTACATTCTGGTAGCCAGTGTAGCCCTAAAACCTGTTGAGATTCAAGAGGTGGGGAAAGGCCTGCTTCCTAATGAGAGATGCTGCAGAGAATTGTGACCATATTTTTTCCTTCCCATTCCTTCTGGAAATTATGAGGAAATAGTACCAAAAAGGGTATGCTATATGTTCATAATTAATTATTTTGGCCTACATATAGAACATATTTCCCATGCATTTTCTTGTTAAAAATTCTATTTTTGAACTGATAATACATTTGATTGGTTTTTATCAATGTAAGTACTAGAGAGAGAGAGAGAGACTAAAATACACAATTAAAATGATGCCCCAGGGACCTGCTGATTAGCTCAATTGTTTAAGTACTTGCTTATGCAAATGCAGTCAGGTTCAGGATGCTGTGGTTTAATACCCAATTCCACTGCTCCACCAGCCTTACCAGGCCTGCCCTTACAGCATCCTGAGCTAGCCAAAAAAAAAAAATCCTTCTCAACTTTAGGGTCAGCCAAATAGCTCTGCAGATTAAAGCACCTGCAAGCAGACATAGGGGCTCCAGGTTTGATCCCTGGGCATGCCATGGTGGTGCACACCTTAATCCCAGCTCGTGGGAGGCGGTAGACAGGTAAATCACTCTAAGTCTGATCTAGTAGTGAGACCCTGAACACCCTGTAGACCCTTCCCTAAAATACTAAAAAAAAAAGGATGCCTCTTGTTAGTATTCCACAGTAGCATACTCAAAATAGTCTTTATACTTATGGCTTAGAATTAACTGAGTTGAGATTTCAATGGAAGCATATTTCCCTAAAATCAAAGCTTTTTTTACTTTTTCCATTAAAGATTAACTTGTAATATGTGTCACTAAAAATGATTGTTCATGAGCATTTTTTTCAGTTATATCTCTTATAAAATTTATTTTAGGACAGAATAATTATACAATATTAAATGTCTGTATAACCCTGTATGCATTCAACTTTGTATACTAAATACTGACAGTCCAATAATATCATATATAGAAGTTTGCAGTAAATATTTAGTGATTTACAGCACCCACCATAACTTTTAAGTACTATATTATCTATTTGGACAATAGGTAATTCCATAATTTGTTGTATTTGCTAACCCCTTTATTAAAGATCATGTTTTTATAGTTTCAAATATATCATAAAACAACAAAATACCTTATTATTAATAAGGTATTTTAATAATAAAACACTATTATCAGGATGTTTTATTATCTCCAGAAGAACTATATGAAACATGTAAATAGCTGAGAAATGTATTCCACGAATATACTTTTTTTTTAATCAGCATAATTAAAGCAACTTTATTATAGCTTCTTTCAAACATGTAAACATCCGATTGGTATAATGACCCTTTGTATCAATCACTGAGCATCAATAGATGTTTACACATTGTCTTCCACCTGCCAGCCCCTAATTTCCAACCTCCTCTTTAACCCAATTACTTTAAAACACTCCAATGTTCATATTCTTTCACCTATAAATAAATCAGCAGTATTTCTTTCTTCTCTGCCTCTCTGTCTCTGTGTCTATGTGTCTGTCTCTGTCTTTCTGTTAGTGAGATTGAATCCAGGGCCTTGAACAGGAGCTATACTCTAGCATAATAGCAGTATTTCTTTTTTCTTTTCCATAATTTTATTGAGAAACAAATAGCAGTGAGACAGTTTAATTTTTTTTCCTGCTGTCTTTTTTTTCTTTTTCCATAATTTTATTGAGAAACAAATAGCAATGAGACAGTTTCAAACCAAATTGGTAGGACAGTTTCAATAATTAACACATTGCATACATTCTTCCTAGTGGTTAATTGCTGTACAAGATGTGGACTTGATATCCTATTTACAAACACCATTAAAACAAATCCTTCTATTCATTAAGAGAATGTAACTATATATCTAGCCTAACCACTTTGAACACACAAATACAAAATGGACATTCATCTGTATCCCCCTTTTTTGTTAAGTTCCAACATTTAAATATTATAGGTGTGTAAACTCAGCAAAATATTCTAAAAGAGTTCAGTAGTCCATAATAGTATTGGGTCTTCCGCTTCACTGGCAATGTCAGAAATTGTTGACCTGAATCTTCTACAACTCAGCTTAACAGCATGGCTTTACTTCCTATACTTCATTTTTATACTTTTCTGTTGGATGGTTAAAACCAAGGTAAAGCAGGACCTATGCAACAAGAGTTGTAGCTTTTGGGTCTGATAAGGTCAGTGAAATCCCCTCAGGATTTATCCTGAGATCCTGTACCTCAGATTGTAGAACATTTGTCAGTGTCAGCCATGTAGATGAGTCACGGCCATTGCTTGGCCAATGTGCTCTCTGTGAAAGCCTGAGAGACTGTTTTCTTTCCAGGTGACTCTCCTTAGGCACACTCTACATCATCGATCACTTTCCTCTTTGGCCCCATAATCTCCTTGATCAGAAAATTTGGGACACTACCGAGTTACATGATGTTACAGTACAAGTTCTTATGTGTCCTGAGTATTAGTTGACCTTGGAAGGCTAGCGCCAAAATGTTGGCTTTCCTTGCGGCCCTCCTTTTTCTCTAATTTTGGTCTGCAAACTTAGATTGTTAACCATCCAGAAGAGCAGCTTATTGTTATTACCATACAACCTAGGCTGTTAAGCTTAACCTCACTATCTGTATGAATATCAAACATCTTAGGCATAACATGGAACAGGTATTTTTCATCAAGTATTGATATGTTGAACTTTAAGTCCCTATAGAATATGATGAAAAAACATTTAAAAATTTGCCGGGGAGATGGCTCAGTGGAATAAGCACTTCCCTAGCAAGCACAAGGGCCTGAGTTCAATCCCCGGTTCCGCCAAAAAAAAAAAAAAATTAAAAATTAAAAATTAGAATATATTTTTAAAAATAGGCATAAAGAATTATATACTTATTATGTTTAAACATAAGTCCAAAAAGCTAACCATATGCAACCTTGAAGCAGGACAGTCCCACAATACCAGGAATATACTTGACAAGCTTAGGAAATAAGAATAGTGAAAATAGCTCTTTTAGCTTTAATTGGAGTCAGTTGCTTATGTTGCAGTCCACTTAATTTTTCTGCTTTGCATATAAAAGTAAATATGCAAATTAACCCATCCACTGCTCCTAGATCAGTTAACACTGAGATTCCTTTTCCTTACTAATAATTTATGTTGCCTTAGATTGTGAACCTAAAGTACCAACAACCATGCTTAATGGGGCCTAGTGATATTGCCGTTGAATTTTTTTTTTTTTTTTTTTTTGTTACCAGGGATTGAACTCAGGACCCTGTGCTTGCCAGGCAAGCACTTATTGTACTGAACTATCACCCTGAGCCCCGTTGATCTTGATGTTCACTGGCCCAGTATGATTGTCTCTATCAGTAATAAAACGAGCTCACAGCATAATTCCATACACATTACAGGTACTCAGTAAATGTTTTCTGAAAATGGATTAAATTAACAAAATACTTCCAGTGAGAACCTGCTACCTGCTATGCTGCTTCTGTTTGTAGAATTGGTGGCCACAAAATCAACCATTTTACGTATTCTTCAAATACTATTCCTTTTTTCTCCTCTCACATTTTAAAATTGTTAGTAACAACCATAATACAAAAGATTCTTCAAGAACTTATTCCTGTGATTAAATAGAGGCCTGTCTTTGAATTTCCATAGGATTTTAGTCATTTAGTTTGCTTATCTGAAGCAATATATTTAATTTTATGCCCCTTTTATTCCTGGCTAAATGTGGATTCTGTTTACTGAAAATGTTCTCTCTCACTTCCACTCTGATTTGTCTTTCTTTTCCTTACACAATTCTTCCTTCACTGCCCTACTCCAGCACAAATATTTACTCACTGAATAATATGTATTTTGTTTCAGAAGATCTTTTGTAACCTAAACTTAGGGAATTAGCTAATTACCATTGAGAGAATCAAGATGAGAGTATAAACAGGAAGATTTATTAATAATCTTTTTAGGAAATATGTTGCTGCTGATTTTTCTTCCTTCCCCTAGTTTACCTAGCTGTGCCACTGGACCTGTCAAAATCCTAACAGAGCACTGGGAAGTTCAGTTTCTAAAGCTGGTAAAATAAGAATTCCTTAGGCTCCTTAAGTCATAGCTCCGTACATAAGGATACCATACTTAAATTAGCATACCATACTAAAATTAGGCCAAAAGGTACCATACTAAAATTAGGAAAAATTTATATTAATGACTACTGAGACCTTCTCTCATTATTGGCTGTCATCTAGTGTATAATCTCAGGCAAGAGCATAGAGGAATCTAATTAGGTACACATGCAGGATGTGGGACAGCCAAAGATAGTCACATCAGTAGTTTCCCAATTAAAAAGATTGGCCAGATCACCTACCAGGATGACTATAACATACCAGTCTTACTCCAGATGTAATATTTTGCATAGCCACTCTTAAATATGAGCAGCCTGCCATGAGTAGTAGATATTTGCAGAGACCATTTAATGTAAAACACAGAGAACCCAATAAGTAGAAAAAGTAACAAAGAGGGCCAGTAAGATACCTCAGTAGACTAAGCACCTGCTTAGGCAAGCTCAGGGACTGGGGTTAATCCCCGACACCATATGCAGCACCAGCCCCACCCCTGGGGACAATAAGCCACCACCAAGTCTACGAGTACTGGTGCACACCTGTAATCCCAGTGCTGGGGAGGCTGAAAACTGGAGGATCATTACAAGTCTGAGCTGCACAATGAGACCCTGTACCAAATACATTAATAAAAAAAGTAATAAAGAGGTAACAAGTATTCTATAGGAAGAAAAAAATGATATTATAGTTAATATACCTACAATAAGATATTGTATCCACTAAAAAAAAAAGAAAAGAAAAAAACAACAGTGTCTTTCCTATATGAGAGAAGACATTCAAAACATTCTGATCAGATGTGGGTATGGAGGTCACTATAGGGAATTAGTGTAACTCCTGTTGCAAATTTCACAGAATAAATTATGAAAGATTCACAAATGTGAAAAATTCAGATTCTAACGGATATGTGAATAGTCCATTTTTCTTTCATTTTCTGAAATAAGGAGGACTCTTTGGAACTTTGTGGACAACAGCCTCTTCCTTGATTGGGCCTACTAATATATTTTCATACAATAGTATAAATTATTAATAGCAGTTGATTAAAAATGTAAAAGTGAACACTCGGGTAGGACTTCTACTGCTGTAATTACTTTTTACTTTGCTTTTTAATCAAAGCTAGATATGCACATAGATTAGAGTCAAATAGTTTTCATTAACTTTTTCTATCTAGAAAACCATCTTTAATTCTTTTAGTTGAATTATTCAGTATAAAGAATGTGTCCATTCTATTACTTTGTAATTTTTGTAGTTTTAGGTGTTTATTTGTTGCTCTGCATGAAAACAAAGATTTAAACTTCCTCTATACAACCCTCTTCCAAATTACCTCTGTGCTACTGAGCTCTCTTAACAATGGTTGAATCAACATTTCATGTTTAAGCAGTTAAGACTAGATAGATGCTCCTGACATCTCAAGCTATGTGCTATTCACCAGTTTTCCTCCATACAGCATAGTTGTTTTCTTTGTGTTTTTAAGTCTTATAAGTTCTTTGCTTAGTTTTCTGTGTGCTGAGGATCATTCAGTCCAGACTGAGCAATCCTCCTTTCAATCCACCCAGAAACAAAGGACCACATAGTTTTCTAATCAGAGTTCTTCTGAGAGCAGAGATACTTTCAAAGCCAGCTCCTCCCACGTTGGTGGGCAAAGCTGCTATTCTGCTGTCAAGATTCTGTCCTCAGCCTGGATGTCTTTCTCTTTCTGCAAGCTTTCTAGATTCCTCATTTCTTACAGTCCGTGTTGTCCTATGTTTATGTAGGCTCCTCCAGTTTGGTAGATTCTGTGGACTGCATGGAAAGTAAGTAGTTTTGAGACTTGAATGTCTGAAAATATGTTCTTTCCTCATACCGAATTGGTCATGTTAAATATATTACTCACAAGATACAGTGCTGGGGAGATGGCTCAGTAGAATAAGCACTTGCCTGGCATGCTAAAGGGCCTGAGTTCAATCCCTCGTTCTGCCAAAATAAATAAATAAATAAATAAATAAATAAATAATAAAGATACAGACTCCTAAAGGTGTTTTTCTATTGTCAAGTAACTTCTGACATTACTTTTAGCAAGTCACAGCTTTTCTGTTACTTGGTACATTCTAGAAAAACTGATGGGAGAAGGAAGGATTTAAAACAGGTGGCATGTTGCATGCCATCATTTTAGCATGCTGGGAGACTGAAGAAGGATGATAAGTCTGAGTCTCACCTGGGCTTCGGTATTAGTTAATGTCCTGTCATTAAACAAAATATCCAATTCTCACAACTTTAAGAAGGAGTTAATTTTTTATTTTTATTTTGGCAGTACTGGGGATTGAACTCAGGACCTTATGCTTGCCAGGCAGGTGCTTATTCTACTGAGCTATCTCACCAGCCCTCAGAAGGAGTTCATTTGCCTTACTAATGCCAGTGAGTTAAGTCCATAATCTTTTTCCAAGACAGAAACAGCATGGTAGAAGGGCCTGGTGAAATAGAGGTTCTCATCCCTTGAAAGCCAAGGAATATTGCCAGTGAGAAATAGGCCAAGGAATGAAGAGAGAGAGAGAGAGAGAGAGAGAGAGACAGACAGACAGACAGACAGACAGACAGACAGACAGAGAGATATTATCATCTAAGGAATACCTCTATAACCCACCCAGGCACACCCATGAATAAGCTTTGCTAATCCACTAGGCTATTCTTAATCCACTGAAATGGACATAGTATGATCAACAACAGTCCCAACATTTTAGCAATTTACAGAGAACCTGTCTCAAAAAAAAAAAAAAAAAAGGCTAGGAATGAAGCTTCATACAAAAGCCCTCAGCAGCATACCCCTCTCCACCATTGTGGAAGGAAGGCTGAGTGCCAGATACTTACAGGGGCCCTCTTGAGCCCTTCCCCACTCTCCCCACCGTCATGGGAGCCTTGGTGAGCACTGCCCTACCCTCCACCTTCATGAGAGCCCAGTTGAGCTTTGTCCCCCTCATCCCACCATGGCAGAAGGTAGGCTAAGCCCCAGACAGATAAGGGGCCTTGGTGAACCTTGTTCTGCCTGAACACTGTCATCAAGGGGATCTCACTGAGCTGCGACCCACCTCCCTCCACTATCACAGAAGCCATGCTGAACTCCAGACAGTGGGAGCGCTGGTGAGCCTACTCTGCCCCCACACTCTCACTAGACCCTTGCTTATCTGCACCCTGCTGCCCTACTTTCACTGCTGAAACCCAGTGTACTTTGGGAGCTTCAAAAATGTTAAAATGAAGGATCAAAGGGCAGTCTCAGACCTCAAACCCACCCAGAACAAGTCCAGGTCCAGGAATATAAGGACATAGAAGAACTTGGAAGTGATACACCTAAAATTTCTGTAATGATAGCAATTGAAATAAAGAAACAACTCCATCAAGCAATAGAAAAAAATCCAATCAGAAATAATCTCTCAGGTGAAAAAAAAAAAAAAAGATAATCGTGAAAAGATTGCTCATCACATTTTAAAAAGACAGACAAAAATAGAAAATAGAATAGTGATGGAAACATTGAATGAACAATAGAGGAAAGAATTAGAATGCACAAAACAGATATCCAGGAAATTAAAATTTTTTTACAAGCTGGCAAAACTGCTTGCAGGAAACTGAAGATAGACTTTCAGACCTTGGGGACAGTATTGTAGCTAGAGATAATAAAAGGAAAGATCTCTTAAAAATAACAAGAGTGTCGGCCAGATAGCTCAGTGGATTAAAACACCTGCTTAGGCAGAGGCAGGGACCAGGGTTCAGTCACCAGTGTACTTTGCTGGCCCCACCCTCAGGGCGCACTGAGACTGTGATTGAGACTGGGTGTGGTGGCACATGCCTATAATCCCAATGCTTGGGAGGCTGAAAACAGGAGGATCCCTACGAATCCGATCTGTGTAGTGAGACCCTGTAGACCCTGTACTAAATAAATTTTTAAAAAATGAACAGATAGCAAGGAACCAGGAAATAACTGCACCAGCTGCAAGATGATGCAAAGAAAAATAATGTAAGACTGGTAGATGTAAAAAAAGTTAAAAAAAAAAAAAAAAAGACTGGTAGATGTCAACAAAACAGCAGGAGTTAACACAAATGACATAGAAAGACTATTTTGAGAAATAGTAGCAGAAAATTTGGGAAAGAAACTGATACATAGATAAATGAGGCATATAGAACTCCAATTAACCATAATCAAAATGAATCGATACCCAGACGCATAATAATCACAATCCCAGAAATTCAGCAAAAGAATGGATTAAAAGCTGTTAGAGAAAAGAAGCAGATCACTATAATAGAAAGCCCATCAGAATCACTGCAGATTTCTCAACAAAGTCATCAAATCAAGAAGAGCTTAGAGTGAATTATCTTAGGTCCTGAAAGAAAACAATTTCCAATCGAGATTGATATACCTTGCAAAACTGTCTATTAAATTTAATGGAAAGATAAGATACTTCCATGACAAAAAATAACTGAAGAAATTCGTGACCAACAAAAAGAGTATTGACAGATATGCTAGAAAGAGACAAAAATGACCACAATTTCAAGAACAACAACAGAAAGGAAGAAGAGCAAGTAGTAGCAAAATAACATGACAAAGATAAGCCAATACATACCCGTTATAGCCCTCAATTTAAATTGGCCTAATTTACCAATCAAACCAGGCAGACTGGCAGAGTGGATAACAAGAAGCAAAACTTAACAATATGCTGCATATAAGAAAGATATTTAACTCAAAAAGAAATTCATAGACTAAAAATCAAAGGATAGAAAACAATTCTCCATGCAACAGGAACCAAGAAAAAAGCAGGGGTCACTATTCTGGTTGCTCCCAATGTGAACTTCAAACCAAGAATGATTAAAATATATAGATATATAGATATATACATAGATAAATAGATCTATATCTATATCTATATCTATATCTATATCTATATCTATATCTATTTTTCTTTTCCAGAGCCGGGGATTGAACTCAGGTCCTTGCACTTGCCAGGGAAGCACTTATTCAACTGAGCCATCTCCCCGGCTCCTAAAAGATATTTTAAAAAGGTTATTACATACCTATTATGGGAAAACTGCAAGATAAAGACATAGCAATCATGAATATATGTGTACCAAATGTAGGAGAACCCAACTATATGAAACAAAATTTAATAGAAAAAAAAATCAAATGAGCAATAATACAGTTGTGATGGAGGACTTTAACACCCATTGACGCAGAGATAGATCAATGAGGCAAAAAATCAACAAAGAAATAACTGAACTAAACCAAACTTTCGAAGAAACAGACTTAGTAGACCTTAGAGTATTCCACCTAACAGCATCATTATACACATTCCTCTCAACTGCACATGGGACGTTCTCCAAAATAGATAATAACTAACACATTGAACATACTTAAGTAAATGCAAAGGAATTGAAATTATCCCATGTATACTGTCTGACCAAGTGCAATGAAAAGAAATTACTGACAAAAGAAAGATCAAAAACTCCATAAACATATGGAAATTAAATAGCACCCTCCTGAACAATCAGTGATCACAGATAAAATCAAAGAACAAATTAAACTATATTTACAATCCAAATTCCTTCAGGGCAGGTTTGGCTGGCTTGAGTTGTGGGGATTGAACCACAGCAACCTGAGCCTGACTGCTTTGTTGAAAACACAGATGCAGATACCAGATGCTGTGGAATAAAATGAAAGCTGTCTTAAGAAGGAAATTTAAAGTGATGAATTCCTACATCAGGAAGACAGAACAAGCCCAAATAAACATTTTTATACTACACCTCAAGCACCTAGAAAAAGAAGAGCAAATCAAGGCCAAAAGCAGCAAGAAGTTATAAAGACCAGAACAGAAATAAATTCAGTGGAGATAAAGAAAAAAACAAAGAATTTATGAATCAGAGTTGGTTCTTTGCAAGAATAAGTAAAATCAATAAGCCCCCTACCCAACCTTATCAAAAAAAAGGAATTAAAAAATTCAAATTCATGCAATAAAATATGAAAAGGGTAAAATCACTACAGACCTTATAAAATTTCAGAGGATCGTCAAAACCTTCTTCCAAAATCTTTACTCTCACAGGATGGAAAAGACAAAAGAAATGGACAAATTCCTAGATACATATCAACTAGCAAAACTGAATCAAGAAGATATAAAAGTTCTGAACGACCCAATATGAGTCAATGAAATTGAAAATGTAATAAAAAGACAGCTAAGAAAAGCCCAGGTCCTGATGGATTTACAGCTCAATTCTATAAAAAATTTAAACATTTAATGCCAGCTCTTCTCAAACTCTTCAGTGAACTTGAAAGGGAAACAGTTCTCCCAAAAGCATTCTTGGGGCTGGTGAGATGGCTCGGTGATCTAAAGCACCTACTTAGAACAAGCTTAGCAAAGCACAGGGACCGCATTCAATCCCCCAGCACCACATGCCAGCCAGCCCCGCCCCCTGGTGGGCTGAGCTGGCCCCCCCCCACACACACACACACAAATAAATTAATTAATTAAAAATTTAAAAAAAGCATTCTTGAAGGCAAGTATTAACCTATTTCCAAAATCAGAGAAAGACCTAAAGAAAAAAAAAAAATGATACCCAATCTCCCTGATGAACATAGATGCAGAAATCCTTAATAAAATGCTAGCAAACAAAAGCAGCAAATCATCAAGGAGATTATACACCATGACTGTATGGTTTGTGTCTAGATGCACCCCCCAATACCTGATGCAGTCATGAGTTGGGTTTCTGGAGTTGGTGATTAGTTCATGATCCATTGCTCAGATTATGGGTGTGAGTGCTACACCTACCCTGGTGCAGAGGGTGGGCAGCAAAATGCAATATAAGGGAAAAAGTCTTGCTCTCTGCCACTGCTCCTCCCTTTCTGCTTTTGCTGTTTTGCTGTTTCCACAATGAACTGCTGCCCTCTGCCATGTGACACTCTGCCTGGGAGCCAGATGATTACGTGCTGAAACTGCCACAAGCTAAGCTAAATATACCTTTCCTTCCTTAATTCTGAGTGTCAGGGTTTTTTTGTCCCAGCAATGAAAGAAAAGTAACCAAGACAATGACCAAGAAGGATTCATCCCAGGAATGCAGGGATGGTTCAATATATGTAAATCAATAAGTGTAATACACTACATCTTATGAGGCAGAGACAAAAATCACATGATCATCTTAAGAGATGCAGAAAATTCTTTTGATAAAGTCCAACATTTATGCATGATAAAAACTCTATAGAAAGACCAGCCAGATAGCTCAATGGATGAAAGTGCCTGCCTAGGTAGACTCAGGGACCCAGGTTCGATCCCCAGCATGCTGTGCCAGCCCTGCCCCTGGGGTATACTGAGATGGTGATTGAGACTGGGTGACATGGCACACACCTGTAGTCCCAGTGCTTGGGAGGCTGAAAATAGGAGGATCATTTTGAGTCCAATCTGTATAGTGAGAACCTAAATACATTAAAATATAAATAAATAAAACCCTACAGAAAGTCAGAATATATGATCTTACTTCCACCTGATAAAAACTATCTATGACAAATCAGCAGCCACCATCATACTAAATGGACAAAAACTGAAAGCCTTCACTTTAAAAGCATGTCCACTGTCCGCACCCCTGTTCTTCACTATAGTTCTGGAAATATTAATCTGAGCAATTAGACAAGAGAGAAATACAAGGAATAATGATTGGAAAGGAAGAAGTGAAAATATCATTATTTGACAATGTTATGATACTCTGCATAGAAGATCTCAAAACTCCACCAAAAGACTTGTAGATTAAATAACCAAATTCAGTAGCATAGGAGGATACAAAGTCAGCACTCCAAAATCAATAGCATTTATGTACACAAACAACAAACACACCAAGAGAGACATTATAGAAACCTTGCCTCCTGCAATAACATCCAAAAAAATGAAATGCTTAAGAATCAGTATAACAAGGGAAGACTGTCAAAAGCAATCCTGGGCAACAAAGGAAAGGCAGGAGACATTCCCTGACTTGAAATTATACTACAAAGGTCCTGTGACAAAATAGCATGGTACTGGGGGGGAAAAAGCAGACTTGAGGATAAATGGAACAGATTAGAAGATGCCAACACAACTACAAACAAAGACACCTTTAACAAAGGGGCCAAAGATTTTCACTGGAAGAAAGATAGCCTCTTTAATAAATGGTGCTGTAAATACTGGCTCTTCACATGCCAAAGACTAAAATTAGAACCATGTCTATCACCATGTACTAAATTATAGTCGAAATGGTTCAAAGATTTAAATACTAAAAGAGAAACAATCTATTGGAGAAGAAAGTAGGTAGAAATCTTAAAGACATTGGGATAGGTTTAGAGTTCATGAACAAAAGCCAAACTGTCCAAGAAATACTTAAGAGAATCAACAATTGGGATCTCATCCTATTGAAAAGTTTCTGCACATCAAAAGAAATTGCCAAAAAAATAAAAAGAAAACCCACAAATTGGGAAAAAATTTAGCTAACTCTCCCTCAAAAAACTTCTATCTAGAACATATAAAGAATTGTTTAAAAAAAAAACAGACCCCAATATTCAAAGATGCAGTCCAAAATAGGGCATCTGAGATGAATATTTACTTCTCAGAGGAAGAAATATATGAAAAAATGTTCACCATCATTGGACATTCAAAAATGAATATTAAAACAACACAGAGAGCCCATCTCACCCCATAAAGAATGACTTATCATCAAGATGTCAATCAATAACAAATTCTAAAGGAGGTGTGGGGGAAAGGATCCCTTATCCACTGCTGGTAGGTGTGTAGAGGGGTATAACCACTATCAGTGTGGAAATTCCTCAAAAATCTAAGATTAGAGATCACATTCAATCCAGCTATTTCCCTCCTAGATGTTTTTCCAGAAGAACTGAACGCATCATATATATGTTTATAGCAGCACAATTTGTCATAGCTAAATCTAGGAAACAACCCATAATGCCCATCAACTGAGGAATGGATAAAAAATATATACTTTTACACAATGTAGTGTTACTCAGCTATGAAAAGATAAACTAGAGGCTTTTTTAGGATAAATGGATGCAACTAGAGACCATGATGGCTGGGGAGATAGCTCTGTGGTCTCAGTGCCTGCCTGGCAAGTATAAGGACCCAGGTTTGATCCCCCATACCTCACACCATGCCAGCCCCAGCACCCAGGGCATACCACGTTGACCACTGAAACTGGACATGGTGGTGTATGCCTGTAATCCCAACACTGGGTAGGCTGAGACAGGAGGATCACTATGAGTCCAAGCTGCATAGCGAGACCCTATACCAAATAAATAAATGAAGGATTAAAAAAAAAAATACAGGGGCCGAGGAGATGGCTCAGTAGATTTAAGTGCTTCCCTGGCAAGCACAAGGGCCTGAGTTCAATCCCCAGTTCCAAGAAGGAAGGAAGGAAGGAAGGAAGGAAGGAAGGAAGGAAGGAAGGAAGGAAGGAAGGA
>NW_004524591.1:23272551-23282363 GCF_000260255.1 Octodon degus | reverse complement strand
AAGAAAGAAAGGAAGAAAGGCAGACCAGGGTCCAGGGAGATAGCTCAGTAGAATAAGCACTTGCCTGACAAGCACAAGGACCTGAGTTCAATCCCTGGTTCCTCAAAAATAAAAATAAAAAAATACAGACCATACTCATAAGCAAAATAAATCAGACTCACATGTGTAAAGTTCATGTTATCTCGGTAGTATAAGAACCTGAAAGGGTAAATAAAATTTGAAAGTACAATAGATACCGTAAAATGGAAAGAATCTGTTCAAAGACAAGAAAAAACTGGGATGAGGAAAAGTACAAAAGAAAGAAGGGAAAAGATAACATTTATGTGTATATACAGGATAGCTTGGATAATTGTATTGCTGATGCCTTCTGGTCTATTGAAAGGAGCAGGTAGTGCTTACATTTTTTTTTCTTCTCCCTTTTAATTTCTTATAACTTTTTTAAACCCAATTTTGCATGCTTATATCTAGTAATCTAAATGACTAATTTAAAGGCATTATTCAATACAACAGCCATTGTTGAATTCTTTTTAATTTTGTTTAGTGAAATTTTGTATCATTTCTAATGTGTTTTTTTCTATTTTTTACTCTTTAATAAATTTTTTAAAACCCCTCTGTTAAATCCTCAGTAGTAGGAAAAAATAAAAAAGCAACCACAGTGACTCTAGTACTTACACTTTTTTTTTTTTTTTTTTTTCAGAGGGGTTGAATTCAGGTCCTTGTGCTTGCCAAGCAAGTGCTTATTCTACTGAGCCATGTCCCTGGCCCAAAAATTCAGAAGGATTTTTTTTGGGGGGTGGGGCGGGGGCTGGCTCAGGATGCCTTCAGGGCAGGTATGGTGAGGCTTGAGGTTCTGGGGATCGAACCACAGCATCCTGAGCCAGACTGCCTTGTTTAAGCAGGCACTTAAGCAACTGAACTAATTGTCAGGCCCCCCATACAGTCTTAATCCTAATACCAATTTGCTATCCTCTTGTATTTTATGAGTGAAAAATCCAACAGCTTGAGGTCACACATTAAGGCAGCACACTGAGAGATTTGCATAAAATCCAAGTTGTCTCAGTGTCTGAAGCTTTATCTTATATTTACTGTGGAAATACAACATCAAGATAATATACTAAGTAACAGTCCTGAATTTAAAAATGATGCATGTGCTCCCTCGTTATTGGTAAAGTTCATTTTCCTAAGAATTTTATGCATACTCAAAACCTTTCTGTCTTAGGTAATTATGCAACTCCAAAGTATCTGCCCTGTCTTTATTCTGAGTTTGGGCTCATTATCATACCTTTACCTTAGAGGACAGTATCATTAAATTAATTCATTTTAGAGAATTATTGTCACTGCCTTGCTCTAGCAAGGTAAAGAGGGGCTGTCTTTGCCCTTTGGTTCCTTTCAACAGTCTCTGCTGAGTCAAAACTCAAAACGTTTAAAGGGCTGTGCTCTCATTTTCTGTCGCTCTGTATATACACTTTCAATCTTCTCACACAAACAACACTTATCATACAAGTTAAGCAGATTTAAACTTAAGCAAAATTGAGTGTCGCTGCATGTGCTTATGCCAGATCTATATAATTCTTTAGAGGTTTTTGGAAACATGAACCAAGCCATTTATGCTTGATAGGAACAGATTATATCATTTGAAATCCTCAATAAAAATGCAGTCTCATATTCTACAGATGGGTGTCATTTAATTATAATATGTATTTAAAATGCAAAGGGCTACATTAATTCCACATTGTGGCTGAGATTTTAATTGCACTCAAATCAGGAAATTCTGAGTTAATGTTCCCTTGGCATCTCCTATTCAGCTTCTTACAACAGATGTATTGTGATCTGAAGAGGATTCCAATGTTTTTACGTGATATATGTGTAGGCTGCCTTTGAAATACTGGGGTAGCAAGCATTCTGTAAAAAGAGAGTTGATCCCAAGCAGCCTGCAGCTGCCTTTCATGGACTTACCTTGACCAACTGGCTTCAGACAGCCTTTCATTGTATTTATGCCTCCCCTTGCTTCCGCAGATCAGGAGTCAGAGGAAGGTGCTCCTGTTTGTTTTGGTTGGAGACAAGGAAGATACCTGTATTTAAAGTGTTCAGAGTACTGAACTGATCTTAGTTTAAAAAGAAAAAAAAATGAACATTTTAAAATATATACTATTTAATACATGCTAATTGGCCAACAATAAAACCAGTATCATTGCTAGAGTAGTGTTGTTATAAACACTAGAAAATACATTCTACAGAGGAAGACAGGAATTTCAAGCCCTTAAGTTCTTTTCTGGGGCTGGAGAGATAGCTCAGTGGAAAAAGTGTTTGCCTGGCAAGCACAAGGTTGTGAGTTCAATCCCAAGGTACCACAAAAAAAGAAAAGAAAAAGAAAAAGAAAGAATGAAAGAAAAAAGAAATCTTTTCTGTAGACTGGAGACAACCAAAAGGCAAAAGAAATGCCAGTGATCAGGGGTGGGGGGAGATGGTATTCAGATGAAGAATGAAAGGAAAGTAACAAAATGCTAGATGTTGTGGACACCAAAGCCCCAGTGAGATTACTATAGGGTCAAGGATTTGGAAATTTTAGGAAAAAACTGATTTTACACTTACATTATTAGAAAATATTCAGTAACACGATTTTCAAAGAGGAAGATGAAAACTCCAAGAAAAAAAACAGGAAAATAAAATTGTCACCAGGCTGGAAATAGTAGTGTTCATTTTTTCTGTTACTGCAGTCATTCAGCCTGTTCTGGGCCCAAGACTGTGTGAGACCAGGGGTATTCAAAGGTGAATGGTAGATACATAATCTTGGCTTCCTTGGGGATTATGACTCCTGAGGCTGCTGTCTATATAAGACATACGTTAAAGCAGAACAGAGGCTTTTGTTTTATTTTTAACACAGTTACCTAGGAAATATTAAAGATTTGAAGTGAATAAATGGGTAGTTCATCTTGAAAGGATGAATGTTAAGTATTGAAATAGGAACTTGTCTTATATATTTTATGAGAATGTTTTTTATTATGTATGTATGCCCCTGTGAAATCTTTTTAATTAAAATCTGCAAGGCTAATAAGCAGTAATATATGAGAAAGAACTTCAAGTTCTTAGGAAAATAAGCAGTATATAAATCTTAAGGGAAGAAAATAAATCCCAAACCCTCATAGAAAAATCAGCAAAAGCCCCAGTCATAGAACTCAGACCTCCTGGCCTCTTGACTAGTTCTTTATGTTAGATCATAACTTTTTATAATAACAAAAAAAAAAGAAAGCTAGCCCAATTGAAAAAAATCAATGCATATTTTCTCTCAGGCTTTTACACTTAGTTTTATTAGTCTGGGCTTCACTGGTTCAAAATAGCCAGAAAGCAAACAGCCACCACCAGGCAACTTGTTTCCAAATGACCTTCCCCAAACTCACCATCCTTTTCCTCACTGACTGACTTCTCAGAAGTTCTCAGACTTCTTACAATGATTCTCAAATTGCTACTGCATCTTTGAGAAATGGCATCTAGAGACTGAGAGAGCTCAGCGGACTAAACACCTGCTTATGCAAGCTCAGGGACCCAGTTTGATCCCTGGCACCACATGCCACACTGGCCCCACCCCTGGGTATGCTGAGCAGACCACTGACACTAGGCATGCTAGAGCACACCTGTAGTCCCAGCGCTGGGGAGGCTGAAAACAGGAAGATCACTGCAAGTCTGAGCTGCATAGTGAGACCCTGTACCAAATACATAAAATAAAAGTCTTCTAGATGAAAAATGCACAGAAAAGCTAGTTAAAGCTGAGAAGAGATCCTTAAGCTTAACCATACAATCCTTTTTATGATACAGAGGTCCTAGGTCCCAGAGAAATGAAATACCATTACAAGGACTGATAAAAATATACAGTGAGGGGCCAGCAGTATAGCTCAGCAGAAAAGCACCTGCTTTGGCAAGTACAAGGACTGGGGTTCAATCCCTGGTCCCGCATGCCGTGCCAGCCCCACCCCCAGGGTATGATAAGCCAACATCTAAGTCCAGGCATGATGGCGCATACCTGTAATCCCAGCACTGGGGAGGCTGAAAACAGGGTCACTAGGAGTCCAAGCTATGTAGTGAGTTCCTGTACCAAATACATTTTAAAAAGAAAAGAAAACATGCAGTGAGGGCTGTGGAAATAGCTGAGCAGCTTAAGCGCCTTTCTGATGGGTACAACGTCCCAAGTTAGATCCCCAGTACAGTGAAAAAAAAAATTACAGTGAGTGTTTACATTTTTTTAAATTTGCATACCTATATCTGTTCATCTGAGCATTAGATTTGATAATAAAAATACATAATATAACTTAATTTTTTTATTCTTTGATATTGTGTACCATATGTATAGTTTGCTGTATGTTACTCTGCTTCTATCTTTGTCTTTGCTAGTTGTTTTTACTTTTGTTTTTGTTTTTACTCTTGTAAGTAAAATGTAAAATAAATTTTTAAAAATTATTACAGTAAGGGCTGGCCAAATAGCTCAGTGGATTAAAGCACCTGCCAGCAGGTGCAGGGGCCAAGGGTTTGATCCCCAGGCCTGCAGTGCTGGCCCCGCACCCCAGGTGTGCGGAGAAGGCAATTGAGACTGGGCATGGTGATGTGGGCCTGTAATTCCAGCTCTTCAGAGACTGTAAACAGGTGGATCACTATGAGTCTAATCTAGTAATGAGACCCTGAACACCCTGTAGACCCTTTCCTAAAAAAAAAAAAATTATTACAGTAAAAGACACACTGCCATTAATCACCCCCCCCAGGATAGCCTTCAGATTGAACATATTTATGCTCTTACTCTTGATACTTTCTGAAGCAGTTCTAGAAGTCTTTTTCAAGTGTCTTTATAAAACATAACTTTTAAAAAACTCAGTGAGTTCTCCTGCCAGTCACCATCCAACAGAAAGGCAGATTCATAAAAACATTATAGTGTGTTCTCATCCATCTTATTAAGTGGATCAAGTAAGTGCAACTTCTGGCTCTTCCCTGAAGTCAAAATATAGTCAAAGGTAAACATTTAATTCATTCAAGAAATGAAGGCTGCCATGACAGCAGGACTGAATCCATAAAAAAAGACTTCCAGAAACTTCTTTAGAAAGTGGCAGGAACACTGGGATAAGTATTTTCAACCCAATGGAGATTTTTGAGGGGGATTGATAAAATGTCTTTTTTTTAAAATCATTTATTTATTTGGTACAGGGTCTCGCTACACAGGTCAGACTTGTGGTGATCTTCCTGTCTCAGCCTCCCCAGAGCTGGGACAGGTGTTTGCCACCATGCTGGTTTTTTGTGGTTGACTTCGTGGACCCAGGGTGGGGCAGCACAGCATGTGGTACCAGGGTCGAACCTGAGTTCTTGCACTTTCCAGGCAGGCACTTAGACTGCTGAGCTATCACCCCAGCCCAATAATTTATTTTATTTTTATTTTATTTATTTATTTGTATTTTAGGTAAAGATATACAGGGTGTTCAGTGTCTCACTACTACTAGATTGGATTTGCAGTGATCCGCCTGTTTACAGCCTCCCAAGAACTGGGACTACAGGTGCGCACCACCACACCCAGTCTCAATTGCCTTCTCACTGCATTCCGGGGGAGGGCCTGGTAGGGCAGGTCCAGGGATAGAATCTCTGGCCCCTGCACCTGCTTGTAGGCACTTTAGTCCGCTGAGCTATTTGGCCCGATTTATTTTAATTTAAACATAGTTTTATTACAACTTGTATGTGCATCAGAGCTTTAAATTCTAAAAGAGTAGAGATGTATAGCACCTTGGCAAACAGAGGAAAAAATCGTATCTTAGAAGTAGATATTGTTATGGAAAACTAATACAGCTTTAGAGTGGTTGAGTTTGTTTCTTTGTTTGTTTGTTTGTTTGTTTGTTTGTTTGTCTTTGTGGTACTGGGGATTGAACTCAGGACCCTGTGCTTGCCAGGCAAGCCTTATTCTACTGAGCTATCTCCCCAGCCCCTCGTGGTTGGGTTTTTGAGTAAATATTCTTAGGTCATATCTAGTCTCTTATGTAAGATGGATTGATAGATGGGTGAATTGATTCATAAATAAATTTTTGTGAAGGATATTTTGCCTCTAGTTTTTATAAAAGTAATTAAATAGCTTATGGAGACAATTTTTCTTAAGCCAGATGTTTTCAAAAATTAGTGGAAAACAAAACTGTAAAGGAGTGATTGCCTTCTTTAAAAGTGCTAATTTCCCTGTAAAATTTATGCTTTCTTGTGAAGTCAATGAGGAGCACCCCAGGCAGTTAGAAGGAGACAATTCATTAGTGGTTAGTGTACACAATCCATGAAGAACGTTAATTCACAAAATGAAAAACCAATTGAGTGTTTAGTGGGCTCTTTGTCTCCAGTGGCAATCTGCACTGTCTCTGTCCTGAGTGGCCAGTGAGCTGATGGATCTGAGGTCAGACCCGCTTATCACAGTTATCTCAAATGAGTTTGCATTACTTTCTGAGTTTCATTGAGCGCCCACTCTCTTCCTCAAAATCAGCAATCAGAGATCACAAGGGAGCTATGAAGTTGTTTCCTTTATTTATTTATTTTATTTATTTATTTATTTATTTGTGTGTGTGTGTGTGTGTTTACTTTTAAGGTTGCTGCCCTTTCTCTGTAGCTTCCTGAGGTAGCCCCTGCAAAACTTCCCTACTCCTTTACATTTGTACCTTACTCTGCAGTCATCCATTGGCTAATACTCATAGCCACTTCTGAGCTAAGAAAACTGGCATCTTTATTTCCATTTTATAGAGAGAAATCTAAAGAATAAAAAATACTTATATTTGGCCAGTGGTGGAACTGGGATATGATCTGAGGGCCATATTAGGTTTCATTAAGCTGAAATGAATGTCCCTTTACTCCACTTCAGGGTCTGTCCTTTCTGTACCTTTCATTGCAGATAATCAGCCCGTCTGTTGTATTTATGACTTGCACAGTATGAAGTAAGAAATTTTTACCAGTCCTTCATCAAAAGTAAGAAGCAAAGATGTATTTACTTCTCAAAATCTATGTTGATGATTCTTGGACATTTTTTACTACTTTCTGGACCTAAAAGTCCTTTGCTTTTCTCCTAATAATTTATTTTATTTCTTACCTAGTTAAAACAGATAGGGGGGGCCTGCCCCTTAGCTCAGCTCTTTAAGTGGCTGCTTCAACAAAGCAGTCAGGCTCAGGTTGCTGGGGTTCCATCCCCACAACTCAAGCCAGACAAACCTGCCCTGAAGGCATTCAGAAAAAAAAATTCTTCTGCCTTAAAAAAAAAAAAAAAACAGATATAATGACTTTTTTACCAACTTCAAATATCAGAATTGATTCAATAAGTTCAAAATACATTTTGAAAACTGTATGACAGGATATCTAGAGACAGGAATACTTATCTCTAAAGAAAGAGTCTCTTAGAGCAACACTGCGATTGCAGCTTAAGAATTTCCATTCTGTATGTTGGAGAATTTTTTGTAATTTTATGTATTGTGGATTCCTTGAATGGCAGAGAATGAGAAAATACTGAAATTGGTATTATATGAAAAAGGAAATTTGGCATTTCTAATTTTGCCTATGACCTCTTAACTCCCCAGTTATATTCCCTGGTGCCAGCTGATTCACTGTCCATCTTAAGCAGGCATCCTGACTGAGGAAGCAAATAGATTCATACTCAGCTGGGTAATCATAATGGTTGCATGCGCAGACACAGATTCATAGATCATGTGCCCTCTGGAACTTATCTAACACATATTAATCTAGGGAAGCACTATTTTATAGGACCATGAGGAAAGATACTCATTCAGTCATTCATTCATTCATTCATTCATTTTTTATGAGTCAGTTCAATTTAACAAATAACAGTACTGCTGTGTGCTAAGCTGTAGCGACAGGAGTTAACAAGACCCAGTCTCTGCTTATAGGGGTTTAATAAGTCATGAAAAAGACAGAAAAAAAAATAGAGCTCACTAGAATGTGACTTCTCATAATAGTAGAAAACACGTATATGATAGAGATTTTTAAAAACTGTATAGCTGTAGGGAAATGTAAGTAGCAGGGATGCCTTTCTGAAGGAGCTGACCTCTGATGATAATTGTCCAGACAAAGAAGAAATAGGTCATATTGTAGAGAACAAACCACATAAATGGAAGCAAAATCTATGAAAGGAAACAAACTATGATAAGTTTGGGATGATTCGTGTATTGTAGGACTCACTCTAGGGATAATTCATTTATGGGGCTTACTAGTGAACCAACAGTGACAGTAGAAATGTATACAGGATGAGCTGAGATTTTATTTGTAGAACAATGCCAAGATATTGAAAGAAGATTGTAGACATAAGATACATGATTAGGTGTATTTTAGAAGGATTTCTCTAGTGAAACTTTGGGATATATTTTAGAGAGGGATAATTTTTGAAGCAAAGAGATGGATTAGAACCTGACTTGTTAAAAGGAGTGAGAGATGGTGTAGACATATCTAGTCTGTTTGTTGCTGCTCTAACAGAGCCTGAGTACATGTACTCAGGCTCTGCATCTGTGAATTCAGCAATATTCAGGAGAAAAAATTGCATTTGGACTAAACACATGCAGACTTTTTTCTTGTCTTTACTCTAAAAAATACAGCTTAAAGAGTACTTATATAGCATTTGCTTTGTAGGAATTAGAAAGAACCTAAATATGACTTAAAGTTCACTAGAGCATATGTGTAAGTTATGTCTAAATATTGTCTAACACTTTAATGTGTGTTTGTTTTATAGTGGGAATCTAACAGGACCTTGTACTTGCCTAACTGGTACTGTGCCTCTTGTGCTATCTCCCTGGCCCTATTTAAGGGATTTCAGCATCCTCAGATTTTGTTATTCATCAAAGGTCTTTGGAACCAATCCCTGTATATTCTGAGGAAAAACTGTAATTCATGATGAGGGAGAAGATGAACTTCAATATACTAGGTAGTTTTAACAAAATATAATACAGGTTGAATATTCTTTCTAATAGCTTGAGAGTAGAAGTATTTGAGATTCTAAATTTTTTTAGGTTTTAAAATATTCCATTATACATAATGAGATGTTCTGGGAATGGCACCCAAGTCTTAACGTGAAATTCATGCATGTGTCATATACACTTTATACAAGTATATAGGTGTTTTTATGCATTATCTTTAGTGAACTTTAGGTTTGAGATACATAATCACATTCATTGTTGGGTAATTATCATGTCTTGATCACTTTTGATTCTTTCTTAATTTCATGCCTTTAATCAATTTCCCAAAACTAATAGTCCCAATGAGTTATGTTAAGCCTGTAGAACATGTTCCACAGCTAGCTATTTGTCATTGAAAGTTTTAAAAGGTTTGTCACCCCTAGACTATAAACTGTGAAGGCCAGAAGTTGTAACCTACTGGTGTGTTCATAAATAAAATACTTTGGAAGATACATTCAGAGTTAAGATGAGTCTTTTATTTAATTATTTAAAACAAATCCAACTTAACTGGTCTTGATAAATCTTTTGTGGCAGTCTATATCTTTTTAAATAAACATAATAACTGTACCTATTGACAGGGTACAATGTAACATTCCAACACATGTATTCAAGCATGTAATGATTAAACTGTGGTAATAAGAATTTCCACTCATGTCAGACACTGACAAAAGGATGTACAAAGTGCCGTACAGGGCTACAGGATAAATCCTGAGAGTACTTGGCTGACCTTATCAGATACAAAAGTTACATTTCTTGGTATATAGATCTTGCTATATCTTGGTCTTAACCATTCAGCAGAAAAGTATAAAAACGAGGTATATAAAGTAAATCCATATTAATATGATGAGCTGTAAAAGG
>NW_004524591.1:23258899-23265281 GCF_000260255.1 Octodon degus | reverse complement strand
AAAATAAAATGTTAAAAAATTAAAAAAATAAAGTTAGTCTACTCTAAAAAAAAATAAAATAAAAAAATTAAAGAACCTGCATGCAGGTGCAGAGGCCAGGGGTTCAATCCCCAGGCCTGCTGTGCCAGCCCTGCCCCTGGGGGCGCTCTGAGAAGGCAATTGAGACTGGGCATGGTGGCGCATGCCTGTAATCCCAGCTCTTGGAAGGTTGTAAACAGATGGATCACTACAAGTAAAATCTAGTAGTGAGACCCTGAACACCCTATAGACCCTTCCCTAAAATACAAAAAAAAAAAAAAAAAACTTCATACCTGTGTTTATTGCAGTGCTATTCACAATAGCTAAGATAAGAAGTCAGCCTAGGTGCCTGTCAAGTCAGTATCTTGTGGTACTGGAGATCAAACTCAGGACCTTGGGCTTGCCAGGCAGGCATTTATACTGCCAAGCTATCTCCCCATCCCCAAAATTCTACATGTTTAACCTGGGATTTACTTAGAAAATAGTAGAGAACCCCATAGCACAATTGTCTGAAAAATTGGAAACCAAAATGGTTCTGTGGAACATTTTCTGAAAAACTGCATCTACTTTGGAAAGGAGTCTTGGAATATGTTATTGAGAATACGAGCAACTTGTAATTCATTAAATACTCAGTAAACGCAAAAAAGCAAAATACTAAAGATCATATAGCTAAAATAATAAAGAAAAAGGAGAAGCAATTTACTTGTTTCCAAATAAATAGTATTGTATGTAAGATTTTGCCACCACTCGTGCTCAGCCTATAGAAGTTATTCCATAATTTGATTGTTTAACTTCTTTCCCTGTTTTAGTGGCAGGTGGAATATGGAGTGCAGTGGACACTTGCTTTATTGTGAACAAGTTTTTTTGTTTTTAAACACATTTTTTCTTTTTATTTTTCAGCAACAGAACTCTTTCTTCCAGCAGAATTGCTCTGCTAAATTTTAATCAGATAACAAAAGAAAACTTCCCTCAGTGAGCTAAGGATACATACAGGAACATAGGGGTGGAAAGACTAGGAACTCTGCAGAGCCGCTTCTGCAAACCCTTGCCTTGGAGCTTACAGTAGTCCATAGAAAGGAGAGCCCAGGGTTTCTTGGTGACCCTTTATCCCACTCCTGTCCCTTCCAAATATGAGTAGAAGGTTATTTTCACTCATCAAGGTTCAATCAGGAGCACAGAAGACAGTTTAGTTATTACAAACAAGAGAGTTTAATACAGGGAAATAAAGATTTTAAGGATCATTTAAAGGCTTGGAAAACAGTTGGAAAAAGGCAGAAAGCAAGAAAAGTAGCTGCTGTCTTTCAGGAAAGTCAGGAAATGGAACCCCATGGGTTCACCTACCTGCAGTGAAGAAGCAGCTGTTTGTAGAACCTCTTGTGAAAGCTTCCACAGGCCTCTTATTTGCCAGCTGCCTGAGTGTCTTTCTGTCACTGCATGAGAATACTGTCTCTTTTCTGTGCCTCTTTTGGGAGTGCCATGCTGTAGCACAGTGCAAACCCCAAGCCCAGTGGGCAGGAGGTTAGAAATGTTTCTCTGCTTCCAGGAAGGCAGCTGAGGAGGATGCTGTGATGACAACAGACAAGGACACAAGGGTGTTTTCCTTCACTTTCCACAGTTAATTTAGTCTAGGATAATATGAAGGGTAACATATTTTTAAGAAAGCAAATAAAATAACTATAGCCCTACAGTCATAAATAGAATAATCATCTTTCCCAAATAATACTGATTTAGCTGTTTTAAGCCTTAAGGGAGACCTGATTTATTGGTATCTTTGTGTTCATATTAAAATAATTTATAACCCAATATCTGTCTCTTTTGTTGACAATTTCTGTCATTTCAAGTTAAAATTGCATAGAGCCAGTGATGGCTATGTAAATTCATAATCATTAGTCCCTTATCTAAACCGTATGGAATCACACCCATGTGTATTCTTTTCCCTCCTCTTCTCATCATGCCTTTGGCAGAAGGGAAGTAAACTGTGGTCATAAAATAAATGCTGATTCAAAGTACAAATATAAGCATGACCTTTCAGGTCATGGTTATGTAAGGCAGACTGAACACATGAACAGTTTCAGAGTTTTGTTGAATAATTTGAATTCCTAAAGTAACTCGTAAGTTTAATTTGCTAAAGTAATAACCTCCACAGGCATTCTCTCATTGTTGAAGGAGTGATCCAGAAGGTCATTTGCCTCAAAATACTGTAAAGAACACTATTGCCTCCTCCTGAAATGGTTATGAACATCATTTCTTGCTTTTCTCCGAACTACTGTGACCACATGCCTGCCTAAAGTATCATCTCTGCAACTCTGAAGCAAGTCGTTCAGACTTTTATGGATGAGAAGATAAAATTCAAACCTGCTACCCTTAATCCTTTTTTCCTCCTGCATATCTTCACTGATTTGTACATTGCTTATGTTTTGTGATGTCTTGAGTTCATATTACATAACATAAATGTCTTAATCTGTCTATATATCATTTCCTTTTTGACCATCAGTCATGAAAACAAGGTTTTTGTAGGGAGATGAGTCTAGGAATTTCAGTGGTCTAGGGTTCCTATCAGGAGGTTGATAGATAAGGTAGATTTACTGAGCCTTTACTAAATGTTTGTCATTGTCTTCACAATAACCTTCTGTGGCTAAAAATATTGTCTCTTTGATTCACTACTTTAATTTGCCTAACATTATTCAATTATGAAGTGGTTATATCAGAATTTATATTTATATACTGCTTTGGGGCCATTCTGAAAGAAATAATAACCAATTAAAAATGTTATAGATAGGAAAATTGTATTCATACTTAATGAGAATAGTCATATTCTCTTACTTAGAAAAGTTATTTAGATTTTCAGGCAATATCTTAATCATACAATCAGCTGATGAGCAAGTGTTCACTTTTCTTGAAAGTTATAGGGACAGATTAGTAATGTTTTACTTTTTTGGAAAGTTTCTTCTGGAAGTATCTGTAAGGACTGTGACTTATTCCAAGGGTTATATGGCAAAGCTAGAATGAGTTTGTGAATAGTATTCATGTGTTACTAGTGCATAAAGACAGAAATATGGTCATATATTATTAAACTTCACAAGACACTAGTCAGTATGTGTATAGTACCAGTACATCAATTTAGCCTGCACAGGGAATATCTAACATAAGAGAGATAAAAGGGAAAGTATTTAACTGTTATCTTTATCACATACTGAAGAAGTGGCCACACTTATATTCACTGAGGAGAAATTGTTTTAGATTTATACCTTCAAATTCTGTACTGCGTGTCAGCCAGTTAATTCTCTCAGTATTTCTTATACCTAGCGTGCTTCAAAGGAGCCCATACCAACAGTGTAGCCAGTCGCAGTGATGGTCCATGTCTGCTGGCAGGGCCAGCTCTGTCTCCAAATAAATCAGTTGTATGTTGCTGCCCACATGGCAACAGGAACAGGGTTGCTAAGGTTCTAGGCTTCTGCTCATTTTCCTCTGCAGTCAGAGCTACTCTCAGGTTTTGCCATCAAATGTATAAAACAAACTCAGTTGCTTTAATACCTACATAAATACAGAGACTGGATTTTAGTTAAATATCCACTTAACATGTCTTTATTGAACAAAGAAGGAGGAGGAAGAATAGGAATTGCCCAGTAGCCAGCATTTATATGTCAAATTTTCTTCTACTCCTTTGTAGATTTTCTCATTTAATCATCAAAATTCTGTGAGGTAGCTATGGCTGGTATGGGTTCCTTTGAAGCATGCTAGATATAAGGTAGAGAGAATCCATCATGGAAATGTGTAAGAGAAAATCAGATTCTGATCTAAGTTTTCTCTACCTCCAAAAAGTACCTTCCCACTCACTGTAAGTGACACATTCTGGTCCCAGAAACCCAGAGGTACATTGAAATACAAAGATAAAAGTGAGGTTGTACTTTAAATCAACAAAGTAATGATTAATTTTCACCTCAAACCCAAATTTATGGATGATACAGCTGCCTAAAAAACAAATGTCATGGGAAAAAAAAGGCAAGTGGAAAAGTTAAATTGAAGAGGGATTCCATCTGACACTTTTACTTCACTCCTTTGGTTTTATCTCCATTTGTGGGTACTTCCGTGTGTCATATTGGGAAGCATGTTTTGCTGCTGCTGTTTGCTTCAGTTTTACCATGTGTAAATGAACCTAATAATTCTAATTTACTCAGTGAATAAGCCATCTCCTTAGGCTTTTTGGAAAGTTTACAAATGCTAAAGTTAGTAGGATTCTGTGTGAACACAGAAAAACATTTTTTCTCTGCCCTGTAATATTTTTGCCTCAAAAATTATGACTAAATCCATGTCAATTATTCACCTAAAATATCTGGTTTAGTATTTGTTAACACTTTTTTTTGTCTAAATGCTTTTATTTCAAATAAGTAGTTGTAGTAAGCAAGATCTTAATTTCCCCACTCCAAAGAAAAACAGGACAACAGACTTCATTTGATAGCATAGTTCCAATAATGTAAACTGTGGCTGGGTTAATATTTATATGCAGTTGTTCTTACACAAATTATTACCTCAGACTAGATGTTCTTTGATGTGGGATTTTACAGAAATACAAAAGGCTCTTAAAAATCCATGGAAATCTAATATAACTTCACAATAATGCTTTTCACTAAAAGGACTGGAGATGTTCATTAGTTTGGCCCCCTCATTTCTCTTTCATATCTATCAGGACCTGAATTGGCCATACCACATTCCTTTTTAGTAGTTGATGAGGTTCTTACAAAGCCTCTGGGAGGATTATTTTAAATAAAGGGGAAAAAGTCAATCTTAATATTTCTCCCCAGGACTGAAAGAGACTGGGGTCTGCATTATCATTCACAAGGTGTAAAGATCATGTGTCTGTGCTGGGTGCAAGTATGTAGATAGGATTCTAAAGCTAAATGCTCAGAGGACCTGGTTATACTTGTATATTTTGTGAGTAACTAGATGAGATTGTCTCTCTATAGAGCTGTGCAGTGTGTATCCTGTTGACTAAGAATTGGCTTCTTAACCCATGGTAGCCTAAGGAACAAATACCTATTTTTAACTTATCTCTTATTTTTTGTTTTGCTCTTCAGAATGGGCCTTACATGTGCCTCCTTTATTCTTTCTACACAGTTAAGTATTTGGAATAATTCTTTAATTTCCAAGGCTCATACAGTTTCTTAGCCTGAAAAAAATAATGTTCTAGGCTAATGAACTATGGAAGACATTAGGCAAAAAGCATCAAGGCAATATAATTTTTAAAAGTGGTCATAAAACTCTGTTTTGTCCTTGACTTGAAGGTTAAATTTGGCAAGTATTATCAGCAGTTTTCAGTATAAGCAGAAACAGCTATACATAATAAGAGATGCAGTTTGCTGAGTATAAGTAGAAACAACTTCTCACAATCAGGAAGAAGTTGATGTGTTTGTCCCCATAGGTCTCAGTCTATTAAAGATGCTGCAAGTGAATACAGTGCAAAATGAAAGGTACCAAGTCCACAGGAGAGTGACTAGAATTTCAAGGGTATCTGCAAGTCAGCGCAGTGCTAGGTACCATATTTCCTCTCAGTCATGAGCATGACGAAAACAAGGCTTAGAGCTATTAAAAAATTTCTTCTAGAATGAATAACAAGTAAAAGGATGGATTGTATTCTTCTGGGAAGCAACAAAGAAAGAGTTGAAAATTAAACACCATCCCTAAAATTAGGTGCAAGTACTTTATATGAGTTTAGTCATTGGTCTTTTGGGGGTAAAGAGGGACTTATAATATATAGTTTCAAATAAAAATTACTAAACATTTCAGACATTAAGCTGCACAGTGAAAGGGAGAGGCATAGTTTTTCTTCCCTCAAGAGTTATTGTCAGGGGCCGGGGAGATGGCTCAGTGAAATAAGCGCTTCCCTGGCAAGTGCAGGGGCCTGAGTTCAATCCCCAGTTCTGCCAAAAAAAAAAAAGAGTTATTGTCAGTAGCTAGGATAACATGTGACATTTCAAAAGAAACATTGTATGGAATTCTTAGAAGTTATGTTGTCCATTATCTTATGAATGGTAGGAAGAAGGGATTTAACATACGATCATTTAATAGAAAATAAAATAGATCTCCACCTCCTATAATCACCTATAAAATGTTTCCTCCATATTGACAGAGCACTTTTTTTTATCATGTTTTGCAAGTTCTATTTTTTTCCCATAATTTTATTGAGAAACAAATAGCAATGAGACAGTTTCAAACCAAATTGGTAGGACAGTTTCAATAATTAACACAATGCATACATTCTTCCTAGTGGTTAATTGCTGGACAAGATGTGGACTTGATATCCTATTTACAAACACCATTAGAACAAATCACTCTATTCATTAAAAGAATGTAACTATATATCTAT
>NW_004524591.1:23257274-23258799 GCF_000260255.1 Octodon degus | reverse complement strand
CAAACACCTATAGTATTTAGATGCTAATAGAATATTCACCTCTGACAGGACAAAAAAATTAAAATAAAAATTTAAAATAAAAAAGATACAAAGGAAAGATCATTTTGTATTTATATATACAAAATAGGATAAATTTACAGCTACTTTCGCTTAACTCAATAAGAAAGAAGTGTACTAATAGTGTTTGGACAGAATATCCTGTCTGCTTCTTGTACAATGGATAGCCACTAAAAAGATAATAATGTACAGTGTATTGACTATCAAAACTGTCCAATTAATCAGCTGTGAAACTGTCTCATTCATATTTATTTCTCAATAAAAAAGTAAATATATTTTTTTTTAAAAAGAATTTCCATTCCTCATTTATTTATATTTGGAGCCATTAAGGTCTTCTCTTCCAAACCTTCATAAAATATATACTAGATTATTGTGAACTGTAGTCACCTTACTATGCTATGAAACATGAGAACTTATTGCTCCTATGCTTCTGTAGTTTGATATCTGTTAACTTCAGTCTGTCCCTGCTCCCCCGGTCCATAATGCCCAAACTCTAGTTAACACTATTCTACATTGATTGCTTTGTTTTGTTTTGTTTTGTTTTGTTTTGTTTTGTTTTCACATATGAAATTTAACATCTGATACTTGTCTTTCTATTTCTGGCTGATTTCACTTAAGCTAAAGTCTTCCAGTTCCATCTATTTTGCTGCAAGTAAGATTTCATTCTTTATGGATAAATAATACTCCATTGTGTGTATCTATTCAACTAGCATAAAGGTTTTCCAAGAAATAAAAACAGATATTCCATATCATCCAGCTATCCCATTTTTGGATGTATAACTAAAGGAAATTAAATTAGCACATCAGGGGCTAGGGAGATGGCTCAGTGGAATAAGCATTTCCCTTGCAAGTACAAGGGACTGAGTTCAATCCCCTGTTCCTGAAAACAAAAAAAAAAAAGAATTGTTTCTAAATTAGCACATCAAAAAGACAACTTCAGGGCCAGCCAAATAGCTCAGCAGATTAAAGAACCTGTGGAGCACAGGCCTGCCAGTTAGTGAGACATCCCGTGGGATCCTGAATAGACCCAGAATGCAGGCCCAGCAGGGAACCCTTCAGCAGAACTCTCTGCAAAGAGACTACAGGCAAGACCCTCCCAGCTGATTCAGGAGCAGAACATCTTGCCAGAGAGACACAAAGGGTTCAACTCTAACGTCTGCAGCAGAAAGAAGTGGAGCACACAGTCAGAACCAAACAACACCCACCTGGAGGAATCTAAACTTCATAGATCCGGACCTGGTGCTAAGATAATAACTCTATCTAAGCTCTACACCAAAGGTCAGACAGAAGATAGTGGTACACAAAATGACAAAGAGAAGGAACAAAATGCAGTCTCAGGCCCCGAGTCCACCCAGTACAAATGCAGAAGACACTATCTCTGAGGAAACTGGAAATCACACGCCAGATATCTCAGAAATAATAGCGTTGACAGTAAAGAATCAACTGCAGAAAGGTATAGAAGAAATCA
>NW_004524591.1:23255482-23256687 GCF_000260255.1 Octodon degus | reverse complement strand
GAAGCACTTATTCCACTGAACCATCTCCCCAGCCCCTCAGAGCACGTTTTTAACAAATATATTGTCACGTACGTGACTAGGGCTTTGAAAGGTACTACTAACTTCTATTAGTTCATTGAACGGAACAGATAGTATTTATATTGTTTGATCAATTTTTCATGCCTGTATCTTGTAATTTGAGCAACTTCTTTGAAGATAAAATATGCAATATAATAACCATTGTTAATTTCCTATCATCTTGTTTTGAAATTCTATATTATTTTTATCTATAAAATTAAAAGGGACACAAATGAAAGCTAGACGGAGACATGCCCTGTTCACAGACTGGAAAGTGAAAAAATAGAAAAGTAAATATAAATAATATACCTTCACCTTATCCTCTAGTTCTATAAAACATTTTTTACTTTCTGTTAGTGAATTTCTTCTACTTCTCCTACCACAATTTTTAAAAATCTCTTCTATCTTCCCTGCATCACCTGTAAAAGTGGACAAAAGAGAACTCATCCAGTGAGAAGCCTGAGAGTTGTTACTGCATAATGATTTAGATATAAAAGGCTTCATTGGTTGGAAGCTGTATTTTAGAGTGGACTAAATTTCTAGGACAAAATGAGTGTCAAGGGAGAACAATCTAATTTAAATAATGTTGAATATGTACCTATCCTTTGAAATCAGAATTCCATTGAATTACATCAGTCTTCATGTTGTTTTTTTAAAATCAAGTGACTTGGCCAGTTCTAATTCAGTTAACAGTTATTATTTGGGGATAAAATAACTACTGTTTATGAAACAGAATATGAAATAAAGAGAAGTTTCCAAAGATATTTTTATATAGAAACATAGCAAAAGAACTCAAAAGTAGTTTGTAACTGTTTTGGAAAATGGGAATGACCAGCTAAACAAATGAATTGACATAGTGACACAAACTGAGGTCTGTTGTAGAAAAGTAGCTAAGTGTTAGAAAGTATGTCTCAGGAAAGAAAGTAATCAGGAAGATTTACCAAGAAACTTCACAGCAATGAAAGAGGAAAGGACATCTTTATCCTAAGAAAATTCAAACTAGATGTTAATAAGATAGGAGGGGCTGGGGAGATGGCTCAGTAGAATAAAGCGCTTGCCTGGCAAGCACAAGGGCCTGAGTTCAATCCCTGGTTCTGCAAAAAAAAAAAAAAATTCAAAAAAAAAAAAAAAAGGAGAAACTTTATCTA
>NW_004524591.1:23250858-23255382 GCF_000260255.1 Octodon degus | reverse complement strand
ATTGCAAATAATTCAAGGGAAAGAATAAAAAGTAGAAATTATAGCACAAAGCAATTATTAGCACTGTGGGTAAAACTATCTGGCATTAAAGTTTCAGCTTGGAGCTGTGGTACTGTTTCTGGCGCTGACTTGCTGGTAGGATATCCCATAGGCGTTTAAGGAGAAGAAAAGGGCTGCTAGCCAGTATGGCATAAAATTGGATTACAACAACCCATCCCATACTTTTGTATTACAAACTTATAATTTAGCATAGTAGTAGCCTGCTGTGCATCTCAGCAGCTACACTTGGAAGATACAGGAATCAATCTCTGTGTTTACCCACTTTATATGACAAACAGAAAGGTGTATACATATGTACAAAAAATATCAAACTGGAATTTTTACCCACATAATGCTCCATCTAACAGGTTTGCCCTATTCACCTGAGTATCACAGAGGGTAAAACACATTCACATATCACTCTTATGTTATGAAAACACGTATTGTACCATAATAGTATGTGGGTGTGAGTCACAATAGCTGTACTTGGGAAAAGTGAAAACCCGTCTGTGTATTTACCCACTTGGCAGGCAAAAGGCAGGGTTTGTACAGGAGCTCCAAAGCAGCAGCTGGTAAGTTCTACCCATGAAATGCTCATTGCTAAATTTCTGTGCATTAAAAATTTGTATTATAAATAGTTTTACTTTGATTTTTCCAGTAGAAGTAGCCCAGTTAAGTGTAATGGCACATTAAAAACCACATTTGCAAGTTTTGGAGGAAGACAAATGTGAACTATTAAATTACTCATACATGGCTGATGTAGATGTTAGTCATGGAGCCAGAGTTCCTGGGCCAGTGAAATAGAGGAAGAATTGACTGATACAGAGTGTAGACCTCCTTGATTCAGATAATAAAGAAAAGAGCAATGTGAGTACATATTTGACTATTCAAAATGGTACACAATGGTCACACAACCAGATGGAACTACCTCTGAAAATATGGTGAGAATCTTGGCATGGATGAAACCTATTGGACTAAATGCCAGCAGTGCCATTCATTGTTGGAAGATTGTAACAGACTAAATGCTACAAATGTTGTCAAATACACAAATGCTGAAATGCAAGTTCAACATTCTGTATACACCAATAACCATACTCAAAAATGCATTTATTATGACACCTCACTAACTGAACTGTAAACATTCATAGGTCTGCAACATTTAGTAGGGCTTTCTCATGGTAATTGCAGGCATGTAAAAGAGCTATGGAAAAGCAATAGATATGAGCTTAAAGTTTGTAGAACAACAGTGCCATTGAGGAGATTCAGTTTCCTTCAAAATGGCTTGATGTTTGATGGCAAAACAACTTGCCAATAAAGAAAAAAAATTGCCAATAAAGAAATAATCTGACTGCTTTCTCTTCATTGTTTGAGAGATTTGTTGGTAACTATCAAATAACTTACCATCTGAAACATGACTATTGATGAACATCTTGCAGCATTTCTATATTTGCTATAGCTTTGGGCAGTTTTTTCAAGGAAAAAGCCTTTCAAATATGACATACGCATCCTCTTCCTCTCTGTGTGGGTGGCCTGTGGTTGGGAGACCACACCTTGGGAACTGCTGATAGCAAAATGTCTTCAGGAAATGCCAAAATTGGAAACCCTGTCCCCCCCACTTTAAAGCCACAGCTGTTACGTCAGATGGTCAGTTCAAAGATACCAGCCTGTCTGACTAAAAAGGGAAAATATATTGTCTTCTTCTTTTGTTCTCTGGACTTCATCCTTGTGTGCCCATTGCTTTCAGTGACAGGGCAGAAAAATGTAAGACCCTTAACTGCCAAGTGATTGGTGCTTCTGTGAATTCTCACTTCTGTCATCTGGCATAGATCAGCACACCTGAGAAACAAGGAGAATTGGGGCCTATGAACATTCTCTTGGTGTCATTGCTCAGGATTATGGGATCCTAAAGGATAATAAAGGTATCCCATTGAGGGGCTTCTTTATCATTGATGCTAAAGATGTCCTTTGTCATATCACAGTAAATGACTTTCCTATTTATTGCTTTGTGGATAAGACTCTGAGACTCATTCAGGCCTTCCAGTTCACTTCCAAACATGAAGTATGCTTGACTGAGTGGATACTTGGCAGCCATACTATCCAGCCTGATGTCTACAAGAGCAAATAGTATTTGACCAAGCAAAAGTAAGCATTGGGCCATGAGGACCAAAGCTCTTTTGTAATTTTTTTCATGCTTTAAATACAAAATGTGGGGGCCTAGAAGATAGCTCAGTAGAATAAGTGCTTGCCTGGCAAGCACAGGATCCTGAGTTCAATCCCCGGTACAGTAAATAAATCAATACAAGATGTGGCATGGGGCAGTATATGCCTTTCCTACAGGAGTTGGGGAAGCCATCTTTTCTTCCACTGGTAATAATATCCTGAGCTACATATGTTGGTGAAATTGACCATCGGGTAATGTACAATGTACCAGTATCAAGACCCATCCCATTTATTGACCTTTTGTAGTGTCTATTAAATTTGAACTGAAACCTTGAAAAAATATGACATAAAAATTTATGCCCTTTAGATACAAAGATTTACTATACTTCCATTTAGAAATTTATCCTGGAACTCAGCCACCAAGTCTTTATTTGTATAATAATAAACCAAATGTTATGAACAGACTTGTTGCTCCCATCTCCTAAATTAATCGGAATGTGACATTTGAGAGTTGGTTTACTGGTTTCCAGTTGACATTAAATTTGTACAATTTGACCAGCATCAGAACTTTACACAGGAACAATGCAGCAATTCCAAATGATTTTTTTTAATGTATTTGGTACAGGGTCTCAGTACACAGCTCAGACTCATAGTGATCCTGTTTTAGCCTCCCCAGCACTAGGATTACAAGTGTGTGCCACCACACCTGGTCTCAGTGGCCAGCTCAGAACACCCAGGGGTGGTGCCAGCATGGCATATGGTACCAGGAATCAAACCCTGGTCCCTATGCTTGCCAGGGAGGGTCTTAGTCTACTGAGCTATCTCACTGGCCACCAAATGAAATTTTGTAATTTCAAGAGTTATACAGTACAATCTTTGGATTTCAGAAAGATATAACAGTGGCTTCATATATCAAAGAAAAACAGACTGGTACTGCTGATGTCAGCATTGCTCCATGATGGGAATATTAATAGGGAGACCTCAACAAAACAGAAGTCTGAGATGGTAATTTTCTACAACAAAACTAAAAGCAGAGTCGATGTTGATCAGTTGTGCCATAGCCATGATGTCACTGGAAACCCAAAACTTTGGCCAGTGGTTGTGTTTTACTCCATCTTAAATATGTATGGTGAGATCCCCTTCGAGAGTGCTGCAGAGTGAACTTCACCTCCTTTCCAGGGCACAAGGAGTGTGTGCATGTGTGTTTGTGTGTATGTTAACACATGGGTATATGATTTTTCTAACATGATCTGACTTCTGCCAATTTAACCTTGTGAGAAAAAGGAAAATAAATGGAAAGTATCTCCATATACTATCAGTTCATTTGATTTTCCAGTTCCCTCCTTCCATCTCACCTCTGCTGCTTCGTAGAGAGATTCAGGAGTCTGAATCTCTTTTTACGATGTGTCCGATGAGTAGTAAAATGAATGAAGAAGAAAAGATAAAGGAACCTGTTTATGTTTACTATAGTAGATGTAGTAACACTCCCCCCCCCCAAAAAAAAAAGCGCTATGAGTTGGTTTTTGGAACTGGACAGGATGATTTTTTTTTCCAGTACTGGAAAAAACTTGGGACCTTATGCTTGCCAGGCAAGCGCTTGTACCACTGAGCTAATCCCTAGCCCCAGGATGATTATCCATTAAAGCTGTCTTCATCATTTTCTTCTTCCAGACTGCCTTAATCAGCATGGCAATCTAAAAGAAAAGGGGATTCTAGTGAGAAAGGGGGCACTTCCTGTCAAGGATGGTTAATCTACTAATGTGTCTTCCTTGAATACATTTGATATGATTTGGTAAAAATAGCTCAGTACTACTGGAGAAACCTCACTTAAGTAGGCAAACTTACCTTACTGTTATTGAAACTTGAAAGTTTTAATCTGTTTCTGATATTCATAGATTCTGAAAGGGAATACTTTCTACAATAAAAACCAAACCTTAAAAAAAAAAAGTTTGGCATAAATAGTTTGATAGTTTACAAAGAAAATAACAAATGCACACAGTGCCATAGAGAAATATTCTTTAGAGGACTGGAACTAAAATTCATGAGATATCATTTATAGCAGAAGACAATGAACTACACTGTCTTCTTCCCAATGAACTACACCGAAAAATTGAGGAGCAGAGTTTTGAGCTGACTGTTGAATAGGCAGCATAGCAGCACAATGACCTACTGCAACAACAAGAAAACCAAAAAGGTATTATGTGTGCCATACAAGAAAGGATGGGTGAGGCCGGAGAGATGGCTCAGTAGAATAAGCGCTTCTCTGGCAAGTGCAAGGGCCTGAGTTCAATCCCCGGTTCCACCAAAATAAATAAATAAATAAAT
>NW_004524591.1:23245706-23249143 GCF_000260255.1 Octodon degus | reverse complement strand
AAAAGGGTATACAGATGAATGTCCATTTTGTATCTGTGTATTCAAAGTGGTTAAGATAGATATATAGTTACATTCTCTTAATGAATAGAATAATTTGTTCTAATGGTGTTTGTAAATAGGATCTCAAGTCCGCATCTTGTACAGCAATTTAACCACTAAGAAGAATGTATGCAGTGTGTTAATTATTGAAACTGTCCTAGCGATTTGACTTGAAACTGTCTCATTGCTATTTGTTTATCAGTAAAATTATGAAAAAAAGAAAGAATGAACAACATGTACATGCTGTCACTGTAAGCAATACTTGTGTAAGGAACATGTTGTTTTCATGTGTTAAGACTGCCTTAGGTATGACAGTTGAAGATTATTTCTCTGGTAGATTTTTGTTTGTATTTACATTGTAGTTCACATAAGTCTCTATATCTGATGCTGTTGTTTAGGCTTTATAATCAGGTACATTGCTGATGTGAAAGTGTTGTCTATTCTAAGTACTCATTATATATTTTATTTTACTTGCATCTTATTTTCCTGCTAAGTGCACATGTATAATATAGTAGGAATCTCCTGACAAAATGGAAAAATAAGAGGTGACAGCATACCACATAGGAAAAGAAAGCAAGCAAATGTGCAGTCATTGTAAACGAGACATGTGCTTGCAACAACATTTGATGTGTGAAGACTGCCTTGAGTGTGACAGCTGAACACTCATTACATATCTGATATTTTACTTTATTGATATCTTGTTTTCCTGCTCAGTGCACATTGTACAATATCTCCCAACAAAAGAGGAAGACAAGAAGTAACAAAAATGGGCTGACACACAGAAAAGAAAAGCTAAGCACCTGTGCTGTCAGATAAGTTAAGGACAAATCAGTGTAAGCAAGACATGTTTGTGGGTCATGCAGTTCTCATGTGTGAAGACTGGCTTGGGTGTGAGAATTGGCAGAAAGATTATTTTTAATTTATAAAACTCTATTGGAATTTTCATGTAGTTCATATAGGAATTTATTTTTGATGTTATTGTTTAGATTTTATAAGCAAATACACAGCTGATGTGAAAATGTTGATTTTAATTTTAAATGTGCAGTACATATCGATAAATACTTTAAGAAAACATCACAATCACTAAAATATCAAGTATATCCTTCAAAAAGCCCAGCAAAGCAAGGTGTATGTACTATCAGTATAAGTGATATGTTTATGTGGAACATGCTATTGTCATGTGTGAAGACTATCATAAGTGTAATAACTGATGTAAAGATTTATGTTATAAATTTCTGTTGGTATTTTCATTGTTGTTCATATAGGAATTTATTTTTGTTGTTATTTTTTAGACTGCACCAAAACAATGTCGAAAATTTTGATACTTTCTTTTTAATTCATTAAATATTAAAAACTTAATACATTATTTTTTGATATTTTTCTGTTAAGTACTCATTGTTTAATAAAACTCACAAAATTGAAATTAATAATTCATCGATAGAAATATTCCAAAGAATAAATATATTGCACACCCACAAAGTGTCAAAGTGACAAAATTAGTGTTGTGTCCCACAGGCTAAAGGGGCTACTGTCACTCTCCTTGTTGACTGGGTAAACCCCATGAATTCATAATGCCATAGAGCTCATCAGCATTGTTATCTTTATTTTTTAAAATTCAGGCGGGTAGCAACACCAGAGGATCTCAAAATTACTTATATGACCTAATAGCATTGTTCTAGAAGTTAGGAAGATGCTAGTGCCACAATTTTCTAAATAGGAAAATGAAAGATTGCAATTTAAATAATTTTATTCCAGCTTAGAGCAGAGATCATTATGTGGTGCCTGTCACCCCTGTGCAAATAAGAAGAGGATTCAGAAATAATTAATGTACCAAAATTGGATCTCCTGAAATGTTTTCAGTGAGAAAGTCTCATGGGATCATTCTTCTGTATCTTTTTCTATCTTCTAAAAAGTTTGAGTTCACAGGGTTAACCTTACTTTTCCTGCCATGAAAACTATCTTTCCCTTTTCAATTTATCACTTTCATAACAGCTGATAGCAGTCTAAGCTAATATTATAAGAATTTAGATAATATTGCAGATGCACAAGGACATCTTCATATCGAATCAATTAAAGAAGTCACAGTACGTTGCCATTGAAAGAGCAGCAGCTGCATCCTTGAAAACAGATGCTCTTTTGGGTTTGAATGAGTCCAATTTTGACTAATTTTAAGATCTAAACAGATTTCAGTCTGGTTAATATTAGGATATGGAATCACTTGAGACATCCTAATGTCCTTGACTGATTGCTTCTCCATGACAGTTAGTATATTGGCTTTCCTTGAAAGACGTTGGGTATTTGACATGTCAAGGATTTTATGTCAGCAGAGAAGAGAGACTCCAAGTCTTGGCTGCAGAAAGGTAGACTGACAAATTATGAAGGTTTTAGCAAAGACTTTCCAGTCTGTGAGAAGTGTACTTGGAGTGTGGGGGTTAGCCAGAATTGTATAAATTGTATTTCTGTGAGATTAATGAATAGCCCAGGAACCAGCTATAATGAACTATTTCCTTATCCCACACTCTCACTAGCTTACACTAGAAAGCTATGAGAAAGTTATAGGCAGTAAGTATCAAGTGTTCTTTTTTTTTCTGATCTTTATCAACTTGCTGTGTGAATTCTTTGTCATGTTTTATTGGTCATTTGGAATTATTAATTCAGTTTAATTACAAAGGCATGGATTGAGACCCTATAATGACTTGTTATTGTACTCGCTTTACAATAGGGAAAAATATATAATATAATCTTTGACCTAAAGCAGTTAGTGATCTGGGAGGGAAACATACTGGTAATTTTAGTGGAGTATCATAACTACTTCCTATTAGGATGTGAACAAGAAACACCTGGAAGAGCCACTGACTCTGCCCTAGAAAACATAGGTTTGAAAGAGAAGTGCCAACTAAAGTACAGAATCATAAAATGATGGTTTTTTTTAGGAAATTTGCTGTAAAAGTAATGTAGGTCAGAGTGCCAGAGTTGGACAGAAGATAGTTTGAAGAGAAAGCAGAACTTAGTAAGAGTTGGAGAAAAATTGGAAAGTTGGGTAGAAATCAAAACTCACAGAAATCCTTGGTAAGGAGCTTAGACTTGATCATAGAAGCAATGGAAAACTTGATATGATTTATGTAAGCAATTAACATAACTAAATTTGTGTTTAGGATAAATCTATTCACTTAAGTCATGTTAACAAGACAAGAGGATAAGCAAAATGCAAATACACCAGTAGAAGGCACATATTTCTGTAGTCTATGCAAGAAATGATGTCTAAACCAAGGAAGTAACCATAGGTATAAAACAGAAAAAAATAAATATTTTTAAAAGTTTAATAACAAAAAAAAAAAACAACACTAGAACTTTTTGCAATATCCTATCCTCAAACTGTTAGAAGTGCTGGTCATTTA
>NW_004524591.1:23242928-23244866 GCF_000260255.1 Octodon degus | reverse complement strand
ATGCTATTTAATTTTGTTCTTCGATAGCTAATTTTTTATGTATATACTTTAATGATAATTTTCTTTACAATAAGTTTTGTACAATTTCATTTTTGTGTATCTTGGTATGATTTTATCTAAATTTCTTCTGCAAAAGGCTCATTTTTCTTGGAAATGTGGTATTATAAGTTGAACTAAATTCAGAAATTTTAAATCTTTAAAAAACATAAAATGTCAAGAGTTATATTGGAGTGGTGAAAAGGGCATTCTTAGCTTAAAAATAAAGGCATTCTTCCTTAAAAAAAAAAATAATTTAAATGAAAATAAAACTGGCAGAAATTAGTCTTTGTAGGAATGGAAAGAATCAAAAATTGTACTGGTTTTTGTAGTGCAGATGCCTAAATTGATACATCACTGATGAATAAAAAGGTGCCACATAAAGATAATGTGTTTAGTTTTTAACACACTGGGTTAGAGACGTCTACGGGATTCACAGGTAGATATATCATGAAGAAAGCAATCAAATGAGGTTGAAGAGTCATTATTCATAGACAATAATGCAAGCAATAATGATTCATGTGCTCAACCAGGACACAATGACAAGTAAAGAGGACTAAAAAGAAAAGTTCCCCCAGGAACACCAGCAATTCTTTCCTGGGTATGTCCAAAGAAGAAGATTTAGTGAAGGCAACTATGCAGAAAATGCCAGGGAGGTCAAAGAACACCAGAAGAGCATGATGCCTTATAAGCCAATATAGTTTTAAGAACTAAATGGCCAGTGCTGTCACATTTAACAGAGAGCTTTGATGAGACTAGGACTGAGAGTTATCCAGTGGATTTGGCATTATCAGTGGATCATTAGTAATTTTTTAAATAAAGAGGTAAAGATAGAAATAAGATTATGGTACACTGAAGAATTAATAGAAGACAGATCTGTAGAAAACAAAACAAGTGTTCACAGTTCTCTCAGAGTACTTACCTTGAGTAGTGAGGATTGAACCCAAGGCTTTTGCACTGATCTCTATCCCTGACCATTTTATATTTTTTATTTTGAGAGTCAACCTCACTAAATAGCCAGGCTACTCTAAAACTTGAAATCTTCCTACCTAAACCTCCCAAATAGTAGGGATTATGGATATGTACCAACAGCCCCAGTTTGAAGCCCTACTAAGAATCTGAGATCTTCAGATTCAGGTACTGCCATTGAGGAGCAGCATGAATATGGAAACATTATTCAAAAAGGAATAGCTAAATAAGCAATAGTGAAGGGAAAAGGATTGACAAGTGAGATTTAAATATTTAATTTTTATTCATTTACTTTTCTGGCAATGAAGCCAGGCCCTTCCCACTGAGCTCCTCCCTTTGGTTTTGGGTGGGTTGGTGAGTTGGTTGGTTGGTTGGTTGGTTGGTTGGTTGGTTGGTTGGTTGGTTAATTGGTTGGTTGGTTGGTTGGTTGGTTTTTTCTGAAATAAAGTCTTGCTAGGCTCAGGCTGGGCAATCCTGCCTCATCCTCCACTAGAGCTAGTATTACAAGAGTATGCCTCCATGCCCAATTTTTTGGTCTATTTTGTTTATTTGCTTGCTTTTGGAGGTTTTAAGATTAAAATCCAAAACATTTCATTGACAGCAACTGTACTTTTATTTGATTTTCTTGTTAAAGAATGTGTTCTAAGCTTTACCCAGGGTTAGACAGCGTTTTTCGGCTAGTGAAAAGAGCAGAATGAAGTGTGTTGAGGTTTCTGGTGAAAGAATAGCTAATGGAATCAACTGTGCAATCCATGCTAAGGCCCCTAAAAGTGACCAAATCTATAAGAAAAGCATAAAGGGATTACCTCATGAAAGCTGGAAAGGAGATATAATGAAAGAGACAGTATGAGAGAGTCAAAAAGAAACATTTTAGGGGGCCCAGCCCTAGCTCAGTTCTTTAAGTGGCTGCTTCCACAATGCTGGCAGCCTCAG
>NW_004524591.1:23162564-23242828 GCF_000260255.1 Octodon degus | reverse complement strand
AAAAAAAAAAAAAAAAAAATTCCTTATTGGGGCCGGGGAGATGGCTCAGTGGAATAAGCGCTTCCCTGGCAAGCACAAAGGCCTGAGTTCAATCCCCGGTTCCGCAAAAAAAAGAAAAAAGAAACATTTTAATCTTCAAATATGACACTAGAATTTACATTTGCAGAGGCTGACAGCATTTTATTTGGCAGAAAAATTTTATTATTATTGTTATTATTATTATTATTTAATCTATAGTGGTTTTAAAGAAGTATTTTTCTTATTAGAATAAGGAGGCTGAAAGCAAACAGTTGCTGATGTTGCTCAGTCATCCAGCAATCAAACTAATACCTCTCTGATTCCTGATCTTTAGGAAAAAGGGAGGTAGGGGAAGGGCAAAGGTTAAGAGATCGGGCACCAACCTCAGCTCTCTTCTATCAGGAAAAGGAAAAATTTCCCAATGGTCACAGAAGACTACTTAGGAGGTCACTGACCAGACTGTCACATGGCCACTCTAGCTACAAACAAGACTGAAAATTTAAACAATACACTTTGCAGAATCTAGAATAGAGAAATGAATTAGAATAACTATGTTTTTGCAAAACTAAAAAGTATTATCTGCTTGAGAGAACAAGTTTCAGTTTCCTCATGTAGAACTAGTGTCTTTTAGAACTCAACACGTGACCATTCTGATGTGAGGAGCAATCCCTGAGATACATATAAAATCGGTTAGCCTCTAAAACAGTATTGCAATCATGGTGGGAGGGCTGTCCATTAACTTAATTTCTTGGCTGTAATCTCCAAACAGATCTGTCAACACTGCCTTTTTGTGGATTTCCATCTGATACTTAAAAGTTAGTTGATTGTTTTGTGTCGTCTTTGTTTGCCGTACTCAGCATTTCTTTACTATTTTTTTCTTACTAAGAAAACTTCATAAATTTCACTCAGCCCTCAGGAATTTACAAACCAGCTTTTCAGTAGAGCTTTGGGGCATAATTTTTCCATTGCCTTAATAAAATTTTACATTTTTGCTATAGATTATATTCAAATGCAATATACAGTGTGTCACTGCTCAAAATTGCTCTTACTTTATAGCTCAGCTTGACATTAACTTACACTACAAAGATTTTTTTCCCATAGTTTGACAGTGCCAATTACCACATGATGAAATTATGTTATCCTGCAATTAGAAAGTGTAACTTTAGTTTCTGGTTATATTTTGCCCAGAATCCTCCAGACAAAATTTGGTCAATTAATATTACTTTGGACCTTAGACCATGATTGAGATTTCTGGTCCTGATTTCTGCCTCTTCCTATTTATACATACATAGGTAACTCTTCTTGCCATAATGTCAAAAGACAGAGGAATGTAGAAACTAAGAAGCCCTAAAATGCTTTCAAGTATTTTAACAATGTTATTCATAATTGCTTTCACCTAGCCTGCCACATGATACATTATGATGGCAGGGATCTTGCCTTGTAATCAAATAACATGAATAATGTTGCCATCACAGAGAGGATGCAGTGTTGTATCTGCCGCTAGCAGATTGAGCTAGTAAACACGTAAGATGATACCAAAGCTAATAATAATGTAAAATCTACATTGCTGTAGTCCCTCTCTGCTCACACATCAGCTTCTTTGAACAACATTGGCTATTTTGTGTTTATTATAATTATTTTAATTGATTAGGGTCTGGCTCTACAGAAGATAATTTAGCCTTATGAATTATACATCAGGATTATGTGTCTGGGACCTTTCCTGGCCTTGAAAAAGTCTAGGAATAAATAGAGCACTGAAAGACCATGAGTGTAGGTACTGCTACAACCAGATGTTGACTCTCCACCCTGTAAAGTAAGCCCACTTTCCAAGTTAATCAGTGACTCCTCATCAAATTCCATGTGTCCTACGTCAAAGTAGCCCTTCTGCTGCCCTTCTTCCAAACAATTCTGTATTCAGAGGGCGACAAGAAGAGAATGAGGGAGGGACAGGGGAAGAGAGGGAGAGAGACAGAGAGAGAGAGAGAGAGAGAGAGAGAGAGAGAGAGAGAGAGAGAGTACAATACTGACAAATGGAAATTGAACTTCCAGACTGAAATATTTTATAATTAATCTTGTTATGGTTTGTGTATATTTGTCCCCCCAAAGCCTCATGCAGTCATTGAGATGCAGTTTGTGATTAGTTCATGATCCAAGGCTGGGATTATGAGTGTGAGTACTGCTGGGATTATGGATGTGAGTGCTACCCCCAGCCTGGGGTGAATACCTGAATGTAACATAAGAGAGACAGAGAGACAGACTGGCTCTCTGTAGCCATTATTGCTGTTACTCCTCCCCTTGCTCTCTGCTCTTTGCCACCTCCATGAGAGGCTGCTCTCTGCCATGTGCCACACTGCCTTGGAGCCAGCTGAGTATGGACGGAAACATTCAGGAACTGTGGGCTAAATAATCCTTTCCTTCCTTTATTTTGAGTGTTGGGTATTTGTCCCAGCAACAAGAAAAGAGTAACCAAGATAAATCTTAAGACTCAATTTAAACTTTATGTGCTGTTGTTCTCTTTCACTGGTATTAATCTATTCACACTCATGATAGAAGTACTATTATTTTATGAAAGGAACTAAGGCACAGAGAATTTAAGTAATTAGTTCTTGGTCACATAATATAAATGATAGAAACAAACAGAACTCATGTACTTAGCATGTGAAGTACTAAGATAATTTTTTTTAACTTTTAAAAAAAGTTTGTTAGTATATGTTTGCAGTGCATTATGAATACCTTCGCTGTGGGGAGTTGGTACATGTACTAGAGACATCTTATTTCTTTTTGTGTCCCCTTCCACTCCCCACTCCCTCCATCCCTTAGTCCCCTTCCCATTTGTCAAAGACCTGTCTTCCTGTTTCCTGTTGTACATCTTTTGTTTTACTTATGATTTATTTATACTTTGGATTTCTCATGTAAGAGAAGTAATAATTTTAAACTATATGTCTGATTTCACCCAACATTATGGATTCAAAGTATATACATTTTCCTACAAACAAATCGTTTATCCTTCTTCATAAAGAGAAGTATTCCACTGTGTGTAAATACCACAGTTTCTATATCCATTTACTTGTTGATGAACATATAAACCACTTTCATGATTTAGAGATTACGAATTATGCTGCTATAACATGGGAATGCATGTATCAGTGTAATATGTCTTTTAAAAAATTTTAATGATACTGCCAATTTATTGTTGAGAAATTCTGAGGAGCTGAAAAATCAAAAAAATTCTAGACTGGGCTGGGGAGATGGCTCAGTGGAATAAGCACTTCCCTGGCAAGCGCAAGGGCCTGAGTTCAATCCCCAGTTCCAAAAAAAAGATTTAAAAAAAAATTCTAGACAAACAAATAGACTCCCTTTTTCTTCTGTTCAGTATTTTGTGGAAGAAAATGTTCAAATGTTAATAAAAATATTTTCATAAATTATTTTAGACAGATATAGAAGTTAACTATCCAATTTTCCAAAAAGAATTTCTTAGGACATTTAGTTGGCTGTAAGATATATATGAGTTAAAGTTAAATATAGCATACTACCATTTCTATCCCGAGATATGCCTTAATGCAAATAGTAAGACATCTAGAAAAAGTTGTCTTTAGGCCTGTCAAACACCTCTGTAAGCATTCCAAGGGAGTTATAGAATAATTAGAATGTTTAGTTAAATACATTTGAAGAATTATAAAATTATCTAATCCAGTTATTTGAAGAGTAATTGAAGAACTGAGAATATTTACCATACACAGGGAAGACTTCAAGGAGACCAGTAGAGGTATCTTCAATACATGAAGTACTGATACACAGAATGACCAAAGTTAGGTAGAATCAAAGCCAATTATGAGAAGTGAATGAAGACAGATTCTTGCTTTCTTATGAAGAATCAGGTATTTCAGAGGTATAAAAGGCTGTCTCAAAAGGTACTAATTTTCTTTCATAGACATTTGTGTGAGCAAACCGAAGCTAAACAGACACTTGAAGGTATTAAAAAAAAAAAAAAAAAAAACCTTCGGGCTGGGGAGATGGCTCAGTAGAATAAGCACTTGCCTGGCAAGCTCAAGGGCCTGAGTTCAATCCCCGATTCTGCAAAAAAAAAAAAAAAATGAAGGTATTAAAAAAAAAAAAAAAAAAAAAACCTTCACCCAAACATAGAACATATGGTCAAGTACAAGCCACTTCCAACTCTGAGGTCATGTTGCTATTATTCTATGAAATAATTCAAGACAATTATCTGAGCTCCTATATTTTTTTATTCAAATACAGATTGTATCAAGCATGTCTTGGACTTCTAATACTGCCAACCCTAGCATTAGCAAACTTGGTAAAAACAGCCATGTATACCACAAAATAATATATATTCCCAAAAAATCAGTAGGCATCTAGTAAAATGATTGATGTTTTGTATTCACCCCTTTTTCTAGTGCTTTCTCCTGCTCAAGAAAGCCATGTGAACATGGACCTGCCTCCTGTCTCCGAGCAGATCATGCAGACTCTCAGTGAACTTGCCAAGTCCTTCCAGGATATGGCCGACCGCTGCTTGCTGGTCTTGCATCTGGAAGTGAGGTATGACTCAGCCCAACACAAAACGTGATGTTTAGCAGTTTTTTAGGCACTCTTTAAGTATTTGAGCTCTTGCTTTTTTGTGTGATAATTCAGAGTTGACATGGTCTTTGAAGCCAGTATAACCTGGATTTGAGTATCCATATTGACTGACTACATGGCCTGAGGTCATCCAAGTAGCATTATGAACCCTTAATTTCATTTTCATAAAAATGGTAATGATTGATATATACATGTACCAACTCCCTATCATGAATGTAATTGTGTCCTGCAAACATGTACTAATAAAAGTAAAAATGTTTCAAATGGGAATTCATAACTTAGAGAAATTTTATAAATGAAATAAATAATTAGCACAATATGTGCCACATAGTAAGTGCTCAAAATATGGTAGCTTTGCAGTTATAAACACTTCGTTGTCACTGTTGTTTTTACTAAAGTAAATTTAAGAAAAGAATGTATAGATACTAGAACCATAGTCCTCTCCTTCAAGGAATTTAAAACTCAGATGAAGTGATTAAATAATACTTCAAGAACACAGATTCAGCTAGGGAATAAACTTGAAAGCATAATAGCGAAAACAAAACCAAAAGCATAGTTCTGAAGATGCCACAATCTTAGCCTGTGTTCCTTCTGCTACATTGTAGAATATTCTAATTAGCTTCAGTGGTTTCTATTATTGAAGAGATAGAAAGGGAGGAAGAAGAACTAGAAGCCTCCAGTTGTTCATTCATTTATTCAACACATATATAATGAGTGCCTTGTCTGCACCAAGGAGGGTCCTACAGTTTGAAGTATAGCAGTGAACAAAACATTCAAGGCACTGCTCCCATGGAGCAACATTCTAGTGTTGGGAGCAATGAGTAGAAAAAGAGATAATTTCAGATAAATATAACTGAAGTAATACTATGACATAGTGGGATCGATCTGCAAATTCAAGCCATATCTATTGAACAACTGTGTAGGTGCCAGAGTCATTAACTGGAGTCGGAAAAACTGAAGAGAAGTGACAGGAGGAGTGGAATTCAAAACATTCTGTTTTCAAGATGTTCACATTGAGATGCTTATTAAACATCTACACAGCAATGTAGACAGGTATATAGTTTAGAATTTCAGGATCAGAAAGTGGTAGTAGATTTTTTTTCTGTATTACTTTAGAACATTATTAAAGTTGTAGCAAATATTTTCACTTGAAGCCTTTACAGATTGTTTTTAAAATGTAAATAGGTCTTTGGCCTACATTGAAGTCTTTGAATATGTTTAGAGTCCTGTTAGCAGTCAGAGGCCTTTCAGGAGTATTGATGTCACTTCTTTTGTGTGCCACAGCTCTTTTTCATTCCTTATCTTGCCCAATGAGTTATTTCTTCATTGCTTATACATTGCATTGAAGACTTAGAATCTATTTTACTCCACAATATTTCTGATTTTCTTACATTAACCTCTCCTGAAATCAAAGTTCTTGCTATATTTTCTTATTTGTTTTATGCTACATATTAGATTTGTTTTCTATTTATTTTCAAACTGATAGTGAAATAGAGTATTTTCTATGAATAGATAAATGTAACAGAAAGAGGTGGGGAAAAAACACCAAGTAATATTCTGATGCCTGTTACTTGGGTTGTAAAGAAAAACAAGGAATCGCCGAATTAGTTACCCTCACAATGCCTAGAATTTATGCTGTTGATTACATGGTGGCAGGAAGTGTCTGACAGTCAGAATTGCCTACTTATATTATAGTTAATTCGAAGTGCAATATTTTCAACATGTCTGAGTACAATCTTTTAAATCCTTAACCTCTATTCTGTCTTTTTTATTTTTGTGCATCTTGTCAATACTATTCTTACAATGCTGAACATATTTAGCCATTATGTATTAACTTTATAAAAAAATAATGCTGGCCAGCCAAATAGCTCAGCGGATTAATGCACCTGCAAGCAGGTGCAGGGGCCAGGGGTTTGATCCCCAGGCCTGCCATGCCAGCCCTGCCCCCCCCCCGGGGTGCACTGAGACAGCAATTAAGTCTGGGTGTGGTAGCACACACCTGTAATCCCAACTCTTGGGAGGCTGTAAACAGGCGGATCACTGCGAGTCTGATCTAGTAGTGAGACCCTGAACACCCTGTAAAACCTTCCCTAAAAAAAAACTATAAAAAATAGTACAGTGTTGTAAGACCCATTGCTGTATCTCCTTCAACACTAGGCTAAAGACAAAACAAAAGTAATTTCAGACTGAACAATGAAAAACAGACTGAATTTTAGACTCCTACATGCAGAATTATTTCTCCTTGACCTTGAAAACACAAAATGTGTTTGCTTTCTTCTAAATTTTCACATTTCCATCTCTTATAACATGGTTCAGCATTCAGATTATGTTCTTACGAAAATGCCCAATTTTGTCTTTGCTTTGTTTATGGTTCAGATGATAAATGCTTACATACTTTATTCTGCTTTAGCACATTAGCAATAGGGGAGGCATTGTATAGTGATAATATTAAACAAACAAGACAGAGAACAGAGGCACATGCTAAGTGCTCTGGTGAAGCAGAGTGCCAGGCTGAGGAGGAGATCGTCAGCTCCTCCAGCTGTGCCTTGTTCTTTGTCACAGATGTCCCCAGAACCTGGACCAGCTCTGCTGCATATTATGTGCTCAGTTAAAGCATACTTGATTCTTAAATATTAGCTGATCTGAAACCAAATGCAGACAAAATAAGTGTTGTTTCCCCAAACAAAATTGGTTGATCTTTAAAGTAAATAAATTGGGTTATAGAGTCCGTTTTCTCACATAATCCACTACTCATAGCATAACTAAGAAGTACAGAGACTGTGTGGCCCATATTGTCCTTGTTGTGATAATGAAGCATTTGTTTTGTTCTTTCCTGCTTTGAAATAGGATAAAAACTGAGACTATATAATCCAGGAACTGGTGTGATGAAGAGGTAGCTAGTTAGGTTCTTTGTCTGTCACTTTTAGTCAAAAAGCCACTATATTGAAAGAACACAGGTAGTGTAGAAGAACAAATCCATATAAAAGAAGATATGCCACCTAGAAGTCCACAATAATTTGAAATATGAATTTATCTTATTCTTGAAAATACTTTATGACTATAGCACATGCTTTTCTTTAATGTTGCAAACATTTAAACCAAAAATGTTCTCCAGTCCAGCAGGTTCAGTGTTGGAGAACCCATCCAAAGAGCATTTGACATTTTTACCTGTGTCAAATTTAGCTACCATTCAAACCTTCTACAGTTCAAGGCATAAGATAGATGACACTCCCAAGATGAAAGACACAGTGACACCATTAAAAATTGTTGAGATTTTTTTCTCTACCATTTGAACATTAGAAGAAGAAAATTAAATTGCCATTTGAGTCCAAGACACCAACCAAGAATATCACCTTTATCACCTGATTTCCTTTACCATCAGGAGGGCGCTAAGTGGGTTCAACAGGAACTGCCTGTCACTGTCGGGATTCTAAGTGTGTACTTTCTGAAAATCAACCATCCTGCTGTGTAATCAGCAGTGTTTTCAAGAAACCTTAATGCCAAAGTCATGTTAAGGTCAGCAATAACATGCCACAATTTAAAGAGGAAAAAACTTTGCTTGAAATTGACATCACTGATAATGTTTTAATTTCTTTTTTATCACTAATCATTTGGGATTAAGAAGATAGTATCTTAAGCAGTGGCAGTCTCTTCTCTCTACCACTATTTTAGGATCTCATAAACTCTCACTGCCAATTTATAAGAATTTTGTAGCTAGTCTCTCTACCTTCATTTGATTTAACCCCTGGAATTTTTTTTTCCTGACAAGATCTAAGTTGCCTATGCTGGCCTCAAACCTGTGATCCTTCTGCTTCTGTCTCTGCCTCTGCCTCTGCCTCTGCCTCTTGGGGACCTGAACTTATAGGCATGAACCATGCCTGGTTTATCAGTCGATTCTTACACTGTACCAGACAAACTTGCAAAGCCCATAAGGCTCCCTGTGGATCCTAACATCTTAGATGAATTCTAGAGCCTGTGATGACCTGACCTCAAGCCAGCTCCCCAAGATCACCTTATGCCTCTGCCATATTGTCTGTATGTAGCAGAAAAGAACCACTGGCCATTCCTGAGAACCATCCTCCATTATTGTCTCATGCCTGTTTATATGGCCTTCCATTGTCTGGGATTATAATGCCTGTTATTTATTTTTATTATGCTTTAGCATACATGATTTGCTAGCTATTCAATTCTATTTTATTTAAATTTGTGTCACAATAGCAATCAGTTACCTGCTAGAAATCCCAACCCAGGACTGGTCAACTTTCATTATATCAGAGCACATTCAAGAGGGAGCTAAAAGCTACTTCATTATACCAGTTCCTGAAGTTTTAATTGGTGAAATTAGTCAATGGTTAATTAATGATTGTTAAGATGAGCACCAGTCAGTGAAAAGGAATAGTAGCTGAGATATTTAGATTCCCTTACATAAACAGGTTATAAGAATGTTATGTTTTGTGTCTGGATGTCCCCCGAAAGCCTCTTGTAGTCACATGGCAGGGAGGGGTGATATTCAGAGGTGGCTAAATATAGTTTGTGAATGATTCCTTGTCTAGTGCTGGAACTGTAGGTGTGAGTGCTACACCCACCCCAGGGTGGGGAGCCTACATACAATGTAAGGCGCAGAGTCTTCCTCCTCCCTTTTTGCTTTTGTTTCTTTTGCTGTCTTCTGCCACCATGGTTTGTTATTCTTCTGCCATGCCATCCTACCTTGGAGCCAGCTGATTATGAATTGAAACCTCCACACTGAGCTTAATAATGCTTTCCTTCCTTAATTTTGGGGATCAAATATTTTGTTTCAGCAACAAGAGATAAGTAACCAAGATAAAGAGTATCACACATCTTACAAAGTCTTATTTAAAGGTGGAGCATAGAAGCTGGAAGGTATAGCTCAGTGATGAGCCTGTTCTCAGTGTGTGCAAAGCCCTGGCTCTGCCATTTCTTTTCTTTTTCTTTCTTTCTATTTTTTTTTTTTTTTCAGTACCAGGGATTGAACTCAGGACCTTGTGCTTACCAGGCAAACACTTATTCTACTGAGTTATCTCCCTGGCCCTACAAAAGCCCTGTGTTTGATCCCCAGCACCACCACCACCACCACCCAAAAAAGACTAGAATGAAACTTCTAAAGTCTCCAGAAGAAAATGTTTGAGAAAAAAACATACGACTTTTTTTTTTTGAAAAATATTTCATAAATATAATACCATCCATTAAAGAAAAAATAATGTTGAATTTCACTAAAATTAAAATTGTTCTTTGAAAGATGAAAAGACAGGCCAAGGACAGAGTAAAAATGTTTGCCAAATATTTGATAAGAACCTTTATCCAGGGCCGGCCAAATAGTTTAGCAGATTAAAGCACCTGAAAGCAGGCAGAAGGACTGGGGGTTTGATCCCGGGACTGGCCAAATAGCTCAGCAGATTAAAGCACCTACAAGCAGGCACAGGTGCCAGGGGTTCAATCCTAGGGCCTGCAGTGCTGGCCCTGCCCCCGGGGCACACTGAGACAGCAATTGAGACTGAGCATGGTGGCACATGCCTGTAATCCCAACACTTGGGAGGCTGTAAACAGGAGAATCACTATGGGTCCAATCTAGTAGTGAGGTGAGACCCTGTAGACCCTTCCCTAAAATGCAGAGAGAGAAAATACAGAGCAACTGGATCTTTGACATTACTGGTAAGAAATCAATATGGCACAAGTCCCTTGAATAGCAGTTTCCCAATAGCAGTTTCTCTTGTGAAATTAAATGTGCATTTACTATATGATATGACAATCCTACATATAAATATTTACTCAAAAGAAATGAAAATTTATTTTTACACAAAAATGTATACATGAGTAGCTCTGTTTAAAACTGTTCCAGAATAGAGATAATCTCAACATTAACTGATTAGATAAATGTATAAACCTTCTACCATTCATAGGAAAGCTATTCAGTAAGAAAAAGGAATGAACAGTAACATAGAAGAATCTGATATGTTTTAGGGAAAGTGAAAAAAGCCAAACTCAAAAAGCTACATATGTATGATTCTATTTATATGACTTCCTGAAAAAGACAAAAACTATAGAGGATAGATATAGGCAAATTCTTTCCAAAGGCGTGAAGTAGGTATTAATGCATGTGGACATAAGGGAATTTCAGATGGAGGCCATTTTCTATAACAACTGTGATGATGGTTTTATAACTATGTACATTTGTTAAAACTAACAATTGCATATGATAATGGAGGTGGAACTTTACTGTAAATTATTTCTCAGTGAACCCAACTTTAAGAAACATTATAGGCAAACCTGGTATTGTGTCTTTATAGATATTTTAATTTCCAAGGTCCTTGCAGTCATCTATCTAGGAATATTTATTTTCTGATGTCAGTTCTCTGGATCATAAAACCCTGACTGAATTAAAGTCATGTCTACCTCAAGTGAACCCTCCATTCAATTTTTTTTTCTTTTTCTTTTTCTTTTTTCTTTTGATACCAGGAATAAAACTCAGGACTTTGCACTTGCCAGGCAGGCACTCCACCACTGAGCTATATTCCTGGCCCAAATCCTCCATTCAAGACAGAGTGCCTAAAACAGAGAATTAAGACTTCTCTGAGCTTATAGAAAGAGACTAAGCCAATGCATGGTATTGGTTTGGATTTTTTTTTTCTTTTTTTGGAGTAGATATATTTGTGGTAGAATTTTTTTGGCAATTTGGCTTTTATTATAATTTAAGAGGGCTGTGAAGGTCAACGTTTTTGACAGTTACCAAGTTCAACCAAATGAACTTCAGAAATATTCGTGAATCAGACCTTTTCAACACAGAGACACCCTCCTTCTTCATGCACAATCAAACATATTCTGAGACTTAGTATTTCTTCTTGAAATGAACCTTTTCTAATACCCCAGGACCAATTTCCATGGCACTTTCTAACAAATTCATAGATGGTCAGTAAATGATTTAAATACTAATTTGGCAGAAGTACAAGTAATTCTAATGATGACAGCCAACACCTTACTGTGCATTCTTTTCAGCCCAGTCACTGTGCTGTCCACTTTATATGTAATAGTTCCTCACAGCACTCCATGAGGAAGGAGATATCACTGTCCCTATTTCACAAATAAGCCAACTGAAGCACAGAAAGATAAAGTACCTTGCCTAAAGTCATACAGCTAGCAAATGTTAGAACTGGGAATTGAATCCAATAGCCTCCCACAAAAGCCTGCATTTTGTGGGTCTTCAAACTCTGCCTTTCATTGTCAACATTTATTAAAAACTACAATGCGGTTTGCAATGTGCATATACTTCTGGCATTAGAAAGACCTTTAGAGCCCATCCATTCCTTGTGCGCACTGTATGGATAAACAAAGAGCACCTAACACACTTGCTCTAGATCACTCAGTTCTTCAGGAAAACTGAAATGACTTCCCAGTTGCAGAAGGTTGGAAGGGTACATAAAAATTTATGAAGCCACTGATGCTTCAAATATTTTGGTGCTCTGTCACAGAAGATCATTATCTTAGCAGGCGAGATTTATTATTAACTGCTGTCCCTATGTCTTTTTCAGAGTTCACTGTTTTCACTATCTCATCCCTCTAGCAAAGGAGGGGAACTATGCCATTGTTGCCAATGTGGAAAGCATGGATTATGACCCTCTAGTGGTCAAGCTCAACAAAGATATCAGTGCCATTGAAGAGGCTATGAGTGCCAGCCTTCAGCAGCACAAGTTCCAGTATATCTTCGAAGGTCAGACCTGTCTCTATCTCTGGGAGTTTGGGAGGAAAGAAGAATGAAAGTTTTCCTAATTTTTCCGAAATACTGTGGGAAACTTGTAGGAAAGGGTTGTTTGCTACTTTGTTTGGACGAGAACTGCAATACCTCGCCTCTGTGTATGGCTAGATAGATAATATAGCTGCCATCTGCTGCTGGTTGATTAGGAGATTTAATCCAAGATAATACAGATGGCTGCCTGTCTGCCTACCTTGACAAGCCATTCATAAGATTTCAATAAATATGCAAAATGGATCACAAATTGACTCAAGAGTTGCTCATTAAAAAGAAATAAAACACATATACGAGAGCTCTGAAAAATTTTTCATTAGCTAAAATTATCAATGGAAGGGGAAGTGTTATCTGATAGAATGCAGTCTGTCTCAAAAGCACAGAAGCCTATGATTAACAACAGATTTTAAGAAGACTAAGTCCTTTGATGCTTCAGGGCAGGCAGGCAAGGAATGTGTGAAGAGGCAGTGCTATCTAAAGACATTTGCCTCCGAAGTGTTTTAAAATGTGCTGGGCATGGACTGGGGAGATAGCTCAGTAGAAGTGCTTGCCTGGCAAGTGCAAGGACCTGAGTTCAATCCCCAGTTCTGCCAATAAGATGTGCTGGGCACATAATTTTTCATGCTGAATTCCATTCATCAGATCCTGTCATTATAACAAAATGCCTGAGATAATTAACTTACAAAAAGAAAAGGTTTATTTTGGCTCACAGTTTTAGGGATTCTAACCCATTGCTTTTAGGCTTCTGATTGGGTGGGGAAGGTTATGGCAGAGCCAGCTGCTCACCTCATAGCCAGGAAGCAAAAGGAAAGAGGAAGAGGCTAAGATCCCATATTTCCCCTAAATGGCTTCCCACTATAGCCCACCACCTAAGTTTCCAGCACCTTCCAGCAGTGCCAACTTGAAAACCAAAGCCTCACCCCACAAGTCTGTGGGAATCAGTTTTTTGAACTGCAGAAAACATGTTAAGATTTCAAATAATATTTCCTTTGTATTAATTTTAGTTTGGTTAAGCATAGACCTGGGTACCAAAAGTATCTGTACTCACACAGAATTAAACCAGAATTACTTAAGACAATTAAGAAGGTCCACTGTTCAAAGCTCATGGCAAATGGAAGATGGGGTAATGTCAGTGCATGACCAATGCTTGCTTTGTGAAAAAAAAAAATTGTGTTTTAGTAACTTTGGACCCTCTAAAATCCTATCTTCCCATTCAGTTGTAAAGATGAAGTCATAAAAATGGAGATGTCTTCTGAAGACGATTTTACCCTAAAAGTTGAGTGACTGAAGGGCTAGTGTTAGCCTATAACATTATGAATTTGGTGGCACCTTTAATTCTCTGCAGCTTGAAGCAAAAACTGTTCACATTTAAAGCTACTTTTCTCTAAATCCTTTTCCCTAATACACTGAAATTCCTTTTGAACCTTAGCTTTTCCAAGCCCTACATATCAACATCCATATTATTCATATGATAAAATTTTTTTATAAGTTATGATTTCTTATTTTTTTTATTTATTTGAGAGAGAGAGAGAGAGAGTGGTGTGTGTGCGCGGCCAGCTCAGCCCACCAGGGGGCGGGGCTGGCCAGCATGTGGTGCTGGGGGATTGAACCACGGTCCCTGATGCCTTGCTAAGCTTGTTCTAAGTAGGTGCCTTAGACCACTGAGCCATCTCTCCAGCCCAAGTTATGATTTCTTATCCTCTACAAACCATGCAGTCCCCTCGTTGCCTACACTTTGAGCAGGCCACATTATATCAATGCAGAAGAAAAATATACCTGAAGTTGTAATATAGGCATAGGTGAATAACAGAACTTGACATAGAAAGATATATTTGAAAGATTTTTATTATAAATACAAGTAATCTAGCTTTATGTGTAAAATTTTCAGCTGTGCTTTTTATTTTTCTTTTTGAGAGGAGTAAAAGCCTCTTTTTTTTTTTTCTTTAAATGGTAGCACAAACAAGTTTGTGGTATTGAAGTAATGCTGTGTGAGTGTAGCTGAAGCAAGAGAAAATGCATGTTCTCTCCTTTTCCTACTTTCATCTCAGCCCAGGAGAAACACACTTGGTTTCTCAGGAAGCCACTGAAGCTGAAGATATGCTGTGCCCTGTAATCTGAACCTTAGTATCCATGAAGACTGGGATTCCAGAGAACAAAATAGCAAAAAGTAGTAGATTGCCTGTAACCTATCACACTAGCTTTAGAGTTCTGAATAAAATGTCCTGCTGGAGGCCAACTTTGGAAGAATAAGAAAAAAATAAAGGAACATATATTTATTTCTAACTTCTGGCCAAGGAGATAACTCAATGGTATAAGTGCCTGACTGGCAAGCACAAGGTCCTGAGTTCAATTCCTGTTACCAAAAGCAAACAAATAAATAAATAAATTTAACTTTAAAAAATAATAACCCATATGTATTTCACTTTAACCTGAACCACTGTATGTCCTTTGAGTTATAAAGGACATCCTGAAGAAAATCTGTTAGTTTATTGATGTCTTGTGCTTACCTCTGCCAATTTTAATAGACTATATAGCAGTCCTTCAGACAGGAAAACAAACCATTTATAGAACCACAGCATGTCCAGAGATGTCTCTTGGGAACTCAGTGACTCCATGATATGCTTTTCCTTGGCACTTTGCATTTATTTACACGGTCTTTTATTATCATTGTCAATGCTGAGGTGTATTAGCATTACTACCAGTAACATTTTTTAATTGGTTGATTTTTACTCATAAGTGTTGTAGTTCATTAGCATTACTGCCATTGTTTCCATTTGTATTATTTTTTATTATTTTAGGATCATAATCAGCTTTTCAGCCCAAAGTCTCATTTCTGTTTTGTGGGAAGGAGAGGCCACATAGATGTTTGTACATATGCCATGCAAAAACAGGCCAAACAGATGTATGCACATGCATTTTTATTGTTTCCCAAATACCTGAACATAAAGCCAGGCATTGCTGTTGATGTTAATAGTTTATAACAATAAGGCATATTCTGCAAGTCCTTGGTATTGTAGTTTCAGGTGAATGTGGCAATGTTAGTACTAGGAATGTGGTAGATTTGTTTAAAATACAGTCTTCTCATTTCTAATCACTAGGACTATGTAGAAATACTATGAAATTATTGTACGAGGAACTAGTGAATCCATTAGATATGTTTTGTGTGGTTTTAAATTTGTGGAGGATGAACAAAGGCCAATCCTGTGTGCAAATTTCTGTTCAGTGTCACTAATCTACTCCCTCTTTCCTTGCCATGACACTGTGCTGATCTTCAGGCCTGGGACACCTCATCTCCTGTATCCTCATTAATGGTGCTCAGTACTTCAGGCGCATCAGTGAATCTGGCATCAAGAAAATGTGTAGGAACATTTTTGTTCTTCAGCAGAATTTAACCAACATCACCATGTCGCGGGAGGCAGACCTGGACTTCGCACGGTAAGAGGGAAGGGTGAGCTCACTTTCTTGTCCCAGAGCCAGGACTCACTACCTATAAAGCCACTTTTTAAAAACAGATTCTTGGTACTTAAAGAGTTTATTTTATAAAAAGAATTTTAAGAAAGAGATAGATGTACTTAGCTGATAGAAAAGTTAATTCTAGCAAATTGTGTTGAATGTTCAACATCCCTTAAGGAAGTAGTTATTCCCACTGTGTAATCCAAGTTAGTACTTTCATTTCTTGGAAATTTTTTTTCAAATATAAAGTAACATCATCTTATTACATAAAATACTAAAATAATATACAAAAATAAATCTAAACATTGCTCATAAGTTTTTGATTTAGAGAGAATGATTTATGCTATACTTTATCCTGGCTTTAGTTTCCCATCTGTATGTATGTATCTTTTACATATATCCCTGCATATTTCTCTTAACAGAACTGGAACTGTGTTAGTATAATTATAGTTGCATTATCTAATATCTATAATGTTCATTAATACTGCTTGAAAACATTCCTTTAATTCCCAAATATTCCATGATATAAAGGAGTTACCATTTATTTTTTACCATTTGTAGTATTTTCCCTTTTTTTTTCTTCATGGTAAATAACAAGTATTGAACTAATTTTGTCACCGCTTCAGTCTTGTTTTCACTGAAACCCATCTCTTGTTGTTTCCACAAGGAGAAAAGTACTCGTTCATCACCTTCACTTTCCTTCTCTAGGTTTGCTGATCTCAATTTTTAATGTTGCTCTTATAAAACACATTTTCAAATTTGAGATTTAATTTTCTCTTCATTTGTTCTTTTAACACTGTTTATATTTAAAATAATCAAGCCTGTCATGTTTTAATGAAAGTTTAAACAGCTTTGAAGAGGGTGGGTGATAATTATGGTGTTCCTCATGTTCTCTTGCTATTTATACATGTGGATTATTCCATAAAACTTTTCATTTTCCAGAAGCTTTTGTGGCTAGGAAGTCATTTGTCACTGATAGTCCAGAATGCTTCTGCGTATTTATTACTCAGTTTTCATGTGATTTTTGTAATTCTTGAAGTGTTTGGGAAAATTGAAACAATTCCTAAAGTATTCAACGGGATGATAAAATATTGTTACTTTGACAATGATGAAGATGTACATGTGAGAACTATTGTTTTGCAAAGAAACCATGTATGTTCATTACAAGCCTTTTTCCTCCCTAGTCTACTCTTCTTTTTATTGTGTTGCTAACTTGTTCTGCTTTTCTGCTTCCCTGATTTTTTTTTTTCTTCTACTGGTAGGAAAATGTGTGTGTATGGAGTTTTTATGAAATTTTCTGGTTTAAGCTAAATTTGGTGAAAAGCCTTCCTTGCTCAGATTAAGGAAACCAGGTGTGACCAAATGCTGCATTTATTTGGCTGCTCTTATGGGAAATGATCTCATTATTGAATTAGTCTATTCATAATAACATTGACAAAAAGAAGTTAAGAACATGAAGGCCTGAGGGATACAGAGAACCATTACTAATTCTCTGAGGAATATAATTCCTAAATTCAATCATCCTTTTTTAAATGATTTTTTTATTTAGCTGAAATAAGTAAATTAACACACTTCTTGGCAGACAGTACAGGGCTCAAACACATACTGGAAAAGCAGCATCTGAATCATGAAATGCTGACTGGGTGTTATTGAAATTGGCATTAGTGGGCTATGTTCCAGTGAACCATTTCTTCAAAACAAGATTGAATGGCAACCAGGTCATGTTTTCAATTGTTGGATTTGTGAATTATGTGACCACTTAGGATAGGTACTTACACTATTGCTCTTCTTAATGAATTATAAAAGAAAATAGGTGAAGAAACACGTATAGCATTGAAAGATTATGCTTTTCCAATCCTGGTTCAGAAAACACTTTCTTACTAAATGATATGCTCCAGCTAGATGACAAGCTTCAAGAAGTTGGAACTGTTTTTCCAGCTCCTGAATCAGAAAATGGTCATTACGTGTATTGAATGAACACTGTATTTTTGAAGGGTTTGGATACTGACAGGTGAGTTTATCTTTAATACCCTGAAGGTCATAATCAGCTGACATGGTCAGTTTTCTTGTAGGGTTATAAAAAAAAAAAAAAACCAGCATCTCCACTGCAAAAAGTAGACATGTGGTCCTACTATTCATAGTCCCTTTCTCATTTTCTGTTGCTTTCATACAGACACACTTTATAGCCTTATTTTTTTCCTTCCTTGTTTTTGTTAGAGACAGGTTTTGTGAAATGAGCCCCATCAATTGTACAGAATTTGAAGCTATGTAAAATAAATATAACAGCAATACCAAAATAGCCAGAAATAATAGACTGCTGCGCTGTGCCTCAGCATTCCTTAAGCAATATCTAATCAGGCGTGGACAGCATCTGTATTTCTGCAAATCTCTATAGGAATGTTATCTTCTAACACAGTAATTAATCAATGGTTGCCATGTGTCAGAAAACTTATTTAATAAGAAGTTACACATTACTTGTAGTTTTTTTTTGTTTTTTTTTTTTTTTTCTTTCATAGCCTTCCTGGTCAGTACAAAGTACAACACCTTTCTGTACTTAAAAAAATGTGGGATCTGGAGTAATTCCATTTATGTTGATTCTTCTGCTTTTGATACTACTGTTGATCTCTTTCATGCACACCTGTACTCTAACCTCTAGTGGGAGGGTAAATCTTGGGTTGGCAAAAGATAAGCTATCCCATAACAGTGACAGAGTAACTGAGAGCCCCACTCTCTGCAATAATGATTACTTAAGCCTTGCTATGGTTCTGACCTTTTTGACCCTATTGTTCATTTTTAAACCCAAACACATACTTTGTCCAAGAAAAATTTCTATAGGCTAGCTAGATGTGCAGGGGTTTTTTGTTTTGTTTTGGTTTTGCTTTTTCCTTCACAGGTCATCTTAATTTAAACTACCATGCACATTTCCATATAACTAGAAATGTCTTAATGGGTACTGAAGTCCTCAAGCTGCATTTGGTAATAGTTGTAGATGAAATGAAGTCACTATTGAAAGAGTATCCCAGAGTTAGTTTTCTCTCTCATTTTCTTTTCTTTCTTCATATCTCCCATCACAGTGGCCTGTTACTGTCCTGTATCCTGTCATTCTGCTTCCTACTTCCCTCCTTCAAGCTTTCATTGTTCCTTGATTCCCCACCCCTTTTTGGATTTTTTCTTTCTCTTGCTCTTTCATTCATTTGTTCCTTTTTCTCCTTTTCTTTTTTCTTCCTTTTTGTAGTAGTAGGGATTAATTTAGCTCCCACAAGCAGGAGTTAAATCCTTAGCCATTCATTCATCCATTCATTTAGAATCAAGGTCTCACTAAGTTATCCAGGCGGACCTCAAACTTCAAATGTGTCTGCCTCAGCCTCTCAGGTAGCTGAAATTACAGGTATGTGTCACTATTCTCAGCTCATTCTGAGCTTCTAGGGTGTTATTTGTTGTTCTTTTTTTTTCTGTGTTAAAGTTTTATTAAATTTCAATACAAAAACATTCCAAAAAGTAATCTATAGTCTAAGAGTTCTATGTCAAACAAGACATTTTATCATTCCATTTCTTTACAGCCAGTATAAAGCCAAATGAGTCAACTTATTCTTTTCTCAATGGGAGCAAAATTAAGCCTGCTGGGTTTGTAAACAGTCAAAAAGGTGCCCAGTCATGTAAGCATACTCCTTTGAATTTAGCACTCATACTATAATTAGTCTCTATCCTACACTATCTTAGAAAACTAAAATCTCAAGAGCCAAAACGCCAAGTAATAATTACGAAAGACTCAAACTAAGATCTCTATTCTAGTGCAACTACTTAATTTTTGTGAAGATCCCCATGGTCACTGATAAGGAATGTGAAACTGTGAGGCTTTCTTAAATATGAAAAAGATTGGGAAATAAAGCCTAAGGTTCAGGAAATAGTAAGGAGACAAGTTCTAAAACACAAGAAGCTTTGATCTGTCTTTTATTTCTTTCTTCAGCCAACAGGTGAAGTACATATTGGGAGTGTGTGCCCTCCAGATTCAGTCTTCATGGTGCTTGCATTGCTGTGGGATGAGATACAAGCTAATAAATAATAAATTTAAAAATTCAAAATGTATGGTACATGTTATGATGAAAAACTAGGCATGAGGAGAAGAATAGAACATGTCAGGGTATAATGGAAGTAATCTGACATTTTAGAATGTTCATGGGAATTAGGAATGAGATGTTAACTTTTGAGGAAAAACATAAAGGAAGAGTAAGCATAAGGCATGAGGATATCTAAGGAAAGAACAGACTAGAAAAGGGACTCTCAGCCTGGGGAGATAGCTCCACAGTGTAAGCACCTATAAGGCAAGCACAAGGTCTCACATTTGATTCCCAGTATCACATGCAGGTCCAGCCCTGAAATTAGGCATAGTAGCACATGCCTATAATCCCCAATGCTGGGGATGCTGAAACAGGAGGATCGCTGTGAGTTCAAACATCATAGCAAGATCCTGTATCAGAAAAGAGAAGAGAAGCAGGGAAGGGAGGAGAGAAAGGGAAGGGGAAGGGGAAGAACTTTCAAGGTGAAGACCTGGAGGAAGGAGTTTGTTTGATACTTGGAAACAGTAGAAAGGTCAGTATGAATGCAGTGACCAAAAGAAAAGAATTGGAGATGATGTCAGACATTTAATCTAAGGAGCAGAGATTGCCAAGGCCACTGTAATGACACTGGCTTTTGCTGTGAGTCAGGTAGGAAGCTATTAGGGTTTGACACAGAAGAGTACCATAATCTGAATCTCTGATTGCTATGTTGAAATAAATGATTGACTGGGAAAGAGAGGTTATAAACAAGGTCAGAAACAGAAGGATCTGTTAGAAAACTATGGCAATAATCTTAGAGCTGAAAGACAGTAGTGATTTAAGCCAAGATGACAGCAGTGGAAACAATGAAATGAGATCATGCTAAGGGAGAAAGACCTTTCTCAATTACAAAGGGAAACAAGTGAGCTGGGTGAGAGGGAAGGGAAAGGGGCATACAAAGAAGTTAAAATATATTATGTACATGTGCCAGCTCCACACAAGGAATGTAAATATTATGTGTATTGCAAACATATCCAAAAAAAAAAAAGGAAAGGAGGGAGATCAAGAGATGGAGGAGAGAGGAAAGGAATTCAGATGTATTATGTGTATGTATCAGTTCCCCACAAGGAATCTAAACATGTACCACCAAAAAAAAGAAAGAATTTGCAGAGTTTGCTGAGAGATTAGTACACCAGCAATAATTCTAAGCAAATCAAGGGGTTTTGTTCTGAACAGTTCAAAGTGTAGAACTTTTATCTACTAAAATGAAAATGGACCAGACTATGGGTGAGACCAGTTGAGTACTTGGAAGGTAGGAGGCAAATAATAGAGGGATATGAAAACATTGGGTTTGAAATGTTAAATTTGATATGCTTCTTAGTCATCATGGTAGAGATAAGGTGGAGAGAACTGACTATAGCAAACAGTTCTGAGCTAGAGATAGGAGTTTTGAAATCAGCAGCATGTAAGTGGAATTTAAATCCTTGAGAAAGGATGAGAAATGTGATCTTGATAGTAGCATACCTAGAAAACAGATAGAAGCTATCTGAGAATGGGCTTGAGGTAGCCCACTATTTATTCATTTATTCATTTATTTTGGTACCAGGGATAAAACTCAGAACCTTGTACTTGCTAGACAGGTGTTTATGCTGCTAAGCTGTCTCCCCTGTCCCCATAGCCTACTATTTAGATACCGGAGTTAAAGAACCAGCAAAGGAATTTGAGCAGATACGACCAATAAAGTAGGAAAATAAGTAGGGAGGATCAGGTCCTGGAAGTCCAGTGGCATGTTTGAAGAGGGAGGAGGGTGTCTTCATCTGTGTGAAAAGCTGCTGATGTATTAAATTAGCTCAAGACATAGCTGGCTGCAGGTGGGCGCACCAAAAGGCCTGAAATGCATTAATCTGTTTCTTTTTATCTTCCCTACACAATTTACCTAAAATAAAGAAAGTTATTTACTGCTCAGTTCTGCTGTAAGGTCTAATGCTATTAGGGAAAAAAAATATAATTCAAGTATTTGTAGTATGATACATAAATGACAAAACTAGCAGCCTCCATTTTCGCCAGGCCAACGTCAACATGCATGAATCATGTTGACAGTATGTGCCATTGCTGCTAAGTGATTAAAAAGGTGCTCTGTGGGGCTGCAGAGATGGCTCAGTAGAATAAGCACTTCCCTGGCAAGTACAAGGGTCTGAGTTCAATCCCTGGTTCTGCAAAAAAAAAAAAAAAAAAAAAAGTGCTTTGCATCTATAATCATATCCCCAAACCCATAACCCCAATCTAATCCCAAGAAAGACATTAGAGTGATTCTAGTAGTGTGGTATCCTATAAAATACCTTCAAAGTATTCCTCCAAACTGTCAAGGTCATCAAAAACAAGGAAAGTTAGAGAAGCTACCACAGACATGAGGAGCCAAGGAAACTTGACAGCTGAAGGAAGGGTGGTATCTTGGCAATTCTGAAAGAGAAGAAGACCACTAAGTGAAACTGCAACGAATAAACTGTGGATTTTAATTAAAATATATGCAAATTGGTTTATTAGTTTGACAAGTATATGGCTAATGTAAGATGTGAATAATAGGAATACCGAGTATAAATTACATGGATCAATGTACCCTTATCTCGGGGGGGGGGGTTGTTTTTGTTTTTGTTTTTGTTTTTGTAAATCTGAAACTTCTAAAAAATAAAGTATAATAATAGATAGGTAAAGAATTTGAATAAAAGGGGCTGGGGCAATAGCTCTGCAGTCTAAGCACCTGCCTGTCAAACACAAGGACCAGGCTTCAATCCCCAGTACCGCATGCCATGCCTCTGTGCCAGCCACTGAAACCAGGTCTGGTGGTGCACGCCTGTAGTCTCAGCACTGGGGAGACTGAGACAGGAGGATCACTATGAGTCCAAGCTGTGTAGCAAGACCCTGTACCAAATAAAATATTTTTTAAATTGGAATCATTTATTCATTGAATATGTACAGGTGAGCAAGAAAAGATACTTGGTGTAATTTGTGATTAAGGAAATGCAAATAATAAGACACCATTCTGTATCTTCCAAGATTATGATAATAATTTTTTTAAAACACAGTGAAAGTGTTGGTTAGGATGTGGAGAAACTGAAATTTCATGCTGTTAGTTGGAAAGCAAATGGTGCAGTTACTTTGGAAAACTGCCAGTTCCTTGAAGGATTAAACATAGAGTTATCAGATGACCCAGAAATTTTACTTATATATAGCCAAGAAAAGTAAAACATATGCATACATGGAAATTGCGACACAATGACTACAGCAGCATTATTCTTAAAAGCCATAATGTAGAAGCAGCCTAGATATTCATCAACTGATGAATGAATAGGATATGGTAAAGTCATAAATGGGTATTATTTGGCCATGAAAAGTGATAAAATACTGATAGATAATACAACATGGATGAACCTTGAAATATTATTGTAAATAAGCTTGTCACACAGTTGAGGAGTGCTTGCCTTAGGGAGTAGGGGCAGAAATGAAAAAGAAACACCTAGCCAAAAAAAAATGTATTATATGGTTCTATCTATATGAAATGTCTGAAATAGTCAAAATTATAGAGATAGTAAGTTAGTGACTTTGTAGAACTGAGGGATTGAACAGAAAGGAGGAAAAGGATACAGGGTTTTTTTGAGGCTGATGAAAAAATGCTTGAAATTAGATTGTTCTGATGGTTGTATAACCCTATGAATACATTAAAAGACCTTGAATTGTTTATTGTAATTGTGTGAATTTTATGACATATAAATTACATTGCAATAAGCTGTTCTTTTTAAAAAGGTAGAGTTTTTTTTAAAGTAGAGATTTAAAGCTATTAAAATCCTAGTGGAAAGAAAAGAATCCTAGTGATATGTCATAGGAAATGAGAACCCCAAGCTTTGGGGGGCCAGGAGATGGCTCAGTGGAATAAACGCATCCCTGGCAAGAGCAAGGGCCTGAGTTCAATCCCTGGTTCTGCCAAAAACAAATAGCAATAATAATAATAAATTTTAAAAAAAAGAACCCCGAGCTTTATATCCACTTGCATGGGAGAATTTCATAAGGGAACTTGGGCTCACTTTTTAATTTCCCTGGTGCATCTTGATTTGTAGGTGATCAAGGAATCATTTTTGGTGAAGGAAGAGATGCTTAATGTCAAATATTAAGTGGAATTGTGCAGTATGGTGATAGAGCAATTTTGAACAGAAAGAATAGTTCAGAGGGACTGGAGGAAATATTTAAGGAAGAGGTTGGTGAAAAAAGAGAAACTGAAGGGAAGTCAGAGCCATCTTAGAAAGGTCATCTTCTCTACAGTTTCAAAACATACCTTTCTTCCCCACCATTACCACCTGCACTTCGTATCCTTTGTGCCTTGATTGCCTTTGTCCTATCATATACCTGACATTTTATATTTACTTCTCTGTTTGTTCCTTATTTGTCTACCCAAATAGAATGGAAATAGAATGGAAGCTCTGTAGGCTTTGGGTCTTCATTCACTGCTATGGCCCCAGAGCCTAGACCAGTACCTGGCATGTAGTAAATAATAGATCAGTATTTGCAGGGTGGTGCAGCTGTTTGGACTTTTTCCAGCAGATGACTAAAGAATTTTAAGCAGAGGAATGAGATGATCATGTTTGTATTCCAAAGTAGATCATTTCAGCAGCTACATAGTGCATGGATTTGAGGGAGATAAAACTGAAGACCCTACATCCCTACTGAAAGGTGATTGTTGAGAGTATGGTGTGTGCGATGTGAATCAGATCAGCACTGGTGGAGAGGGAGAAGGCAAGTTTGAGCAGTGTGGAGGAGCTAAAACTGGCAAGATTTGAAGACTAAAAAGCAAAAGTTGACTCTGCAGTTTCTACCACAGTTATCTAAGTGGGCACATTAACATCATATAAGATAAACCTATGGAAAGAGATAGGAATAGGTTTAATAGGGGAAGAACATTAGTACCTGTGATGAATGCAAGATGCCTGTGGGACTGCCCAGGGGAGATGTCCAATACACAAGTGGGTATGTAAGGTGGATGCCTAAGGGAAAGTCCAGAATTGAACAGATTGGTGAATCATCAGCACAGAGTTATTTAAAGGAATTAAGAGATGTATACCAGTCACTAACAGTGAAAGACATGAGAAGGAAGAGGAACCCCAGAAGATAAAAGAGGATGAATGGTACCACGGGACAAGAGCCAAAAGGGATTTGCATGAAGGCAAAGAGCATGTATGCCCAGCCCTGTGCCACCTGCACAGAAAGGCTGCCTTCCCCCCAAGTTAGTGTAGCATCTGACTTCCTTATTAATAAAAGCATTTCCTCATTTTATCCTCTCTACTTCTGTAGGAGATAAACTGTCCACTTACCTTCGGACCCTTGATTTACCCTTTATCTTGTACCTTCTAGGCATGATCTTTGGTATGGGTGAGAATATTGAATGCCTCGAAGGTGTGGGTGTTCATACACTTATTTCCTACCAGCATACTGCATAGGAACATTACTTTTGTTTTCTGTTGGAAAGGTTAGGTTTTGCTATTTGGAGTGACCAGGGGACAGCTTTTTAGAAGGAGATTAGCAGTGACATGCTGCCACCTACTGGAAGCACTTCCAGGCATCCGGACAGATGAGTATCTGCAGTCTAAAAGCCCATCACTCTTTGGAATTAAGAATGAGTCCTATTGTAGAATAACTTGGCTGAAAACAAAAAATGCCCCCATAAAACCAAATTTTCTTTGACTTCTTTCCCAGAAAAGTAGTTTTGTTTCTAAAAAGGAAACAAAACATTTTCTACATCCTTTTCACTGTTTTATTATTTTCACAGTTTTGTTCTGCCATTGGTCGTATCTGCCTTTCCTTCCACAAAATCTATCCCATTTCTAAGTGTTACCTGTAATATTCCATACTTTTGACTCAAGATAATAAACTGTTTGAATTTGTGGTTAATTTTGTAAGAGAGATTAGTCATCTGCCAAAAATTCTATTAACAATAATGCTCATAAAATTCTATTAAGTCTCTTTAATTTAATAGTAATAAAAAGCTACCCCTGACATTCTTAGGGGCTAGAGTGAATTGGAAAATGCAGTGAGCTACATACCCTTTGCTGCCTGTTACAAGGAAGTGGACTTATTAATAAAATTTAATAATAAAACAAAAATGTGTGACTTCACTCTGAATTTTCATAAAGACCTTTATATAGGTAGATTTAAGTAATGTTACATCTAGCTGCATATTTGACTTCACTATCCTATTTCTGCCCATACTGCTTTCTTCTAATCTCCTTTTTCTCTGTTTATTGCCCTCATGGTAGGTTCTACACATTGTAACAATTAATTGGTTTGTATTATTTAATTAAGGCTCTTTGAATGCAAATGACTATGTTTTACTAGTCTACATATGCTCCATAAAGCACCATAGAACAATGAGTACTTTTAACTCTCAGAAAAATACCTGCCTGTAACTGATGTTTGATTTCTCATAAACGTGTCTCATATATAAGACTATAAGTAAGATTTGTTTTGATTAGTCTCCATTAATGCCACCGTGCCTTGTGCACGTATCATGTCACTGTATAGTTTTTAAATCCTTGAGATTACTGAAAAACAGTGGCAGTCTTATCTTTGTAGCACATTTCTGGAATTGGAATTATTCAGAGATTAGCATAGATGGCAGGTGTTATTATAAAGATCCCAAGGAACAGAAATCAGAAATGACTTGTCCAAAATCTCATGTCAAATTATGCTATTTATATACCCTTCAATACCATCATATTTAGGAAATTAAATTAACCCACCCAATAAAGGCTATTTTTCTGCCAGGGAAGGGCTGAAGAAACATTAAGCTTGCTCTGTGACTAAAGCCCAGGGTGATTATTGACTACTAGAATTCTTACTGAAAAACAAGGACAGAAGCAAACCTTCCCTATCTTCTAAGTGAAGATATGCTATTGAAATTGGGTGCATCCTGCTTAGGCAAGCGCACAGGCTGCACCAGCCCTACTCCTGGGTGCACTGAGCCAGGCAATGAGACCAGACGTGGGGGCGCACACCTGTAATCCTAGGGCTGGGGAGGCTTAAGACAGGAGCATCACTATGATCTGTGCGGTGAGACCTTGTACCAAATACATACATACATACATACATACATACATACATACACTGGGTACATGAAAGTAGGAAACAGGCCCTACAGTTGCTGTAGCTGTAAAAGCAGACCCACCTGCTCCTTTGCCACATCAGCAAACTTCCTCTCCAGCTCCTGCCCTGTGTTGCACCATCTATGCAGAAAGACCTCTCTTTTCTCCATCCCTTGCTCTATTTCACAGCCTTCACTGGCCTGAAATAAATAAGCAAGACCCGAGTGCAGAAGGGAAGCTTCTGAGCAACTCTCAGCTGAGTCCTCTTGGCTTTCTCAAAGCTTCCCTAATATCTGCCTACATCAGTTTCGGTTTATAATCTTTTTTCCTAATTTTCTGTGCTCAGTGCCTTATTATATGTCATATTATTCTGTATGTGTTCCCATCTTTTACTGTTTTATTCATCTCATTTTTATTAGCATGTTCTCCCTTACTACTTAATTATGAAATTCTTCTGGCTAGTTACCATGTTTGAATTTTTCATTTGTTTTGCTTTCTAAGTTTTTGAGCTTGCTTGATTTGTTTCTTTTTTCTTTCTTTTGTTGCTATTTCCTTCTTTGTAAAAGGCTCCTTCACAGTTTAAGGTATTTATAAGTGTAACTTGGGCTTTGAAGAATGATATATATGAATTTCTAAGCATATTTCAGAGAAAATCCTTAGCTAAATACAAATAGGTTACTAAAAAATAGCTACTAAGAAATAGTTAAGTCAGAGCCTTACAGACCTAACTCTAAACTTCTTTCTTTAAAACAAACACAGCTCCTAGAAGACCAGTATGTTTAGTGTAAATAATCCTGGGGTCCATAACTGGGCTTTTCTCCTCCTCTTCCTTCTCCTCCTCCTTCTCCTCTTCCTCATTCCCCTCCTCTTCCTTCCTCTTCTCTTCTTCCTCCCCCTCCTCTTCCGCCTCTCTTTCTCTGATGTGATAATTATAATACCTTAAGAGCAATTAATCATATAGTGATTACTATTATATAATTCAGCTTTGTAACACATAGCATACCTTATCTACATTGCCTAAGCCCTCCTTGAAACTCTATATGTAGCTATTATTTTCTCACTGTATGCATGAAAAGATGATTAAACAGTTTCCTAGTTTGTAGAATGATACAGACAGATACAAATTTAGATTATCACAACCCCCAGTTGCATGTATGAGCTTAACCATGTGAAGTAAGGGTACTGTTTTGATAAATAGTGGATCTCTGTTTTGCTTAACTTAATTACAGTATAACTTCATTCATTAGTGAAGGTCTTAGGCATTAAATATTTTCTTTTCCTTTTTCTCTCCTTTGGTGTCTTTTCCCCCAATGTTCATCAGCTCTCAAAGCCAGCAGTTTTAGTCAGCTGCAGATTCCTCCTACCCTGACCTGTATATACTATAGTGTTAGCTTTGCTCAGCTGTCCATTCTCTGTTCTATTTATCCATCTTCCCCTTACTGCACACACCAGTGTCAACTGTTGTGGTATAGTAGTGGTTATCTACCACTCAAGACCACTGCTCAGAACCATACTACAAGTTAGAAATAGCGTTGAACTCCCCCATCACTGAACAGCTCTAAATTGATCCCAAATGCATAGACCTGTGCTTTGCAGACAGTAGTTTAACCAAATAAGCGTTCCTGAAAGCAAGAAAGTATAAGCATTTCCTCAGGAATTTACAAGAACACTGTCTTCCATCAAAACAAGCAAACAGAGATAATTTGATTTGGAGCTGGGCATGGTAATACACATCTGAAATTTTGCACTTCTGAGATGCTGAGGGAAGAGGATCAAAAAGTCAAAGCCCAGCATAGGTGATTTAGCAACTTAGTGATACCTTATTTTTTAAAAATAAAAATGTAAAATACGAAAAGATTTGATGATGTAGTTCAGTGCAAAGGTTCTAGACTCAGTACTCAGCACTGAAAAAAAAAAATCTGATTTAGAATGTTGAAGGTAAATCCCTGATATCGGCCATGGGATGAGTACCAGATCCTGACATATGGACTGAACCTGGGGCTTTTCACATTCAACAGTTTCTTTTTTCACTTTTAGAAAAGTATTCAATAAGTTACCTGATATCATTGATGCTTTAGTAGAGAATAGGCTTTATGTCAGATGATTTGTCCATGTCTAAGCTAATGTAGATGCTCAATACATTTAAGGCAGGTTAGACTAAGTAAACCACAATGTTACATATGCTAAATATATTAAATGCTTATTAGCTTGCAATATTTTCAACTTACCATGAGCTTATAACTCCATCAAGTCAAGGTGCATCTGTGTTTCACTTTTCTAGGGGAGGTAATCAAATTAAATCTTTTTAATCATTGCAAATCACTTCAACCCCCTTGGCTGACATTTCCTCAGCTATAAAATAAGGACTAGAAGATCAGCTACTGGGCCTCTTGCAAATTTGCCCATCCCAGACTTCCATGATGTGCCAGGGATGGAGTTGAGAGGGCTGACAGTCTGTCTCTACTTCCCACTCTAAAAAAAAAAAAAATAGAAAACATTTTGCGAAGAAAATTCCCACCGAATTCCATCAAAAAACTGTAAAATCTTCTCAGATTTATAACATATGACAGACATTTTAATATTTGTTGACTGGCCAACTGACAAATGTATGTGTGTGTAAATGAAGGAAGGACAGAAGGAATTAATACAGGCCTGAGACTTCCATAGTAATGATCACTATAGCATTTACCCTCAACAGGTATAGAAAGTCAGACAGACAGATAAGAGATGGAAGGGGGCTACTGCTCGTGCATGACCTGTAAAGGTCTTATAAGGCTCTGAACAGTAATTCAAAAAATAAACATGTAGGTTCTCAAAAACATAAATGTCACATCTGCTGCAGTTCTTCATCTGCTTTGCTGTGGTATGCTTTTCCAGATGATGGAAAGGTTTTATTCAGATCAACCATTTCATTTTTTCCTGGAGGCACTCTTAATCTTTGTGGTCTAACCTTTAAAGATATAGGCTTCAGTTGCTGCTATAATGATTTCCATTGCCTGGCATCTGCATGTTTAAATTCCTCCAAAGAACTGTGTACCTTCTATTTCTCTCACTTGTAGATGGAATCAAAAAAAAAAGCAAGTCAGAGTACAAGAGGCCAGCTCTTGATTGACTTCTCTCTCCTGATACTCCTGGCCAGGGGAAAGGCGATCAATGGCTCAACTTTTCAGCAGGCATTAACGCTGCATCTCATTCTCCTTCGGGCAATCTGTTTCACAAAGACGCTGATTAAACATTTTGGCTGTATTGGGGACAGAGGAGGGAGGGAGAGGTTGGGGAATTTTAGTGGTTACAGCCTTTATTGACAACATTAAAGGCTTCATGATATATTCGACCAGAAATTAATTACAGCCCTGTTCCCCATTTCCCCCTTAGGTGACAGTCTTCTGTTGATGTGTGCCACTGTGAAAGTAATAATAGGTTTCAAATGTTTGTGAAAAACATAAAGTAATTACTTGCTGTGGTAAATCAGTCATTTAAAGCTTTGGCTTCTTTCTGCTCCATGTATGTGGTAGTCGTCTGGTTCTTTTGTTAACTTTAATTGTAGAGCATAAGAGAATTTTTATTTTTCAGTTTTCAAAAATTTGACTTGTTTCATTTCTCAGTTTCATAGTTCTCCAGAGACATAAGTATTAAAATGATAATGACACATAACTAACATTTGAACAAGAGAAGCATATGTCTGCTGGGGAGCTGATTGCCTTAGTTAAGTTGTGTAGCTATTGGCTATCAGTTATTTGCCAGAACCTCTAATGAGGTTTAAATATTTACTGTATGTTGTACAGAAGGGGGAATTGGCTCTCAGGCATTTTGAGGCTCCTTCTCACCAATGGCATATGTTTAAATTATGGGTCCTTAAGCTACAGTCTATGATAGCTCTTGCCCCCCTCTTTTTAAAATTAAAAGGAGAGCCCGGCCTGGTGTGGCACAAACCTGTAATCCCAGCACTCAGGAGATTGAGGCAGTAACATTGCCTTGAATTCAAGGTCAGTTTAGGCTACATAATGAGTTCAAGGCCAATCTGAAATACATAGCAAGACCCTGTCTCAAAAAGCAAAATAAAGTTAAAAGGAAAAAAACAGCGGCCAGCCAGAAGCACCTGTAAGCAGGCCCAGAGGCCCGGGGTTCGATTCCTGGGCCTGCTGAGCTGGCCCCACCCCCAGGACGCACTGAGAAGGCAATTGAGACTGGGCGTGGTGGCACGCACCTATAATCCCAGCTCTTGGGAGGCTGTAAACAGGAGAATCACTATGAGTCTGATCTAGTAGTGAGACCCTGAACACCTCATAGAAGCTTCCCTAAAATACAAAAAAAAAAAAAAAGGAAAATACCAAATGTGCAACTTTCAAGAAAACAATTGCAGCACCTTTCCTGGGGTTCCTGAGTCATATCCACCCCGAACAGAGAAATTTCCTTTGAGTAATTCTCTTAACAGGGATACTTGCCCAGGCATATACATAGTATAATATATATTATCTCACATAGATATCCTGCAGTTTACACTAAGGTTAGCTTACCCATTAAAATATGAACTATATATATAACACTTCTTTTGAATTTAACTAATATTAATATGTTTTTCTTTCCTGCTTAATCTGTCTTGTCTTTTACTGCACATCCAGCAATTGTAAGTCCCATCAAAGATTTGCTTAATCTCCTAGACCAAAAAAAAAAAAAAAAAAAAAAAAAAAAAAATAGAGCTGGGTATGTAGCTCAGTGCAAAGGCCCTGCGCTCAACCCCAGGATTGTGAATTAAAATAAGCGCTTGCCTGGCAAGCACAAGAGCCTGAGTTCAATCCCCAGTTCCCCCCCCCACAAAAAAAAAAAAAAAAAAAAAAAAGAAAAAATCTCCTAAACTAAGCTGTCCTTCTCTTAAAAGAAAAAACCAAGATTTTTAGATTTTCCAGTACTTCTCAGTATTTAGAATCAAATATAAGAACAGTGAAAATTGATTATTGATAATTCTACTATATTGAAAGTCATTCTCACTGGGCCTTCTATGCTTATATTTTTGCAATAACTATTAGCATTCATTACATTTGCCTGAGTTTAGAAGATTCTATTTGTCATTAACGAAGGGAATAAATACTTTTAGGGCAGTTGCAGCAATGTATCAATTTTATTGTATTCTGTCTTTGAAAAAATGGTCATTCAGTATATGTCAGTGGAAGCAAGAATGAGACCAGGCATAGTGTCAAATGCCTGTAATTCCAGCATTCAAGAGCCTGTGGCAGCAGGATCGCTGCAAATTGGAGGCTGGCCTGGGCTACACCATGGGTTCAAGGCCAGCCAGAACTATGTCAAAAAAAACAAAAGAATGTCTGACTAATTACAGTTTTTCATTTCTTCTTCATACTGCATAATGAAGTTGTTATATGTTTATAATTCTGTCATAACATTTCATTTTTCTATAAGACTAGATGATAACTATTTATTTAGATAAATTACAGTATTTTATTAATAATAATATGTATTAAGCATATACTTTATGCAAGGCACCCTACCATATGTGGTTTATACACTTTATCACTTGAATCCTTACACTAATCTTTTGCTTAGGTGTTAGCATCTTTATTTTACAAGTGAGTAGATGAAATCTCTAAATGTTAAGTAACCCAAGGTCTACACTAGTAGTAAACAAAAGGACCATGCCGCTCATGACAATGTAATAAAGTAGTATTTCAAAAAGATACACTATGGCCTCAATATCTGTTATTGACTAATAAATAGACAGTGGTGGCAGGGTGAGTGCTCCTAGTTGACAGGCCATAAAGGGGTATTATGAAACAGGTTTTTTTTTAACTTCCCCAAAACACAATAAAAGGAGATATTGCTCAACAGCCTGGCAGGGATAGCATAGCACCTAAAGCCTAGAAAGGAATGACCACCTTTGTTGATGGACCTCAGTGAGACAGGAAAGAGTGTGGGACCTCAGAGAGACCTGGCATGACTGCAACATTAGAGGCTCTCCAAGGCAGGGAGGAAGGCTCAGCCACATAGTACAGCAGAGTTAGAACAAATGCCAGTCCCCAAAGAATTCTTGAAACCTCTGCATGTGATGGAAATATGTCAACTGATGAAGGTATCTTATCTTAAGGCATATGGGGTTTTTTTAATGTAAAATATTCAAAAATGAAGAGAAAAAAAATGAATGGAAATTTTTAAAAAACATTTCTTTTTTTTTTTTTTCTATCAAGAAAACATCTAGAGCCAGCCAAAAGGCTCAGCAGATTAAAGTGCCTACAAGCAGGCGCAGGGGCTGGGGTTCTATCCCTGAGCCTGCTGTGCAAGCCCCGCCCCAGGGGTGCGCTGAGACGGCAATTGAGACTGGACACGGTGGTGCGTGCCTGTAATCCCAGCTCCTGGGAGGCTGTAAACAGGTGTATCACCACAAGTCCAATCTAGTAGTGAGACCCTGAACACCCTGTAGACCCTTCCCTAAAATACAAAAAAGAAAAAAAAATCTAGTTGTTGTGAAAGAAAATTCTGTAGTAATATATGGTTGATATTTGTCATAGTTTGGCTACCCAGTCTCTCAGTCTTTGATGGGAGTATTCTATCATCTGGGCTTGGAGAGAATAAGAGTCCAGACCTGCTCTCTGTGTAGGACAGCCTACACAATGCATTACACCAGACTCAGATCAGGGAACTTGCAACTGAAAGCACAAAGGAATGGAGATAAAGGACTGTCCAGTTGCATAAGGTGGTGGCATGGCCAAGATCCAGTTCTTCTGACAGCTGAACAAGACCTGGTATTTCGTGTCTAGCAGCATCACTGGTGGTATCCTCATGAAACTGTTTTTTTTTTTGTTGTTGTTGTTGTTGTTGTTGTTGTTTTTGCAGAACCAGGGATTGAACTCAGGCCATTGCGCTTGCCAGGGAAGCGCTTATTCCACTGAGCCATCTCCCCAGCCCCATGAAACTGTTTTTGAAGAGTGATTTTGTAATAATTTTGCCCATTTTCTAGCTACTGCCTAGCTTTGTTTATTCCTGATCACTTTCCAAGCCTCACTCTCAAATCATCCCGGCTTATCTCAGAGTTATTCAGGATCCTTTCAATAATTCCTTCTCTGCAATTACAAGTCTGACTATTAAACATATACATATGTGCATATTAAAATCTAGTCTTTTGTGATTATGTACTACTGTTCTGTTAAAGTTTTGATCCACATTGTATGTTTTTATCTTGGTAATACTTAAATAGCTATCAAAATTTTCATTCTTAAAAAAATACAGCAAAACTGGCTAGATTACATCTCTTGAATATAAAAACTTAATTATTAGATCTATGCATTTGTTTCTGTCATCTATTTCTATGTAATAAATCATCCCAAAAATAACACAACCATTATTATTAGTTCTCTTAACCTAGCAGATTGACTAGGGCTCAGCTATCAGACTGTCTTAGGACTTCTTGTAAGATATTGGTTGATGGCAGCTGGGACCAACACCCAACATGGCTTCTCTCCTATACCTGGTGACTTGGAGATACATGGAAGACTGGGCTCAGCTGGGATGCAGAGATGGCTAGGTTTGCTACTCACCCCTGGATCATTTCAGAGATTCTTCTCTGAATAGTTTTCCATATCATTTCTCCATCAGCACAGCCACACTTCTTGTCTGGAATTAAGGGCTCCCAAAAGCAAAAAAATAGAAGTTGCCAGGCCTTTCTAAGGATCAGGCCCAGAACTTGCATAGTATCCATCTGCCACAATCTTACAGCAATTTGCAGGGTTAGCTAGATTTAAGGTAGAAGACTAAATGGGGCAAGAACAATGCAATGCATGGTTCTTTCGGGGTTACCATTGGACTGGTAACCAAAGTATCTGTCAGATTCTCTTTCAACTATAAGGAATAGAAGTGTAATTCAAACTAGTATAAGCCAAAAGAAGTAATTATGAAATCATGAAACTGATTTTTCAAGAGAACTTGCTTTTAACTTGCTTTTGTGGATTCAAATCATTTCAGCAGGGCTTGCTCCTTTTTTCCTTCCAACTCTTGCAGCTATTGGGTTTATGTTATAGCCTATCTCTGGTTAAATCGTAGCCCAAACTTACTTCATACTGATAACTAGAAATCTTAGAGAGAGATTTTCATTCTTCCAAAATGCATAGTGGATCTCATGGAAGGATCATGACCGGGCTCTGTCCATTTTTGAACCAGTTGCTGTGGACAAGAGAAATGGAGCATTCTGACTGGAGAATCCAAATTACCTGTCTACATCTGCTGTGGGAGACTGATTAGTCAACCTGAACCTCATAGGACACATTCCAGAGATAAGAAAGGTTCAATTACCAAAAGAAGAGGGAAAGATGCTAGATAGATACCTTCTCGGCATAGCTCATTCCTGTACTCCCAGAACTGGGGCATAAGGCAGCAGGATCACATACTAAAACTAGGGGTAGTCACTAAACCTACTGGCAGTGCGCTGCATAAATAAAGTTTATGTAACAGGTGACAATAAAGTACTGATTTTATGATGTGTCAAAGAAGATAAACATTTTCTTTTTTTTTTCTTTTTTTTTTTTTGTGGAATCAGGGATTGAACTCAACCCTTGCACTTGCCAGGGAAGCACTTATTCCACTGAGCCATCTCCCTGGCTCCCTGAAGATAAACATTTTAAGACAATTATTTTTATGGAAAGATATTTTTAAGGAAAGAGATGATTCTATGACATTATTTAGAGTATGGTAAAGCAGAGAACATGTTAAAGAGTTTGGGGTTGTACTTTGAAGAAGAGATTTAGAAGGAAGGTGCACATGACAGGCACAGGGAAGGTTTCCATCTCAAAAATGCTACTAAAAATACAGAGTATAATTGGGGAATCTTCTGTTGCCCTTTGACCATATCTATAGGACAATCAAGATCTTGATGACCATAATATGTTGTATGTTGTACTATACTGTTTCAAGTTTTATTTCAAGAATTTATTGGAAAAAAAAAAAAAAAGAATCTATTGGCCCTGAACATGACTAGTGTGTATTTTAGTGTTTATGGGCTCATATAAAAATAAAACTTTCAAGTGATTGCTATCAAAGAAAAAACTTGGGCTGGGGAGATGGCACAGTGGAATAAGCGCTTCCCTGGCAAGCGCAAGGACCTGAGTTCAATCCCCAGTTCCGCAAAAAAAAAAAAAAAACCAAAGAAAAAACTCATTTTAAAATGTAAATACAATGGTTCTGTCTCTTTGATTAATAAAACATGGTGAAATGACCAGAAATAATATTAGTTCATGTTTATATTTTCCTATGAAACTGAAGGTTTTCAGGAATATCAATTAATTTAGCATCTCTCTCCTAAACAAAAGAAGAAATGAAAGTAAAATAATTTCCCTTCCTGAAAAAAGCTCAAAAATAGGTCTGAGAATATGTGAAGCAAAGCAGTAAAAATTGTATTGGCTGAGCTGACGTTACAGTTTTCATGAGAGTGCTGTAGGAGAAAACAGTAGAGGGCCAACCAAGTGTATAACTTGATAAGAATCCCAGGCAGCTCAGTTCATTGAAGCGGGATTCTCTAAAACCTGTGAGATCTTCATTACAGAGACCTCTCAAATGCTTCCATCTAGCCCTTTTGCTTTCCTTGAATGGGCAGGAAACTGGTTCTAAGAGGTGAAATCACTTCCAGTGAGTAATCCTGTGAGGCTAGAACCCGGACTCCCCAAGTCCTTGCTCTAGGCTCCCTTCTGGAGATCTCAATACAGCCCATAGACTGATGTTGCCAGAAACGCTTAATGTTGCTCACATTCTTTTCACACATAGTGGTCCCCTAGGCCAATTGAGGGACAACCTGAAAAGGGGATTCTTAGAATCCTCAAAATGGGGAATCTTCTATGGTTGACACTTCCTCTCCCTGATACGGTCCTAAAGCTGGCATTGTAACCAACCATGCTGTTTCCTTCTCTAATTCCAGAGTGATATTTCTACAGAGCTTTCCTTACCAACAATTCCTATGGGTGATAATTATGACTTCTGTTCACTATCTCTCCATACTCATGTTGTTACTAAGCAAGTGCAGACAGACCTTGTTTTATTAGCTTTTGATATTGATATTGCAGTTCTCTCAACTATAAATATATGCTCTGTCTACATCATTTGGATCTTTTTCTTAAGGAAATTAGAGTAGGAAATATGTTAGAACAAAATATAAGAACTGTGATTATGTGAAAATGAGAGATTGTAGATTTCCTACTACTAAGGAAAGTCCTATCTTTAGTAGAAGAGCATACCATACCTGGGCTAGCCTCTGTGTGGAGGGTGCCCCACTCCTTTCCTGTAACCTGTGGGAATGATGCCACTGCCCAAGCTTGAGAGATATGTATTCACATTTATGTTGTCCAACTTGGAACTACTGCCTCCAGTGAGGATTTCTCAGTTGGGTGCACAGTTTCTTTGCAAGCCAAGTGTCCATGTCCAGGAGTTCAGTGTCTCCTTAAAATACAAGGACAAGGGAAGAAGAGATAACTTTTCCATCTGGGAAAAAGCAGTGTTAGGAGCACTTATATCCTTGTCTAAGACAGATGCCCACTGACTATCTTCTCAGCACAGTGGCTCATGCCTGTTCTCCTAGAACTGTGGAATTAAGGCAGCAGGATCACAAGTTTGAACCCAGCCTGGGTAACTTAGTGATTTATAATACCCTGTCTCAAAATTTTAAAAGCACAAGCATGGGTAGGATGTTGCTTAGTGTTGTGGCTCTGAGTTCAACCAAAATGAAATGAAATGAAAGCTTTCTGCTACAACAGATGTAAGAGATGTGAGTGAACACCTAAGCCCCTTCAGTGGTCTTTCTGTATGGTGTGGAGGAACCAGTAGGAAGTCTATCACATAGTGATAACACACATACCCAGTTGGTTTTCTCTTAATGGATAAAGGAAGCATACTATATAACTAGACCAAGGCGTTCTTCTTCTGAATAGACTTTTTATGTTTAGGGATGACCTTCTTTCAAAATGTGTGGAGACAATGATGTCTCTTTCATTGATTGTACATTAAGCACTACACCATAGAACCTTGGTGGTCTTTTTAAGTAGCCTGTCCTTGAAGCATCTACCATTGGGAATTTCTTTTACCACCAATTGTTTAATAAGTATATCCATGTACAAACAGAAAACATAATTTAAACTACTTCAATATCTAAAGAATTTTTAAGAGTCATTTACTCGAGGTAGTTATGACAGACTAGGAAAGGGTTACTTATTCCATTTGTACAACTATTTATTGAAGGTATGTGAGAGTTCATTACATAACTCATGGAGCTACGGAGACAAAGATGTGGTTCCTGCGTGTATATATACTGTAGCACAGTAAGCTTAGTAATATGACCAGTGCAGAATGATAAAAATTAAGAAAGGATGAAGATAATAAATAAGATTCACTCCCAGGTATATGGAGAAATGAAAATTACATCCACACAGAAACTCATAAACAAATATTTTAGCAGCATTTCTCATAATAGTCTAAAGATAATAATAAGACATATGTGTATCAGTAATTAATGGATCTTGAAAAGTACTAATCCAAACAATGGAGTATTACTGATAAGACTGACATAGTATAAATAACTATGAAAATGTTATGCTAAATGAAAGGTGTCAGTCAAAAGGACAGCATACTGTATGATTTCATTCATCAGAAGTCTAGGAGAGGGAAATCTGTACAGACAGAAAGTAGATTGGTATTTACACTTAGGACTGGGTGGGACATGGGAATAGCAATCAGAGTTTCTTTTAAAATTGATTAAATTAGTCTAAAATTCACTGTGGTGATGATGTTACATATCTGTAACAATGTTTGGATCTTTGAATTATACACTGTAAATGGATGAGTTATGTGTATATGAATTATCTATCAATTAAGCGATTTTGTTGAAAAACAAACTAATGAGAACAAAAGTTGAGAGTGACAAGGGGTCCTCTCCATATCCTCAAAAGGAAAACATTTTTATGTTTGAGGAAAAACTGCTATAGAGTTCACATTGCTGCCTCTGGAAACAGCAGAATGCTTTTACTACTCCTGAAAATGTTAATATCATTATCTTCATTATTCCTATTAAGAATTGGTTGTGAAGCTGGTTATGACTAAAGACCTTCCAGTTAGAGGAAGAGTCTATTATACTTGGAGGGTAGGGACAGAGAGTATTAGTTCCAAGTCTGACAGACATCTCCTTCTAGTTAGAGGATTTTCTTATGCTAGAAAATTCCAGTGTTCCAACAGGCTACTGAAGAAAATAGCAATTCCAGTGTTAGGATGAATGCATCTCAAGAAGAAAAGGAAATTTCTATGCAAATGAATACAGACTCCATTAAGTTCAGAACAGCAGTGTAACAATTCCTTTGTCTCATGATTATAACATTTTTCTTTTATAACTTTTGTTGCTGAATCTCTCAGTTCTGGTGATTTTACTAAGTAGACAATAAATTTATAAAGTCAGTCCTTAAAATAAATGTCTGATCTCCCTAGTACACCTACCCATGTGGGAGTATAAATTATGACTCTTTATTGCCACCTGATGACAACAAAGAGTACAGCCTGTCTGGAAATACTAGATTTTTATACCAGCAAACTAATTCCTTGAAAGCTGAAATTAGGAATTAATGATATAGAGATGGTGACAAAGGCCTTTTATAAGGTCCTCTGACTTTGGCATCAGAGAAAAGGCATCTTTAATGATACTGTATGCTTTTCTTATAATCACATTACTTGTTACCTAGAAGGCAATACCTGATGTAGTAAAAGTGATTTCTATTTTATGACATTACCATATTGGGTGTGTGCTGCCATACATCTGTCAACACTTTCTTCTGCAGTTGTAACTGCTGTCACTGTCCAGTGGCTGTTCCTCTGGTGTCTGTGGCACCTGCCAGTGCGATCTCACTGCTGCTGCTGTCATCACCATCACATACAAGCTGTTGCCCCTGCCACCATCTTTCTGCTGCTAATGGGACTGACTGGCATCTCTCCATACCCCATCTAGGTGAAAATGCTGTCACCCTTCCAGTTGCAGAGCCATCTGACACCCTTTACAGCCACTGTTCATTATCACCCTCCCAGCATGACACCAACTGGGACCACCTCAGCCTGTGCTGGGTGCATTCACTGGTGTAGGTGGTCATCTTGGTAGTCACCGTTGCTACCTATGAAATCAGGTCACCTCTCAGAGAAAATGAACTAGGGAATAAAAGAATCCTGCACTGTTAGGGATTGGCATAGAACACCCTAATAGGTCTCTTCTTTACTGGTCACTGGAGATGAAATTAATTAAGAAACTATTCTGTCTAGCATAGGGGAGAGCTTCCACAGCCTTCCCTTACTAGGTACTTAACTTTGGCATCATAAATAAGCAATACTGCTTAATACTGTTCATCCCCAACCACTGGGTAGGTAGAGGTTAATGCCATACACTGGAAGTAATTTGACAATATCCTGCATCACATTATAGATAGATAGATAGATAGACAGACAGACAGACAGACAGACAGACAGACAGACAGATAATTTTTATTTATTTATTTTTGTATTTTAGGGAAGGGTCCACAGGGTGTTCAGGGTCTCTACTAGATTGGACTCACAGTGATCCGCCTGTTTCCAGCCTCCCAAGAGCTGGAATTACAGGTGCACACCACCACGCCCAATCTCAATTGCCATCTCAGTGCACCCTGGGGGTGAGGCTGGCATAACAGGCCCGGGGATTGAACCCCTGGTCCCTACGTCTGCTTGCAGGTGCTTTAATCCACACATTGCATAACTTTAACAAAACTTGTGAAGCTCAAATAATATATAGGAGACTATATGGCAGACCTCACTACCATACAGTGACAGAGAAACAAAAAGAAATGAATTCACAACTGAGAACAAATAGAAGGTGATTTACCAATGTACAAAAGGCATCAACAGATTTCTGGAAGATAGGAACAACATAGGACACTGTTGATGAATAAGCAACTAGAAAACCCTCAGTCTGGATTAAGCAGTAAGAGCTTCAGGAAAGTTCCAGTTGGGAGTGCCAAGAGAAACTGAAAATAGAAGGACTGATGAAAATAGATCACATAGCACTGTGTTACTCTCCCCTCAAATATGCTGGAGAATTTTTTTTGAAAAGCCATCTTATGAAGTATTTAAGGCAAGTCAAATTTCTGGTGGGAATTTTGAAACCTCATGCCTCCTAATTCAGCAACTGGAGGAAGAGCTTCCCTACATGACATATGGCATCCCATCTGCTCTCCCAAAGGAGAAACCTACCTGTTGGTGTCTTTTTCACTATGCCACATCCCACTCCAAGGCACAGTACCTTCCTACTTCAAGAAAATTCTTTTTAGGAACCTGATCCTGCCTATACTTCTGAGGGCCAGGATCCAATGAATTAGAGCCCCAGGAAAAAAGAACAGGAAATGAAGGGGAGGGAAAATTACTAAAAAATAGTAGAAATGTTCTGCTAAGCCTGAGCAGGGATGTTGGTCTTTATATTATAAGAATGTGTTAGTGCCCAAGACAGGGAATGAAAAAAACAGCCACACATAAACATGAATTTTCAGAATATTCCAGAGAGGAACATTAAAAACTCAGTTGGTGTTAGACTTGAGATAAATAGCTCTAGATGCCAGAAGATAATAAATGGATGGCTTTCTAACTCTGAGGAAGAATATTTTTAACCTTGAATTGTATATCCAAATACTGTATTAGCCAATTCTGAGGGCAAAATAGACCTTTGCAGTTGTATAAAGACTCAGAAAGTTTACCTGTTATGCTCTTATTCCTAGGGCACTAATTGAGGATGTATTCAAGTAAAGCAAGAAAATAAACCAAAAAGCTAGAAAATATAATGTCTAAAAAATACTTAACCTACTCAGAACAGTGAAAGGATGGCCATGAAGCAGTCTTCCAAAACAAGTCACTGGCCAGAAATAGAAAGATGCTTTCTTCCAGCCGTCCTCAGCTTCCTTGCTTTGGTGGAAAGTCCCTGGAAACCTGAGACTTAGGCAGGGCATCTGGTCAGCCCATATTGTCTTAATCAATAAGGGTACTTACAAACAGACCTATTAAATAACAGTTGTTGTTTGTATTATCCCTGTCCTCAGTTCTGTTACAAGGCAGACTTCAGAACAAAAGACCTTGGTTGCTATCTGGTCTCCTGGTTGAAAAATTCACTCTTGAGATACAGAAATAGGGTTTCTTTCTTTCTGGATAATGTATAAAGTCAGGATCCTCATAACTGAATGGTTTTTTTTTTCTTTGTACAGTTATATAAAAGATCCATCTCTTTACATGTTCTGTAGATTTCTCATAATAGAATGTATAGAGGTAGAAGGGTCCTATATCTCTTCTCAAAACTTTTTGTTTTGCAACTTGGTAAAGTACAAACAAGTGCAAACGAGGTTTGAATCCAGCTCTGCTTCTTAGCTATTAGTTTCATGACCCCAAATAGTTTCTTAACCTCTTACTACTTTAGTAACTTTCTCTATAAAATAAAGATGACTTATTTACACTTTGGTGGGAGGTTGTAAGGTTTGAAGTAAAAATTCACATAGCACCTACTACAAATACAAGGAAGAGATGAGTAAGGTTCAGTCCTGTTCCTACTGTTACATGCACAAGGGCATCTTACTCTTGGTCTACCAGTTTTTATAGTAGGTTGATATTATTGGAAAGTGAGTCAAATAAGGGGACAAGGCAGAGGAATTTAACTCGTATTTAAAACATGAATATAGCAACAAGAGATGAAAAGCAGGAAGGAGAAAAACCTGAAGAAGAGATCAGTGGTTTCAACTAGGTTTTTTTAATCAAAAACTGCAAGCTGCTCCCACATTGCCCTGAGCTAGTCCTACAGGATTCCATTGAAGAGGATTTTGTTGCAGTGGTCTCACAGAAAGAAACCAGGGCAATTTATTTCTTTACTGAAACACTTAGAATTACAAAAAGAAATCAGATGGTCAAAAAGCATGATATGATGGGTAAAATATGTTACAGGGTTAATCAATATTTGATTCTCTAGGATTTTTCCCTAGTGGAGAGGTTCAAAGAAACTCAGATATATCATCTCAGTTACTCACAACATATATCAGTGGAGATGAGGATCTGTTAATTGGCTGTTCATTCTTCTCATCCCCCCAAGACCAAAAGTCAGGAACAGTGTTTCTGTAGCTTTGGCATCCATGGCTCTCTAAACGGCTGTGAAGAGGGTACACATAATTTAGTAGATGACTGTCCACTTCCCTCCTCAGAGGTTTTCTTGGTCCTAAGACCACTAGTCTTCCCAGTTTCTTCTCTGAATGCCCATAGAACAGTTATTATGGTTTATGGACTGATTATGAAACACAGCAGCACAACAAAACAAACTCAAGACTTCCTGTGACTTTTTACATGTTCTTTTTCCCCAGTGATAACCCAGGAGGTCTTGGAAAAGCATATTTTTTTACTTTCAATAATAAAATAGTAACCCTCATGGCTTAACTATTTACCGCCTTCACTTTTCTCCGATTGTGAACCTAAGGAGTTCTTTTCAAAATGCCTAGAACTATGAATAACAATAAGCTGAAATATCTAACTTGTCCTTCCACTGTCTGCCTTTAAAAGGTCAAGATAAGAACAAAATCCAGTAAAATTTGGGCCCACTCAGTAGAGGGAACATCACATTTCTGAGGCAGGCCGAACATACATGGGCTATGGAGTTGCAACACTGATTATAGACAGATTAGCATATCTGGCAAGTAGAGCCTGTCTAAACTCATTCAGCAGAGAGGCATCCAGGTGAACTGGCACTGCTGAACTTTCACAGGGCAGGTTTAGGATTTTAACATGCAGTCAGAGAGGTCGAAGCCTGAGACGTTTTCCTTGGAGATCTAAGGTACACATTAAGAAGTTAAAACTGTAGGGCTGGTCAAATAGCTCAACAGATTAAAGCACCTGCTTAGGCAGACTCAGGGGCTGGGAGTCCCATCCCTGGGCCTGCCATGCTGGCCCTGCCCCCAGGGTGCATTGAGATGGTAATTGAGACTGGTGTGGTGGTGTGTCTCTGTAATCCCAGAACTTGGGAGGCTTTAAACGGGAGGATCACTGAGTCCTATCTATGCAGTGAGACCCTGTACACCCTGTCCTAAATACAAAAAAAAAAAAAGTTAAACCTTTGTTAGTTCCAGGACGTTTTAGGCATTACTGATAAAAATATTTCCTATAAGTACTGTGTTGATACTCTAGGCAGTTGTGTCTTTACTCTGCATGAATTCAGGTGTTAGAGGTTGTTGACCTCTGTAGTTTTAGTATCACTTAAATTGTCTTAAAGAGATGAGCTAAAATACTATATATGGGTAAATTAATCTTTTTTGAGAAGTCACTTATAACACATTAATGTTACTCTATAGTACTTCCTTGGAATTTTGCATCTCTTTCCCTTAACTCACTCTAATCTCTGTGCCACTTCTTCCTGTTTCTTACTTCATGTTCTTTTGCTGTCCTCTGTGACCCCATACCCTTGTCTTTCCTGACAGCACTATGAGTCTTAGACCCACCAAAGTAGGTGTACCACAGACTACTTCCAACCTGTATCTGTTACTATGTATAGTAATTAGGGATTTTGGATGATCCCTGGACTATTTGCTTGAAACAGGATCTTCCTAGGGCCTGACTGAGCTTAAATAAAGTTGCTACGAAATAAGATAATTGTAGATTTCTTTTACTTGCCCAGAAAACTCAAAGCCTTCAAGTACATGGGTAAAAAATAAATGGTTGGATATCCTATAAATCCCATAACCTGTGTTCCTGCTTGTGGAGCATCTGAGAGTTCTTTGTTTTCTTTGCTGTGATGTGGAAAGTTGTACCTACCTTGACATTGTTCCACCCTTCTGCTTTCTTCTCGTCTGAATGATTAATCAGAAGTAGAAATGAATGGGAAAAAAATTTTAGATGAGTATTTACTAGAAAATACTAGATAAATAATACTTGATGTTAACAACAGATAGATGTATGATATGCACTTACATAATTAGGGTTCCAGTCATATATAAAAGACAAGTGTCTAGACAGGTGTATATTTTGAAATTCTGTATTATTTCTGTTTTTATCATTTTTAAATAATTTTAAAATAAAATTAAAAACATAAACAGATGTATGTGTGCATGCATTTGTGTGTAGTATGTGTATGTATACAATTGAGAGTACTAACTTTGTAATCCTAACTGAAAGTGCATGACAGAGCTCCAGAGGTCCATGAGCACCTGGAAAGTTTATCAAAATCTGTTTTTATGTAGATGTGGTTTTTTTTCTTTTCTGGAAAGGTAGTACATAATTTGACCAAATTTTCAAAAAGCACTATAAGATTCTAAATCACTTAAAAAGAAAAAAAAAAAAAAAAAGATTCTAAATCACTTTTTTTGGCCCTTTTTATATTTGCTTTCATTCCTGCAATTGCGAACAAAAAAATAAGGGATCAGAACAGGTAGTCCCTATTAATAATGCAGAGTGACATCACCTTGTTAAGCCTGGTAGCTTTGTCTGTCTCTGGCTTTCCTCCATCATAGTCTTCAATTCACAACTGACTAGTGCTTGTCAACCCTTCATATTGTCTGACTTAGCTGCCCAAAGAGAACAAGCAATCATGGGATAGAGTCTCAGATTATAAAGGACTTCATTGAATACTTGACATCAAAAAGAGCTCAGTATCTTCTCTCATAAAGCAACTCCCCTGTTTTCACTTTGACAGCATCCTCCATTCAGGAAGGAAGTCTTGGACAGTTGTTAACCTGAGTTGCTCTGCATTATACTTATTTGATCCAGCAATTCTTCCCCCAGTAATTGATATTTCTAACAAACAGGTTCATTCACTTTGATTTTGCTTCTCTGCCAGAACAGCCTCAAGATCTGAACTTTACAGGGTCATACTCCCCATCCCTTAACCTTAGACTTCACATTATAAAAGTTGGTAATATAGTAGTTCATCTCTCTATCTTGTCATCTTCTTATATCTAGGGAAATACTAAGACTTGTTCTTTCTTCTCAGTTCCATTCTTGTTTTATTGTCCCCATCATCTCTACTATATGACATTAGAGATAAAGCAATGATTCCTCAGCTAACATTCATGTCTTTCATTCTGTTCGCTTCAGCTGTTTTTTTAGGGTGTGTTTTGAGTAGTCACCCCCCAAATCCTGCTTTGTTAATATTTTGCTCAATTCTTTGGCATCTTTGTAAATACTCGAACCACCTCGCATTTTTCACACTTGAATATAAAGTCACCTAATGACTGTTCTTTCTTATCTGCCCAGCTGTTGCTCTCATTCTTTACTCTGGAATCTCCTTTTCTTTTCCCACAGATCTCACAGTCTTCCTTACCTCTATTTTTTTGCTCTTGTAGGTGTGCTACTGACTGACTCCTTAACTTCCCACCCTCCAAAATGTGTTGCATGTCTATCCCTTCTCAGGAATGATTGACCACTTGAGTTGACTTTCATTTTCCTGTTCCAGAATTATTGACATATTAGTTGTATACTCCATAATGTATGTACATGACATATACATGTACATGACATGTACATATAATAGGGCACGTAATGATAATGGGAGAGTAATCACTGTACAGTTGTTTAACAATATGGTATCACTTAAACTCAATAGTTGTGATGTCTTCATTATTTATGTATTTCAACAAAGAAGATACAAGAATGTATAAGACTAGTGCTTCTAAAGGTAGTGAATCACATTTGGAAACCTAGGATGGTACTGTTGATCAAATTCTATAGTATATGTGGTTGGGACTTTTTTTTTTTTTCTTTTTTTGGTATTTTAGGGAAGGGTCTACAGGATGTTCAGGGTCTCACTGCTAGATTGGACTTGTAGTGATCCACCTATTTACAACCTCCCAAGAGCTGGGATTACAGGCACACACCACTACGCCCAGACTCAATTGCCATCTCAGCGTGCCCTGGGAATCGAACCCCCAGCCCCTGAGCCTGCTTACAGATGCTTTAACCCGCTGAGCTATTTGGCTGGCCCTGGGACTTTTCTTTAATCAGGTAAATATTTAATATGGCTTTTTCAAGTCTTCTCCTTGGCTGAACTGTGAAATGTAATGAGCTGTTGTGAGCCTTCACCTTGGATGAAATGTAACCATACATTTCAACTCCTGAAACCAGTGGTAAGGGCTACCATATTTGCTGTCCATTTCCCCCCACAATTACAGCATCAGATATTTATAGATGGCTCTGTGCTATTCAGTCCTAAGGAAGGGAAATTGTACCACTGTAAAATTGCTTTTCCCAATGGATCACATAAACTGCTCTAGTCAGCAACACATACATATCACCTTTGTCTTGCTGTATATTAAATTGCTGACTCTCCTATAAACTCAGTAGACATTTCGTTGCCTTAACTTATTTATGAGTCCCCCAAAAATCACTTAGTATTCTTAATAACACAACTTAAAGTTTAGGTAATTTCTTAGTATATGCAGTAAAAATGTAAATGTGTGTGGCTTATTTGCAAATGCAGACATTAATAACTGATATTTAAATAGGCTAGATTAGCAATTTTACTGATATATTTAAGACATTTTTCCAATAATTTGCACACTCAAAATCAATTTGAACACACATGTAAATTAAATTTAATTTTTTGATATAAAATTGTACTTATCAGCAAAACCATTAAATTTACTGTTTAATATATGCTTTCCAGCTCACTTGGTTAGAATTTAATTGAGCCTTATCTATATAAATTTAATTAGGCTTGATATCATCAGTATATTATAGAGCTAATTAAAGATTTAGATAAGTGCAGAGGGGGCTTATTGAAAACTCCATAAAGTTCCATTTGGAAAATGAGATATTCTTCCTTCAGTTCATTGTGAGAGAACTAAACAGCAAGAAGTATCTCTTGCAGTGTTTCTAAAAATTTATTTAACTGGATTTAATGGACTTACACTATTCTTTGAAGAGCTTTTTAATTACTCTGTATCTTGGTGCAGTCCAACAACAGTTACAGTCTTTATTTAAAGGTTCTACACTCCTCATTTCCCCTCCTCCCTGAAGCTAGCTCTCTTTCGTTCCGCTGTGTGTGCCTGAGTATGTTTGTGCACCCACAGGCACACTGATTGAGATCACATAATAGTGCTGTTTAGTGGGAAGTGTGTCAGCCCTTACAACTAGAATAAACATTGAGAAAGATCTGGGAGCTCCTGCCATAAACACAGTGGGGAAAGAAAAAAGATAAGAAACCTGGCTCACCCCTTAGAAAAGGTAAGAATCCCAGGGCAAACCAGAGGTACCCACTCAGAGATTCAGCACTTTGAGGGAATCATTTTGTAGAAACCTCTTTTGAATTCTCCGTATATGCATCTTTGCAACAGAGTATAAAGCAGATTAGTTTAAAAGACTGTGATTTCAACTAAGTGCTTTGTGTCTTCATTACAAAACACAATAAGCTTTTTATTACAATGAAGCCGCTATTCCATTCAATTGAATATACACTGAAATAAAGCTACATCAACCACATTTCCCAGTGCGCTTGCTGCTCATGTCAAAAGCACTTTTTTTAGTGCAGATTGAGTGACAATGCATGCTAGAAAAATAATGAAAGTGAAAGGAAAAATAATAAATGTGGGCCATCTATGACTGGGCCCACTGTCATTTGGTACAGAGGCCCCGAGGAAGCCAGGGAACCAGATAAATTGTTGAGAGCCTATGTGGTATAATAGAAAGGTTACAGGCTTTGGGCTCAGGAGATGCAGATTTAAGTCAGAACTCTGCTGCTGATTAGCTGTGTGACCTGGGGCCTCATCTCTCTAAGCCTAAATTGCATTTCCTGGAAAATGGAAATAATATTAATAATGCTGCCCCTTGTCCCAGCTTCAGTCTCCCTCATGTGTTAGGATGGTTTTTAGATGTCATCTACTCTACCTTATCTATTTACTTTTCCAGATATGGTACCTGAGGTAAATGGGATTGTAAATCATGATCATGGTCACTGGTTAGCTATCGACAGGACAAGGCCTAGAGTAGATGCATCAGAGATGTCATATCATGTCTGTGCTGTCACATGGAATATAAAGGCAAAGATAAGCATTCTCTCAATGACATCCTGGCTGAACTTGGTGCATTCCCACTGTAGTATCCTTGAGATTGAGGCTTGTTTGTTGCTTCCTTCTTTTTCTCCCATACTTGCCAATGTGGCCTGTGCATCTCTAACATAGCAGTGCAAATTTGATGCATGGCATTTAACTTTGGTTGGTAATACTGGCCTGATCATCATGGAGCATGGCCTAGTGATGAGATTAGTGACTTAAATAAAGTCCATGCAGTATAGGTTGAATGTAACTCAATTTCTGACCTATAGATAATCTGAAGTAATTCATCCCATCCCATGATGAGGACTAGTGGAAAAGAGGCTCAGAGAAGCCTATCCAAAGTTTGGTGGAGGAGTCCTTGTCACTGCCCTCATCCTAGTTATTTTCCACTGAAATGGAAGTCATTAGAGTGTCCTGTCTCTGAGCCACAGGAGAACAATGTAGAGACCACATCCTGCTGATATGCCCACCAGAACCAATGAAACCTTGTGAGAGTTCATTTGTGGGTTTTTTGTTTGTTTGTTTGTTTTGTTTTTTATCTTTATTTATTTATTTGGAACAGGGTCTCACTATGCAGCTTGGACTCATAGTGATCCTCCTGTCTCAGCCTCCCCAGTGTTGGGATTATAGGCATGTTCCACCATGCCCAGTTTCAGGGCCACCACAACATGTAGTATCAGGGATCGAACTTTGGTACTTGCGCTTTAGCACGCAGGTGCTTAGACCACTGAGCTATCTTTGCAGCCTTCATTTGGTTTTTGTTTTGTTTTGTTTTGTTTTGGGGTTTTTTTTTCTGTATTTTTAGGGAAGGGTCTACAAGGTATTCAGGGTCTCACTCCAAGGTCGGACTCATAGTGATTTTCCTGTTTGCAGCCTCCCAAGAGCTGGGATTACAGGCATTTGCACCACAATGCCCAGTCTCAATTGCTGTCTCAGCGTGCCCCTGAGGCAGGGCTAGCACTGTAGGCCCAGGGATCAAACCCCTGGGCCCTGCGCCACTTACAGGTGCTTTAATCTGCTGAGCTATTTGGCCAGACCTCTTCATTCAGTTTTTAAAAGATGAGACTGATTCTGAAGGTAGCAAGTGTGAAGGAAATAGAACAAGTCCTTTGTAATCTGTTGTACCTGCCACCTGTTTCTGCAGTATTGGAGTAAAACTGGGTTCAGGTATCCAGGCTAGTTTTTGGTGCCTTTTCAACAACTTCTTTTCCTGTTAGGGATCAGTGTATATTACCTGAAATCTCAGGGCATCCTGTCCTCTGTCTTCCTCCCTAGTTATAAACTCAACTCAACTGTGAAGAATCATTCATAATCATGAATGAAGAGCTGAAGGTCAGCTATGCCAAAAAAAAAAAGCATACAATTGCATGATATCTCATCTTCCACTATAGTGTAGCATATTTGCCCTCTGAGCAGACACCTGCACCTTAGAGTCTGATTGTCTCACTCAGTACCCATTAATATGTTCTTCTCCAGATGCATAGATTTGCATAGCACTTTGTTACTGTAGGATACCACTTATATTCAATGGGTCTCCTCATAACTAAACATTTGTGGCTCCACAAGTCTTATTCTGGTTAAAAACTGTTCTCTCATGGCTCAACTCAGTAGTTTCCTGGAATAATCAGAAAAGATATTTTGTAGTCAGAATTCAATCTTGAAAAAAAATAGTTCAATTGTGGTGTTTTGAATCAGCTGGATAACATTAGGTATTTAGGCTTTGTTACAGGACTAAATTAGGTATACCAGAAAATACCTGGCATGTAATGTGTTAAATGCTAATTGTTCGCCTTAATTATTGTCCTTAATAATATTAATACAATCATTAATGTATCTTTGATTCCATTATACTTGTTTCTGTGTAATTATATAGTGTTGTTTTGTTCTCAATACTAACCAATTTTTCTACTACAATTTACTTCTTATTAGTTGTTGAATTCTTTTTTTTTTTTTTTTAATCTTGCATTGATTTAGTACAGGGTCTCACTATGCAACTCGGACTCATAGTGATCCTGCTTTCTCAGCCTCCTCAGTGCTGAGATTACAGGCATGCAGCACCATGCCTGGTTTCAGTGGCCAGCACAGTGGCACAGCATGCCGTACCGGTGATCAAACCCTGGTCCTTGAGCTTGCCAGGCAGGCACTTAGACTGCCAAGCTATCTCCCCAACCCCATAAATTCTTCTTGAGATTAGTATGTAGAGATAGAGTAGGTTCAACACCATTTAGTACAAAATGGTAGGAGTTACTTACATGACAAAGGTGTGGAGCCTTTGAGAAATGGCTTTAGTACATTTCAGGGACATTTCGTGAAAAATATTTCTGTATCTGTCAGCACAGAAATTTTTTTCTGCAGCTATCACAGTGGAACATGGAGTTAATGGATGGTTTTTTACTAGAGTGTTGGCTGGAGAGGAGTGTCTTCTGTATACTGAAGTCATGGTTCTAGTTCATAAAATCTGCATTTTTATAATAGCCTTATTGAGTTGTAATTTACATACCATAAACATTAACCCTTTTAAAGTGTGCAATTCACAGGCCTTTTAGTGTAGTCACAGAATTGTACAGTCCTCGTCACCAGCTAATTTTAGAACATTTTCAGTGCCCCTAAAAGAATCACTCTGTCCATTAATAGTCACCACATTCCTCTACAAGGCTGACCCCTGGCAGCCACTAATTATTTTCTGTCTCTTCTGAATAGTTCATATAAATAGAATTATGCAATATGTGGTCTTTAGTAATCCTTCAGTTAGCATAACATGTTCAAGATTTATAAAATTAGCATTTTTAATGTTAGGGTGTGAGACTAAGATAAAGCATATTGCATGTCCTGGCCTACCTTATGATCTGTCCTACCACCTGCTTTGTTTTGTTTTTGTTTCCTGGGGAGAGGTGTTGTGCTTTTATTGAACTGCATATACAGTAATCTGTACATATCTTAAGTATACTATTTGATTACCTTTTACAAATTGAGTGTACCATCATAACCATCACCAAGCTAAAGCTATTGGATATTAAAATCTCCCTTGAAGCCTCCTGTAGTCACTTCCCCACCACAGATATTTCCTGATTTTCATTTCCTGAGTGTTTCCCTCCACACCCACTCCCATTACACAGGAAGCCTCCAGGCCCGGGCTGCCTTATTACACAGCTGTCCAGGCCCTCAGGCCGAGGTTACCTGCATTCATTAATGTTTGTTCCTGGGAGAATAAAGCAGCTCTTAAACATGCAAGCATCCCCTCCAGCTGCACTTGCGTCCTCCTCGTTATTCTGAACCCAGTGACTCCCAGGCTTTTGTGCTTCCTCGTTGGTTTTGTCCCCAGCTTCCTTCCAAACACCAGCACTCTTGGCTCTGTTTGTTTCTTGTCATCACGGGGAAAACTGTGATGGGGAAGAGGAGAAAACCAATCCCCATTCCTCACCAGTACACTGTGTGGCAGAGGCAGTCCAGCTCACTGGATACTAGGATCTCTGCTGTCACCTCACTTCCCAGCTCACTGATAGATTTTCAGTGCTGTCACAGCAGAGAAACAGGCAGAAGGAAAAAGGGAAAGGGGCTTTATTATATTGGAGGACAAAGAGAATTGGGAAGATAAGGGAGGCCGAGGCTTTTATGGCCTTTTGCCAAGGGTGGAGTTAGAAGGGGATGTTTAGATGTACCTGAGGAGCTGATTAGGACCTTCCCTGAGGTGGTAGGAAAGGTGAAAGGAAATCGCACCCTGGGCTGAGTTGGAGAAGAAGTGGAGAGGTGGTCTCTGGGAAGATGAGCTGTTGTTTTAAGGGCTTTAGCCACATTAGATGACCACCATAATAATTCAGCAATTCATACTACGGCCATAACCTATCACTCACCAGCTCATTTTTACTCTGATCAACATGGTATTTCCTCCTATGAAATTCTACAAGCTACTTTGGTCTTTATAAGTTTTTAAAAAATCATTTCTTGAAAAAAAAATTAAGGTTTCATTTTAAATTCACTTTATGGTTTTTTTTTAACCCACACTTTCATTTTTTTTTTCTCTTTCATTGATACCATAGGAATACAAAGTTTCTAGAAAGCTACAAAATGTCTACCACTTTTATCAAGAAGGCATCAATTTGAAAACTAGTTTTTGTGTGGTCCAGAGCTATAGGTTAGTATTAGCATTTAAATAGAGGCATTAAACTTGCTCACAGGCTTTCCCTTCTTAATGGTGCCCTTCTCGAGGTGTTTTTCCAATCAGGTAACTTTTTCCTTAAAAAAGAATGCATGTACTATATAAGATTTTTTCCGTCAAAGGCCCTTTTCTTTATATATGGACTTAGAAGAGTGGCATTGTCTAAGTATTACTCTTTTTATATGAAAAGGACCATTTTTTTAAACATTGCTATTTTTCCCCTAGTGCCTGATTTTTCAGCTGACTCAAAATGTATTTTTCTTTAGTTAATTTTATCCTGCACTATATCAGGTCCCTACAGATATCCTCCCAAATTTAATCAAATTTAAGCTAAGAATCTATGCACAATCTAGCTGTGTCATAAAGACTCATCTGAGTGCCAGTACTCCTGTAAGCTCACAGAACTTGAGTAGATCCTTGGAGCTTGAGTTTTGCAAACAGACTGACAAGAGTTTAAACTCATGTCAGTCATAAGAGCACCAGACTACTTTATTTTCCCCTGAATTAGGATCATCAAAGTTTTCTTGTATGTTTGTCCTGAGATTAAATGAGCTAGCATTCCGGCTCCTGCTTCACCCTCTGTGTAACTTAGGTGTCCCCCTCCCTCATATGTGAGACCAATTGAGGAGTAGGTAAAATGATTACCTTTCATTTTTCCTTTCTTTTCTTTCATGGGGCAAGGGAATAGGAGGTGTTGTACTTCTATTATATATATTTGCACACATCTTAAGTATATGGCTTGATTGCTTCTTACAAAATGAATATACTTCATAACCATTGCCAAGGTAAAGATATTGAATATTACAATCACCCTGAAGCCTCCCGTAGTTACCCCCCACCACCATAGGTATTTCCCGATTTTTGTTTCTGAGTGTGTTTCCCTGCACACCCACATCCATTATATCTGAGGAGCCCCCAAGCCCTTTGGATAAAAGATGTTTCTCTTGTTCCCTGTGTCTGTACTGCCAGTTTTCACTCTTCTCTCAGCCTCTGCTTCAACTCAGTCCAGCTGTGTGTATTGTAGTGGCCCTGGGCCAGCTCTGTCCTGAATGAAAGATACATATGAGTGACGAGAGTCAGAATACATTGTTTCTATTATTTTCTGTCACCTTTTGTCTCTCTGAAGTTGATTTTGTTGACGTCTAAGTTAGTATGGAAAACGCAAAAAAACTGACAGTCTGAGTGAAGAGAAGTTGAACACGCCTGCGTAAAACTAGGGCATCCAACAGTCCACAGTTTTCTGGTCCCTCTGGCCCAGCTCCATGCTGCAGCAGAAGGGGTCATTCTGAAACAGTCTTCCCCATGTGTAACTTCTTTCTAAAAGAGGCTGTTCTCAAATTCCTTCCCCACCATACACTAGGGCATGGGTGCCCAAGTGTCAGTAGGGGTGCAGAGGAGGGTAAGCTGAAGCTTGGTGGTCCTCACCCATGAGAAACTAGAAAAGTCATTACAAAAGGATGAGTTTAATGAGTTCCTCATACAATAAAACTTCTAATTTTTTTTGTTCAAAGATTATTTATTTTGAAGGAATATTAAAATACCTTTTTATTAAATCTTATAATAATAGATGGTAAGTGTTTTGTTTAAATAACCTAGGCAAAATAGAAGCTTAACTCTTAAGATAGCCTATTCCTAGCCGGGCATGGTGGCCTACACCTGTAATACCAGCATTCAGCTGAGGCAGGAGGATCATTGCAAATTAAAAGCCAGCCTGGACTACAGAGAGAGCTCAAGGTTAGTCTGAACTGCAAAGCAAGACCCTGTCTCAAAAAGACAAACAAAGAAAAAAAGAAAGAAAACAAGAGACACAGAGAGAGAGAGTGCAAGATTGCATACGCTTCCTCCCCTTCAACCCATTCATAAAAGGCCAAAATCTTTGCATCTCCTTTCCTTCCTAGCTTTTTTCCTTCCTGTCTGCCCCATCTTTCTTGCATTCCAATAAGGAATACATTAATTCTGCATCAAGGAAACATCCTGGAACTTTCTCATCCAGGTCATACATTCCATTTTCTATGCACCTGGAAGACATTGTCCTCTTGTGTTTGCCTTATTGCTGATGTCTTCTACAGTGAGCTTTCCCTCACTGCTCACAGAAGCAAACAGCCCTTCCTGTTGGCACCCGGAGAGACTCTCTGTACCTTTATTATAGCCACTGTCACATTGCGCTAAGTGCATGGCTGCATTCATACCGAATGGCATCACTGGAGATCAAGGACTATGTTTTACTCACCTCTGCATCCATAATACCTACTATATATCACCTGGTATGTAACTAGTTCTTCAATATTCATTGAACAAGTAAGTATATTTTTTTAAAAAAGGACTTTGAACAGCACTATATAACACTGAGGACAATAGAGAGAGACATAGGACACAGTCTTTGTCATAAAGGAGTCTCCAGTCTAGGTGAAGATAATAAAAATATATCATAGTACATCCATGCAATTGACTATTCTACTGCCATTGAAAAGAATGAGGCAGGTCAATATGTACTGAAATGAAACCATCTCGAAAATACATTGTTAAGTACAAAAGGCAAGGTGCAAAGCAGCATGTAAACACCATTTATCTTTAAATATAATGCACATATACACTAAACCCACAATCCTTGCATTGTATAAATGTATTTGGCATTGTACACTAGAAACTAATAATCAGGAAGTAGGATGGGTACCTGGAAGCCAGGGATGAGAGAAAGGCTTTACACTTTTTACGTTTTTGTAAAGGCTTTGTACTTTTTACTTTCATTTTGTTTACTTAACCAAATTATATCACATATGCTGTTTTCCAAATACTGTTATAAGTGCTTTATAGATTTTAACCCATGTATTCCTCTTAATAATCCTGGCTGTGTATTACCAATGTCTCCACTTTATTTTTTTAATCTTTATTTATTTATTTATTTATTTGGTACAAAGTGTCACTACACAGCTCAGTCTTGTAGTGATCCTACTGTCTCAGCCTCCCTAGCAATGGGATTAGGGGCATACACCACCATGCTTGGCTGAGGGCCAGCACGGAATATAGTATCAAGGATCAAACCCGGGTCCTTGCACCTGCCAGGCAGGCACTTAAGCTGCCAAGCTATCTCCCTGGCCCCAATGCCTCCATTTTACAGATGAAGAAACAAGGAGCTAGAAAGGTTAACTTTACCAAGTTTACATATCTAGTAAATACCCTAGTCGTCTTTTAATGTGGTGATATTTTAAAATTATTAAAGTCAATAATGTTTAAAGTGATATGACTTTGAATGATAGATGGTTTTTTTTTTTGGGGGGGGGGCTTGTTTTTGTTTTTTTTGTTTTTTATTTTTGGCAGAACCAGGGATTGAACTCAGGCTCTTGCACTTGCCAGGGAAGCGCTTATTCCACTGAGCCATCTCCCCAGCCCCTGAATAATATATGTTAAATGGATAACTCATACATTAAGTGACAGAAAAAATGATTGCTCAGGATATCTTCATAAAGGATAAAAGATTCGATGAGTCTCAAAGTGGAGTTAGGCTTGGATATTTAGAAGGAAAGGCATTAAGTATAGAAGACAGTGACCAGTTCAATTTGACTTACCTTAAAGTTTGAAACAAAAGAAAAATAGAAAAATTGTTGAAATAGAAAGCAAATATTTTGAAGGCTTTGGATATTGGTGTTGAGAGACTGGACTTGGAGCTGCTAGCACTCATCAGCACTCCTCTAACCCATGATGTAATATTGTTTATCCCAATGTGTAAATAAAGACACTGGAAAAAAAAAAAAAAAGACTGAAGTTCAGGCACATTAACAAATTTCCAAGGCCATGCACCTTAGGTAAAAGATACAGAATTTATGTAAGTGAAAGAGAATTACAGATCATTACCACAAAATGCATCATTTCCGTTTCTTCCCCTTTGCCACTGGCAACCAGTTCTCCCAAATATTTTCCTCAGTTACATCACAATGCCTTTTGCCTTTTACATGGATCAACTATTCTATTCACAGTTCCTTCTTCCCAGTGTCAGAGAATCATATTCTTTTTACATTGTGCTGTTGATATAGGGACGTGAAATTCCCAACCTGGCCTGAATGAGTTCGTGTTCTCTAAAACTGGAGAATGAATTTTAGGAACAAACGGAGGCTGAAGGTAAAACTTTATTGGAAAGGAAAGCTTCTGTCAGAGAGGGACAGAAGGGGGTCCCGAGCAGGTTGCCCAGGAAGCTGTCTCCTTCAGGTTATTTTATAGGACAAAACCATGCGGGGCTAAGGTAGAGACAAAGGGGTCCCGCTTAGGCAGATACACGGTGGGACAAAACTATGGTCAACCAATGGGATTACAAGCACCATTGCCCAGGTAAAATTTATTAGGCCTACGACCAAATGGGGTAGCGAGTCACGTAGCAAGGCGACCTTATCTGGTGGCCTTCAGTCAATGATTCTTCCTGACTAATGAACAATCCTGGATGCCAACTTTAGGGAGGTCAGCATTTGTTTGATCTTTAGGTCTGGCTCACACCAGGAGCATCTCCCCAGTAAGGTGTCTGGTCTTTGTCATCCCCTTCGAGAGCCTGTCCCTGTCTAACTACCTACAATATTTCTATCTAACTCAGGCTGCCTGCAACACTTGTCACTTAATAAAATGTACAGACTGCTGCCTCTCGCACTCATTCATTCCATCTATTCAGCATCCATTAGGTGCCCTCTCACAGGCCAAGGGGAATAGCACAGAATGGCAACACCCATCTCTTTCTCATAGAGCTTATTTGGTGGGGGGGGAGGCAGATATTTACTTACATAATAAATACTTACATAACCTTAATCTGTCCATCCATGGTTCTTAGTCATTTAACCTTTGTAATAACCCCATTTTACTATTTCTTTTCCTCAGATGAAGAATACAAGGCACGGAGAGATTACTAAATTGTCCAGAGTGGCCACTTTGTTCTCTCCTGCATAGTGGCCCACTCTCACATGGTAGGGTACACGTCTTTTCCTACTTTTACTTGGTCTAAACTCACTCAGCAGAGCCTGTTTCTTTTCCTACCTTTAATAAAACTTCACTACTAAAAATAAAAGTTGCCCAAAATCATACAAACAATAACAAGCAAAGCTGAGTTTCAAACTCGACTACTGGCACCTGAGACTGTGATCTTATCCTTCTACTATACTGTGTCTCTTGCTATAATATAAAATATAAGCTGGGCATACGGGTACACTCCTATAACCCCAGTACCTGGGAGGCCGAGACAGGAGGGTTCCCACAAGTTTGAGGTCAACCTGGGCTACATAGTGAGCTCAAGGCTACCCTGAGCTACCTAGCAATACCCTGCTTTAAAAAAAAAAATACTATATATATATATATACATATATATATATATTTACATACATATAGATATAGATATTAGAGTTTTAAATGAAAATTCAATGCTAAAAAGAAAGCCAAAGCTCAGTAAAAGAATAGTGTGATGAGGATGGAGCAATATCATTTTAAATAAGGTGATAAGGAAAAACTTCGCCTATCCATTTTAGATAAGGCAACATTTGAGAAACATCATTAGACTGCTCTCTTTTACCCCTATTTTCCCCCAATCCTCTATTGTTTTAATCTCCTGTGATGCTTTTTTCTGATTTTGCTTCAGTTGGCCTTTGGCATAAAACAAAAAAGAACTGTGAAACACAAAAAAGGACAGAAATTGCCATCATATCTTTGCTTTTTACAGAAAGTAAGAAAATGCCCCAGTTTGTAGCCCTTCCCCTCCACACCCCCATGGACTGTTGTACCTACTGCTGCTTTTATGTTTCTTGCAACTATTTAATATAGGTGTTTACTGTTTCTTCCAGACAAATTTACTTGGATTTCTCTAAGATGAATCTCTTCTTGTTATTTGATTCCCCTAATTTTAAATACTCTGAAGTCCTTTGCACTATTTTTCTTTTTTCTGTTCCCAGCCTTTCCCCCCTTACTAACATTTGACCTTTCCACCACTCTGTATCTTCCTGTACATTAATTAAGGTATTAAGTAAGATCAGTCATAAAGCCTGTGTCCTTAGTATTCACTAGATGCTTTCTCCTTTGAATTTCTTGGCTTGCCTTTATCATCACCCTTTGTTTATTTTCCAGCCTATATCCTATCGGGAGCACCCATTCAGAATAAATTCACTTTGCTAGCTCTATTCTTTTAGAGTCACTGTATCAAATGGCTCACTGGCATGCAAATATGTGTGTGAGCTGCAATGGTCTTTTCATCCACCAAATTCACAGTGCTCCCACAGCTTTCCATCACAGTGCTCCCACAGCTATCCATCACAGTGCTCCCACAGTTATCCATCACATTTGTCAGTCTTTGGGTCCTTAATTAAACCCTGCTGGATTCTGTACATATTTCCATTAGCTCCTGCCTACTTAGTCCATTATTTTTCTAATTGACATCCATTCTGAATCGCATGTCCTTGAATCTCAGTTGGCCTATTTTGTAGCTTTGGTTTATTTAGGTTTTCTGTATTTCATAAATAACCTAAGGGTTTAGTTAATGCTCCTTGCTCAAGTGTTTGCTGTTGGGACCTGTGATTTGCATATGCTCACACTTTTCCAATAATCCACTGATTACTTTTTTAAGATCATCTTCCAAATCTTTTACTTTTCTACTCCTTCAGTCCTAAAATATTTATTATATTTTTCCCTTTTTTATGTATTTGGTACAGGGCCTCACTATGCAGCCCAGACTCCTAGCGATCCTCCTGTTTTCAGTCTCTCCAGCGCTGGGATTATAGGTGTGCACCACCATGCCCCGTCTTGGTGTCTGGCTCAGTGTGCCAGGGGGTGGGGCCAGTGTAGCATATGGTGCCATGGATCAAACCCTGGTCCCTACACTTGCCTAAGCTGGCCCTTAATCCACATCTAAGATGAAACTGTTTTGAGGGGTCTTGAGGCATTTGAGGAGATTAAGCAAATGATGGGTATAGCAGTGATGGATTGCTTTGAATGATGCATTCACCCACAGATGGCCTCCGCTTCCACATAATTGAGAGGTAACACAGTTGATGACTACTGAACTACTGTGACAGACACCAACTGCATTCAGTTCATTACCCTGGCCTTTTTAGCACGATGTTCTAATGAGAATATCTTCCTGTCAAACCCATGCAGCTTAGGCTATATTGTTGACCTTCCACCCTAGACATTTCTAGGTCCCCAACTTGCCCACATTATAAATGCAGGAACTGGCTGGGTATATAGCACAGCAGTAGAGCACTCCTCTAGCAGTGATGAGGACCTGCACTGTTCAGTCTCCTGCATTGTAGATAGATAAGTGAATGAGTGAGTGGATAAATGGAGGGATGGATGGATGGATGGATGGACTTATGGATACAGAATCCTAAAGCCCTTTAGCCATTCACTTCTCTCTCCCATCACTAACTAACCACTACCTTCAGCCAAGCTTTGGTTTCTTTTCCTTGTCTAGTACCCTCCAACTCTTCTTTGTCATGTACCAAGAAATAAAGAACAGACATGTGGACTGGCAAGTACAAGCTTTGCTGTACTTTAAATTAAAACATTTACCTTATGTCTTGAATTGATTGATTTCTTTTTCATTTGCTTCACCCTATACTGGGAATCAAACCCAGGGGCACTCTACTATAGAGCTCCAACTGTAACTGTTTTTATTTTGAGAGACAAGGTCTTGGTAAGCCCTCACATTTTCAATGCTCCTGCCTTATCCTCCCCAGTAGTTGAGAGTATAGACATGCAGCACCACACCTAACTACATTTTTTTTTTATTTTTTTAAAGAGTATATAAAAAGCTTCTTGAGCCCAAGGACTATACCTTTATGTTATGTAATCATTTTAAATGTCATTGGAGCCATCTAAACATTAATAGTGATAATATTAGGTTTCCCTTTGAAGAAATATTTTGCATTATTTATTGAAAAGTTAATAATTCCATTTCATTACTTAAAACTGAAAAAACCATAGAGCCTCCACATCGCATATCTTATCAGTTATTTTCCATGTATCTAAATAGAGAAATAGGTAATGTACAGTATAGAAGGCTCATGCTAGTTGGTAAACAATAGGTAGCTTTGTAATCACTAACGTGCATAATATTGCATCCTTTTTATTAACCCACAATATTAGATAAATTATTTTTAAAAATTGAGAAGACTCAAGGGATGTTTGATAAACTATTTTTTTTAATTGAAAAGACTCTAAAGTGATATTCAGCACAGCATAGCTCTTCTTAACCCAGGATCACCTTTTGATAATCAAAAGAGCATTTACAGAAGTATGAGACAAACACAATTATGAAAGTGAAATGAAGGGCCTAAATAAAAAATCACAGAACAAGAGGGTAATTCTATTCACTCTTTCATATTTCATTATTTGATACCATCAGAAGATGAATCCATCAGAATTGCTTTGGCAAGTGCAAACAGAAATGTGCCTGATCAATATTTATTAAAACCTTCAAAATAGGTGACTGAGCTGAGCAGACTTCTTAATGGACTGAATAATTATTCATACAAATAGGCCTTGACCAAAGGCAGTGCTAGACCAAAGAGACACAATTTTAATTGTACTGAATTTAAAATGCAGATCCTGCTCTAGTCCTGTTGTAGAAAACTTAATTTAAAAAATTATCTGATGTAGTGGAGAATGACATATGAATCCTTAAGGTGTTGAAGAGAAAATTTCAACCATTGATATTTATAAATTTAGAATGAATTCCAAGGGTGGAGAGAGAGCAGTTGTCAACTATGGAAACATCGACACGGGACATTTTCTCCCATTCCATTGGTGCTAACTGCCTCTGGGAGGGAATCATCCTCTCAACAGCGATGGAAATCATCCTAGATTATTCTCTTTGTTTTTGAGCAATACTCTCTGACAAGAAATAAAGCCAGGGCCTGGCTGCTGCTGACCATCAGAAGTGTCAGAATATGTTCCTGAGAGGAATGAACATGGCTGATGATAACTTTAAAAAAGGCTGTCTGGGGTAGATACCCCAAGTATTGCTGAAACATGGTAGTTAGGGAAACTGCCATTTCTTTTTCTTTTCTTTTCTTTTCTTTCATTTTTTCTTCAGTACTGGGAATCAAGCTCAGGACCTTATGTTTGCCAGGTGCTGTGCTGCTAAGCTATACCCTTGGCCTGTCATTTCTTTTTATCCTTTAAAAAAAAAATTAGGGGGTTGCGGGGTATTGAACCCAGAATCTCTCACATTAGGCAAACCCTCTCTCCCTGAGCTATGCTCTCAGCTTGTTCATTTAAATATAATTGTATTGGTGAAGAGTGGAGAATGTGTCACTTTCAATAAAGAAAATGTGGGTAGATGACTGATAAAAGAAACCCAAGCAAGCATCAAAGCCACAACTTGTCAAGCCATTTTTACCTTACATGGTTTTCTGCTGCCAGCATCTGAAGGAATATAGGCAACACTTATCTAGAGACAGTTTACCTGTGGAGTGCTCTGCCCAGAACAAAAACTTGCACAGTCTTTTGAGAAAAGTGTTAAAACACTATGCCAATATGGGATATTCATCTAATTCTGACACTGTCTGAAAATTATTTAGCTTTCTCTTCTTTCTTAGTTTCCTCATTCCTGAAATGGAAATAGTATCAACTCATCTCAAATTAGAATTTTCAGTCGTGTCTGGCAAAACTACAAGTTCTTTAAAGAAGAAGACAAATAAGGGAAATTGTATTATAGTTTTCAATAAACTAATTTATTCTTGTGACACACAGGATAACCATTCTTTCTATTATTGGTCCAGAAAATGCTTGAGTCAAAATTACACTTATTTAGGATGTTTACAAATCTGCTACTAATGCATGTTGCCTACCATTGCTTGATAGAAATCAGCATCAGCTGATTCTGATGGAAGCCTTATAAAGTTGAAGAAGTAGGCAGAGAATGCTCTAAAGGCTGTAAAATCCAAACATGTGGAGGTGTTTAAATAGCATCTGCCATGACCTCTTTGATTTTTCACCTGGGAGACAGATGTCCAAAGAGCCTACAGCAATTTCCTGAGGCATGTGAATAGTTAAGGGGAAATGGAAGACACAAGCAGAATTCTAAGGTTACCGAATATTCTCCAAATCTTCCTACTATAACCACCTCAATTACTTATGGAATGGTTTTCTACTTTATGGATTATTCAGGTCTGTCTTTTTTCTATTTCCAATGCTTATTATCATATGTACTAATGAGGAAGTAGCAAAAGTAAGAGCTGAATATTTCTCCTAAAAGTGGCTCAGGGCTGGCGAGATAGCTCAGCGAACTAAGAGCCTGCTTAGGGTTCAATCCCTAGCATGTGCCTCACTGGGCCCACCCCTAGGTTCAGTGAGCTGGTCCCCAAAACCAGGCATGTGGCACACACCTTTAATCCCAGCACTGGGGAGGCTGAAGACAGAAGGATCACTATTAGTTCAAGCTGCGTAATGAGACCCTGTACCAAATAATTTAAACACACACACACACACACACACACACACACACACACATATCTTGTTACCTCTGGGTTTCCACTAGAATGCTTCAGATGCCCCAACTACAAGATAAACATTCTAATCTAAAAATCTGAAATGTGACATCCTGCAAATTCCAAATGTTTTCAAAACCAACATGATGCTACGAGTGGAAATTTTTCACCTGACCTCATGTGACAGGTTGCAATAAAATTGCAGGCACACTAAAAATACTGTATAAGGGGAGGATGAGGCTCAGTAGAATAAGTGCTTCCCTGGCAAGCGCAAGGGGCTGAGTTCAATCCCCGGTTCCACCAAAAAAAAATAAAAATACTGTATAAATATTCTTTTTTTTTTTTTTTTTTTTTTTTGACTGGCTCAGGATGCCTTAAGTGCAGGTCTGGTAAAGCATGAGGATCTGGGGATTGAACCACAGCATCCTAAGCCTGACTGCTTTGCTTAAGCAGGCACTTAAACAGCTGAGCTAATGAGCAGGCCCCCTATATAAATATTCTTAGTCAGACTTTTATTACTGAATGAAATATCTGAGGCAGCTACTTCTAAAGACAACCGGGTTATTTAGCTTGCACACTTGCAGATTCAAAGGCATGATTCTTGCATCAGCTCAGCTCTGGTGAGTCCCTTTTTGCTGTACTTTGCCATGGTGGGTGGTATGTAGGAATAAGAGATAATGTCTTGACACTGGAAGCTTGAGAATGACACAGATATCAGGCACAGGCTTTCATAATAGCTCACTCTCCCAAACTTCACTGCAGGAAACCAGTATTCCCTTCTAAGGACCTAAGAACCTGTCATTAGGTCCCACATTTAAAGACTCCACCACTTACTAAAACTGTGTTCTTGGGCACCAAACCTCCTAACACATCAGCCTTTGGAGCAACACTCAAACTGTATCCAAATCTAGAAGGAGCAAATGAACGTTGTGTTTAGACTTGGGTTCCATCCCCAAGATATTTGACTATACACTGCATATATAAACATTCTGAGATGGGAATGGAAACACTCTGGGCCCAAGCATTTCAGATAAGAAATATTAGCCTATATTGGCTAAAATAATTTTGGAAGCTACAGTCAATACTGTAATTTACTGTCAATTTTTCTTCCTTCAATCTTGTATTTCAGAAGTCTTCAACAGCACTTAATTCTCTTGATATTAATTCTATCCTAGTTTTATCTCAGGAAGAATTGTAAGAGTATATTTTTTATTGAGATATATTTTTACTTATTTACTTAGCCCATGGGTAGTAAGTAATTCCACATCTTAAAATATTAATCATTTCTTTATGTTGGAAATTGTCATACTCTTCTAGTTATTTTCAAATATATCATAGATTGTTACTAACAATAGTTAACTTATTGTCTTGCTTGTCTTTATTATTGCTGAGAAAACATACCTAAAGTTTCAGAAGAAGGTATTTATTTTAGTTTTTAGAGGTTTCATTTCATAGTTGCCTGGCTCCAAGGCAAAACAGCATGGCAGAAAAGAAGCATTCCATGGCAGGGTAGGCAAAAGCAGTAGGCTGCAGCCTAACTTTCCATCTTATCCCATCCAGGCTACAAGGGTATTGGACCGTAACACCCACACCCATAGTGGGCCTTCCTATTGTCTGTACCTAGAACTCTGCTAAGCCAATCAGTGCATTAATGTAGTTGTCACACCCTCTTAATCCATATTCACACACCTTAGATCCTGCCACCTCCAGAATTCCCCATTTATGAGCACACAAGGCTTTGGGAGCACATCTAGATAGAAGCCGTAATTCTGTGCTCTAAAAAACTTGTGTAAATTCCTCCTATTTAACTGTGTTTTGGTGCCTTCTATTCAACTTTTTCTGTCTTTTTTTTTTTTTTTTTGACCCTTCTCAGTGTCTAGTGTCCACTATTCTAACTCTCCCTACTGTAAGATTGACATTTTAGTTTCCATAAATGAATGAAAATATGTGACATTTGTCTTTTAATATCTGACTCCATTCACTTCCACCTAGATTGCTGCAGGGGACAAGATTTCATTGTTTTTGAATTTCATTATTTTCATGATAGCTGAATAATTTTCCATTTCCACTTTTTCCTTATCCATGCATTTATTGATGACAATCTTGGTGAGTTCCATATCTTGGCCACTGTGAATACTACTGTAGTAAATAGGAGAGTACAAGTAGCTCTTTGATTTTTATTTCCCTTCTATATATGCTTAGTAGTAGGGTTCCTGGATCATAGGATAGTTCTATTTTTATTTTTTAAAGAAATCTCCATAGGGCTACACATTCCCACCAATGATGTTTATGAACTCTCCTGTCGAAAGAAAAAGAATACTTACATCCCTCAAAGAAATGATGAATCAGAAAGGCAGCTAGGTATCAGAAAGAATAATCACCTCACCCATTATGTGCTTTGAAGAGCAAAATAGGAAGAAAAAAGACAGACAATTAAGTGAAAGGAACAAAAACCTTTTTATAACTCCTGAATTAAGTGCTAAAATTTAAGTATGAAACATTGAATTCCCATGTTCAAGCCCATGTTATTCAAATATGAGTACAAACTTATATAAGTGAATTTTTAATTGATACAATTTAATGGAATAAACCAGTAGTTAATGACATTTAATGGAATAAACCAATGGTTAGCCTGGGAGTTTTGTTTTAATATGTATTTCTAAAATCATGACTAAAAATGAAGTAGCTATACAAATATCCTTTGCAATTATTCAGTGCTTGCTTTTTATAGTATTAAATATCTGTCACAGTGGCTCTATAGGCTCATTCATTTCGAGGCCTTAGGTGAATCACTCATGCTATACCTCAGTTTCCTTGCCTATATAATGTGGATAATTTTAATACTTCTACATCACATTGATGTAACTGAAAAGTATGTTATTAATATTAATTAGTAATTATTAATATTAACATAAGAAAGATTATGAGACATAGCTGTATACAGGTGGTCATCCTTATTCCTGTATTCCATATCTTTAGATTCTGCATACATGGACTGAGTCAAGCAAAAGTCAGAATTCAGGAAGAAAAATTTCATTGGTACTATGTACAGAATTTTTTTCTTATCACTACAATATAACAAATATTTTTGTTATATTTATATTGTTTTAGGTATTATAAATGCAGAGATTTAAAACATATGGGAGATGTGCTTAAGTTATATATAAATACTTCAGCCTGGGGATCCTGGAACCAGTGCCCTATAGGAGGCAAAGAATGACTATGTTTAAAAGCAGTTTCCTCTCAGGGATCTGAATTCCATCAAGTAAAGTTAAACAGATGATCAGGCTTTGTTGGGAACGTTGGACAGTCCCACCCAGGACTGCAAGCACAGGAAGGAGCGTTGCAATGGGAAGAGATGGTTTTAGTAAAGCTTTCTTCCCTCTCTTTACAAAAAGTAAAGCTGGAGGTATAGAACAAAGGAAGAGATAAACAACCTCTCCTTGCTTTGTCTGTCTGTGAAAATTTATGAAAAGGTTTTCAAGAAAGATCAGAAAAGTACTAATACGCAACATCTTAACAAATCAACAATTTTTACCTACATGTATACTACATACATTAAAATCAAAAAGCAATTTGGTAATTTTGACAAATATCCTAAACCATATACTTACCTTTTGACTAATTTTGCTTTTAGAAACCTATCCTCAGGAAAGAGTTTTTATAATTGGAAACAACCCAAGTGCCCAATTGTGTTTTACTATAAATGTTTCAACCATAAGAAAGAAATTGACTAAAACACTACATCAGAGCAAAAGAACTCTAAGAACATATTCCAAAATGTTTCATGTCTCTAGGATAGAATTACATGAGTAATCTTTATTCTATGTAATCTTTATATATGGCCTATATGTTCTATATGGTACCCATATTAATTTTCCAATCAAAGAAAGATAGTATATATATATTATTTTTTTAAATGATCTTCTCATCTTAGCATAATGCCCTTTATATACTTGTTTTCAGTTAGAATCAGGGGAGGAGAGAGTGGCAGTGCAATGCCATTAAAGTAAGAGGAATAGATAGAAGTACAGCTCAGTTGTAGAGTGTTCAATGCCCAGTACTGGCAGAGAAAAAAGAAAATATTACAAAGAAGAACAGTCTGTTGATAAAGGAAACATGAGATTGATAAGAGAGAACAATCTGTTTGTATTAGATGGTATCAAAGTTGTCATGGTGTAGACTGTGACCATCAGCCAGACTGCGTGACCTCACACCTTCACCCCCTGGCCCTGTCTGCTCATTGGGAAGCAGCTACCCAAAAGCACTGAGCACAGGGGACAAGAAACCCTGGGAAGGCAGATGCTTCCCACAGAATGTTCTGTCCACCAGGGTGATGTGACACTCTTTGGTCTTTGAAATAGGATGTCTGCTCCACATCTAGCACTTGGTCTCTGAACATTATGGGATGTGAAGAGACCTTTCCATGAGTCATGAAAATATCTAAATCAAATAAATGTGTGGTCACTGATCCCATCGAGGCAGCTGTGTGAAGTGCCAACTAATATAAAAGGTGGTGCCCTGGAAGCCGTGGCTGCTATTTTAATACCGATGATAAAAATCCAAGTTTCATTGTCCTCTGTGAGTACTGATCAATTATTTATCCCTGTGGGGTTACATGATTTCATTTCAGCCTGTCAGTGTTTATCATGGGAGTTCATTCTAATTGAATAGTTTGGGGCATTTTCCTGTTTTCCCTTTAGGGCACCTTATGGCACCCTTTCCTACCACCCCATCTAACTGTTGCTATACCAATTTATGAGTCTTTGCTACTGGGTGCCTTTCTTAAAGATAAATGAATTTCATTCTGTCTTTAAATATTTATGTTTCCTTATGATCTAATATATCATCATAGATATAGGGAAATTTTTCCCTAACTATAGAAAATACACCATCAGTTACCTGTCAATTTTGTTTAATAACTCAGCTTTGCGGTTCTGGCACATTGTTCATCTGCAGCTCTCAAGAACTCTTTCTTCATCTTTCAGTTCACTTCAGGGTGTCATTCTGGGATTTATAAAGGTTTTCACTGCACAGGGGATATTGAAACACTGAGGACTTAAGTGGCATGGCCTTTGTCACTTGTCACAAAATGATCCAGGACTAGAAACGTAGGCATCTTTGTCTTCCTATTTGTTCCCAGCATGGAACCACAGTCTCTGGGAAAAAGAAAAAAAAAAAAAAAAAAAAAAAAAAAAACAACCAGCTAATATCTCTGGAAACAAATCATCTGACTTTTCAAAAGAAACCCAATTGCATCTGGGCTGATGGGTTCAATGTTACTTCCTAAGCTAAATTATGAAAATATCAACATCATAATACAAAGAATCCCAATTCTTTTGGTTTAGTTTTAGTGAAAAACATCACAAACCATTCACTACTGCTTGTGCAGCCTTTCCTGCTGCTTTTAGGTCCTTGGCTAGCAGCGATTAGAAGGGCTCTCTTTTCTCCCAGATTGTGGCCAAGCACAGTTGGCTTCGATCCTTCCACAAGCACCATATCTGGGGGTGAGGCCTCAGCTCTCTGCTCTTGTCCTAAGCTGCCCAGGTAATCATGGTGAGGCACTCTGAAATTTGAAAAACAGTAGTGTACAAATTGTACATTTCAGTTCCTTTCTAACTTAAAAGAAATGATGAACCCTAAACCATTTGGTAAATCCACTTTTGTACATGAGTTCTTCAGCAGTTTTAAAAGTGTATATTTTTAAGAATTTGCCCGAAGAAGAAGACAGCTGTCTCCCTCACCCATCCACGTGCAGGAAACATAACTAAACAGTATACAGCCTCATTTCTTAAAGGCCAATATCAGGGAAGAAGTCTTTGTGTACCAGAGAACATGTGAGGCCATAGGACAAACATGGTGCATCTGCCTACCAGGTGTTTTGCTACTAATGCTACTACTGCTATTCTTATTGTTGTTGTTTTGTGGTACTGCAGATTGAATCCAGGATTTTTGCACTGAACTGTATCTCCAGCCCTTTTTTTATTTTGAAGCAGGGTATGTTAAGTTGCCAAGGCTGGACTCACACTTGAGCCCTTCTGCTTCAGCCTCCCACAGTGCTGGGATTACACATATGCACCACCATGCCCAGCTTTTAAAATATTGTTTGTAAACTACAACATATACATTGAGGAGTAGAACCATGGGTTTTATGCTAAACATGAAGGATAAAAAGTACATAAGAACATAGGCAGTACTTTTGTCCATGTCAAGGTTACCTTGGCCAATGGCTCCTGACTGTTAGCTTTCAGGAGCTTAACAGGCACATTCATTTAAAGCCATTACAGAAAAGGAGCTTAAAGAGGGCCTTCTATACAGCAGTGCAGAACAATTTACTCCTAGAAGAGATTCACAAAGTTGCTCATCTAAACTGAGCATTTTCATTCCCATCACTATTTAGAGAATATCACAAAAGAATATGATTTCTCACTAATGTGGTACATGCCTATAATCCCAGATTGAAGAGATTGAGGCAGGAAGCTGGCAAATTCAAGACTTTCTGGGTAACTTAGCAAAACTGACTGAAAATAAAAATTTTTACAGGGGCTGAGAATGTATCTTAACACTCTCTAAGTTCAATACCAGCTACAAAAAAAAAGAGGGGGGGAGTATTCAATTTTTAATTATATGTTAATTAGAAAATACAGTAGACAAAGTAGGAAGTAGAACAACCATATGAAAAGACACCAAACTTTTTTTGATCACATTCCATGGCAGCAGTACTTTATAAACTATTCTTAAAATATAGAGCTCCTAGAAAATATGTTCTGAACCCCAGGATGGCTTTGTTTTTTCCCAAGATATTTCTGATGAAGAAACAAATCAAGGCCCTGAGTCCCATAATACAGGATTTTAAACCAGTGACCTTAATAGAGCCTTAAGATCCCTTCACCCCCATACGTTGCCAGAACCCACTGCCTGAACCTGTCCCTTTACTTACAAGCTGTGTTAGCAAAGCTGGCTTTGAGCTTTGGAATGGTCGTGCAAGTGGTAGCTAAGAATCCTGTATACACTGAGATGTAGTACTGGAAATGATGGTTTTAAAAATAGTACATGGTGTCTTTATGACACTGGGCAAGTCATCTGACTTCTCTTGGCACCAGTTCCCTTAGCTGAGGAGGGAAGTTGCAGTCTCTGGTTGTAGCAAGAGTTAAATGGTACCATGGAAGGAAGATACTTTGTCACCAGCAATAAAATTATTTCTAGTTTGAATTTTTCTTTCCTACTTATCTTGGAACTTCTTGAGGAAAGGGGCCATTCTGTTACTTTTGTTATATCTGTATTAATACATTATTATTATATTTGTAAGAAGACTTAACCTTCATGAAGCACTGCCATTCTAACTCATATATACATATATATAATATGTATATATATTAATAAGCTTAATTCTTCCAATAAGAGATAGATACTATTATTACATGCTTTGTGGAGGGGAAAAACATGTATTTCAAAAAGACTCCGATAATAAATGAGGGATTGAATGGGACAAAACCTAACTGGGAGCTGATTGGTAAATGTTAATGAATAAGTAAATAAATTCACATTTCAAGAGCATATTCATCCCCACTTAGAAAACACTGCTGTTGATGGAGGTGCTGAGCAGTGTTCTGTCTCCCCCTCAGGCAGTACTATGAGATGCTCTACAACACGGCCGACGAGCTCCTGAACCTGGTGGTGGACCAGGGCGTGAAGTACACGGAGCTGGAATACATCCATGCCCTCACGCTGCTGCACCGAAGTCAGACCGGGGTGGGTGACCAGACCATCCAGAACACGAGGCTGCAGAGGCTCAAGGAGATCATCTGCGAGCAGGCGGCCATCAAGCAGGCCACCAAGGATAAGAAAATAACCACCGTTTAATGGGATGTGCTGCAGTGGGGTGGGGCTTGCTTTTGTCTCCTCAGGCTCTCTTCTTTATTTGGTATATTATTTGGTGTCTTCCAAGGCTAGTTTGTCTGTGCTGATGCTTTAGTGGAAAGAAAGTGTAAGGGTTAATTTCTTTCTTGAGTTTTGGCTTTTGTTATAGATGTTGAATAAAGTTTGCAATACAAAATGTTTTGATATAACAGCTACTTTAGTACAGTTGATTGCAAAGGGTCTGGGGCCAGGCAGGGCAGGAAGGTATGTTACACTACTACATTCTAAAAAATGAATGAGTGACTAATATTTTATTTATTCCCTAGCATATATAAAATCCCAGCTTTAAAAGCAGACTGCCACCTGTTTTAGTCCATTCTTAAAGCCACTTACTAGTTTTCTGGTACATAAACAGCAGGATTTTTGGTCTCTTGACCTTGTTGGTTTACAGTCCAATGAAGTAAGTATATGTGCATTGTTTTCTGTCACTTGTACCAAAATCACATAAATGACTTCTCAGCTGGCTTTGGCTTTCAGCAAATTTCTCTAACCAAAACAGGGTCTCTTCAGAACTAGAGGGAGAAAATGTCATTTGTCTCAAGCCCTTGGAGAATTTATATGCTGCAGCTTGTACATAGGCTACTGATTGGCTTATTGCCTTTTTATTTAGCGTTTGTCAAAACCAAGAGCCATAAATTAGTGACAAAAATGGAAGTAGGAAAGGCAATCCAATCCTCTCTGCTTACTTTCTCACTGTTTCCAAGGAAATAATGGTTAGAGATCATTCAAAATCTTGCATGGGGTAAATGGTTCTGAGGTGCTTACTTATCTTCCCATGAGCATCTGAGTCTCTCCTCAGAAAGTAGCCTGTGTCTGCTTAGCTGAAGACAGGGATGGTGGGACAGCCATGACATTTCTCCTCTGTGGGCCACCAACTAAGCCTATTTTGCTTTTCTGTTGTGTGGACACTCACTTTCCTGGCACACTGGACCTCCCCACTGCCCCAGGCTCCAGGTCTCTTGCTGTGCATTGTCACATGTCACAGGAGGCAGCAGTGCATTGATCAGGAAGCATCTTGAACACACCTTGAAAGGCAAACCACAGAGTCTGTGACCAGATCTTTGCCTGCTTGAAACAACTTTGATCTTGATGGGGTAAGCAAAAATTAAAACTGTCTTGAGAAGCTTAAATGTGGCGTGTTGTTTTTCTCACATTCCCTATTCAGCAAACATCTCCTGAGGGCCTAGTAGGGGCCAGTACTACTGTGCTCAGGGCAGATATACAGACCAAAAAGGCACTGCTGTTATCTAAGAATGTCCAAAAGGGGCTTGACTCCAAATCCTGAATAGTGTTTACTTAGAGCTGAGTTGGGAGTTAGGGCAAATAGTGAGGCAGCTATGCAAGGATGTAGCAGGCAGCTGCAGGACAGCCTTCCAGAAGCTTCTGAAAGGAAGAAATGCTGAAAATTTATATGGTTCAGAGGGCTCACTGTGAAAAATTTGAGTCTGTGTGGGAGACCACCATGGAAAAACAGATGACTTCAAACAGGGGCCTTAGAAATGATCTACCCAAGGGTAGATGTGGGAGAGGGAAGGGGAGTAGAATAGATAACTTTAGTCTGGAACTTCCCTTTTATAGTCATGGACTCACAAAATGGACACTGATTTTTCTTTTCCTTCCTGCCCACTCCAGGGTAGTAAACCTTAATTACAGTGATGCCAGAAGAGCCAGGAGTGGGGCTGGGGAGTGCTTAGCACAGAGTTCCTGGAGCTGGAAGGCTTCAAGGATTTGGGTTGAACAGAATTATCAGGAACACTGAGAACTAGCAGAAAAATGGAAGATAAGCTGCTATAGGGGAGTATTTAGGAAAGTGGCCTCTTTGCTTGACTTGACTGTAATGACCCAATTCTGAACAGAAAAGAGGGGCCTCGGGACTTTTGCCTAATGCTGTCAAGACACAAATTTATTTGAAGGTTGTTATGCCAGTCTTCATTCGTTAAAAGATCAAAAATATCCAATGATACATTCAGGGGATGGTTGAATGGATGCAGGTGGAGATGGTTCTGCCATCTTAAAACCTGCTATCACTGGGGACAAAGTGAAGATTTCCACAGGTTATGCCCTACTTTGGGGAGATTGTCAAACTGGTTTTGTGCTATTGAGTCATGATGGGAAGCCACTAAAAAATCCAGGTCCACCAAGGAAAGAGCCTAACATGTACACATATATACACACCCAGCATATACATACACATGTACACCTAGCATATAATACATAAGCACAGAGCAGTCTACCATAAGGACCATTCACTAAAGTGTGCCTTTGCAGCTCAAAGGGCCAAGAAGATAGGCCTCAGCAAAGCAGCTCTGAAAATAAAGCAAGCGAGTTTCTTGCAAAAAGGAACAAAGGGGATGACATTTGGCCTTCCTATCCATGCCTTCCAAATCCTAGGCTTCTACTAACTACAGATCAGACATACAGAACAAAATTTTGTCTGTACTAAACATGAACAGACTTCTTTCCTTGTCATTATTCCCTAGACACAACTGTACTATTTACATTGCATTTGTGTTAGATTAGATCGTATAAATAATCTAGAAGTGATTTAAGATGAAAGAGGATGTGCATAGCTTATAGTCAGTATCACGCCACTGTGTAGAAGGGACTTGAGCATCCTCAGCCCTGGACAGCCACAAGGGTACTGGAGCCAGTCTTTTATGATTTGCACCTACATGTCCTGCAAAGCCTCATGCTGCCATAGGACTCTTGCAGAGCTGGCTGAGCCCAGAGTGTATAATGCTGGGCTAAAAAGTGATTACCAAATCAGCCCACCCACTGGTTTGGCATACTTCTGGCTTGGACTAAGGGTGGGTGTAGCAGGTAGCCTACATACAATGTAAGGGACAGAAAGAGGCTTCTCTCTCCCTTGTTGCTTTTGCTACCTTGTGGGTGCCATGAACCATTCTCCTCTCCCAAGCCACCCTGCTTTGCAGCCAAACAGTTATGGACTGAAACGTCTACAAACTGAGCTAAGCAAGGAGAAAAGTGAGTAAGACAAAATCCCCTTCCCACACCAAGAGATGGTGATGTGGGGCACATTGTCCGCGGCCCTAATCAGAGCACCTTGCAGAGGGCTCACAGGACGAGTCAGGGTCTTGAGATAGACATGAGAACCATGAAGAAGGGCTTTGAGGCTGTTTGCCCCACCTGATCCTCACAGAAAGCTCCACAACAACAGCAGCTCCCAGGGGAATGTCCCTTTCACAGCACCCACTCTATGGGACCTATCACGTTTTTTTGTTTTGTCTTCACAACACTGTGTCATAAATACTGCTTTCCTTTCTACCATACCCAGGGGATCTCAAAATTATGCAAGAGTCTCTTCCAGTTAACCACATTAGGATAAATTCATTACAAAAGAACTAAATTTAACAGGTTGGATCTAGATCTTGAAAGGTGCTGGCAAGTGGTATTCTCAAAAGTGCTGGTAGTTGTCTCCACTTGGTTTCACCGCTCTTAGCTATCTTGTTATCACTTGTCAGTGCACCTCTTAATTTATGAACAAAACTATTCTTCAGATGTTGTTGTTCCCCTTACCCCATGAGCACCTATGTAAAATACCCATCCTATTAATAAAGTTTTCATCAAGAACTTTCATCCTAATGTGGTGTTTCTATTCCCACCTAATGGGGTTATGAAAGCTTTTTAATCAACTAGAACTTGCTGCCCCTCACAGCCGATAACATCTGTAATGATCACACAAGGATACATCCCTTATGCTGCCCTTTCCCGGAGTGGATAATATCCACTTCCGGGCTCTGAAAGACAGGTTTATTGCTAAGTGGGTCCAGATCAGCTGGAACTCAGTAGCAAGGCCAGGCCTGAGCTCCTACAGCCCATTCTCGTCAGGTGAGTGGCATTCACACTAAATCTTCAGGGGGACTTTTCACCAAGAATCACTGCCATGGGCACTGAATGAGTGTTTACAGGTGCCCCATCCCCTCTCTAGGGCTATAATCTTGCCTGCATGTTTTCTAAGCTTAGTAGTCATTATTCTGTGGTTCAAATAGTTGGGAAAGTAAAACTCCAACAGAGACAAGTTAAATTGATGGCAACCAAACCCTGATGATTCTTACTGTCAACTCGTATCCATGGATTTCTTAGCACTAATGTATTCATTCATTCAGTCAGAAAAATATAATTGCCTCTTACAGCTCAGGTGATGTGGGATTCAAGCAATGGCAAGCAAAAGAGACAGTTCCTGTGACATGGCACTTCCACTTGCTTCTTAAAACTTCCACTGTGCACTTGGTCTCGCCAGAGTCCATACTCCCTCCCTCATCCCCAGTTCTCTGAGATTTCCTTGCATGTAGGAAGATTTAGGATTGAGGACTGAAGCCTTCAGCCAGACACCCCCATTGCTGTCATCTGAGCTTTGCCCTCTGGGGTCTCAGAACTGTCAATATTCACTACTCACTGTGCCCGTGCTGGCTAACGGCCTGGCAGTCTACCCTTTACTATTTCTTGCTGAACAAAGGGGTTCCTGCCTCCACAGCTCTCTGAATGGACAGTGGCCATTGCATTCAGGATTCTAGTCCTAAGGGGTCGCTGTGGCTGCCTCCCCAGGAGCTGGCCACAGAAATTTCATAATGAAGAACAGAGGAGACATGAGACCAGCCCAAGCTTAGCAAGCCCAACTTTGAATCACTCCACTCTGTGTAGCTGTCACGAGAAGACCAGCAAACTGACTGCCTTTCTGACAGGATGTGAAAATGAGGCGAGTCCTGGTCAACAAAATTTTGCTTGTAAAGCAAAGTAGCTGCTGAAATATGCACACCTGAGAGCAATTGTCTTAATGTGGCAGGGAAGTAAAACAAATTGGGCCTAATTTTGAGGGAGGGTAATGAGGTACCAAGAACAAGAAAATGTAAAGAATCACTGGGCTCGACAAAGGTCTCAACTCTCTCCTAATTAGGCACAGTTGTTATGAGAAGTACATAATTAATAAGCATATGACCAGATGTGAAATACAGTGAAGTATTTTTCCTGAATAGAAGTGGTAATGAACTGTACACAGCTGGAAGTTGTTGTCCTAATTTGGCTGAGGCAGAAAGCCTGCCTGGAATTTTGAAGAGGTGTAGTAAGATGCACACCATAGGTTTACACCTGAAAACAACTAATCCTATTCCAACTGGGCCGGGGTGTAATGAGATAGAGCTAATTATCAGGAGTGTAATGAGATGCAAATGCCACTGGAGCTGAACTGGAAATTTCTTTGAAAGTGAACTGAAATGCAAATACTAGAAAAGCATTTCTGGTAACAGAGTAAGGTGTGAGTGTGATGAATGTATGTAACTGGAGGGGTTGCTGGGATGTGCCTGGGCCAGAAACGTGTCTGTGGTGAAAAATGTCGCTAGGACTTGACACGCCTTTGACTCACCTGGAATGGGAGTCCCTGGGATTTCAACACCGCAATGACCTGTAAAAATCACATACTCATTTTTAAATGAATACATAATTTGTGCATATACAACTGAAAAAAGATGTGAGATGCTTTCGGGTGAGTGCAGTTTCCAGTATATATGGTCCTGCTTACAAACATGGCCTCAGCTTCCCGCGGACTTTGCAGTAGATATGCTAGGAGGAACTTGATTCCAAACAGGAAGAACACGCAGTTTCCCTCATAAGGATGTACTTACTGCAAAAGATCAGGAAACCATTAGCAGGGTTTTGTTATTTCTTTTGTTTTATAATTGCTGCTGTTACTTTTTTTTTTTTTTTAAGTTTTATTTACTTATGTGTGTGTGTACGTGTGTGTGGCCAGCTCAGCCCACCAGGGGACAGGGCTGGCTGGCATGTGGTGCTGGGGGATTGAACTGCAGTCCCTGTGCTTTGCTAAGCTTGTTCTAAGTAGGTGCTTTAGACCACTGAGCCATCTCACCAGCCCCCATGCTGTGTTATTTTAGACACCTTTTCTTGAACATTGAATGTGTTTTGATGATTTGCTAAATGCTTTCTTATATCTTTTCCCTTAATCCTCACAATAACACCATGACAGAGACACTATTATCAGACATACTTCACAGAGAAGACTAAGGCCTGGGCTGAAGACTTTGCCAAGGGGTCTTGCTCTGCCCTGTGCCAGAGTTCAAATTCAGATCCCCTCCTCTGTTCTCTATTCTGAGCTTTCTTGTGCAGTGTGCACCAGTGCAAAGGAAAGGACCTCACCTACTCTGGCCCCAACTGATGTTCCTAATAGTTTGACTCCTTGTGGGAGTCAGGGGGCTGAAGCAGTGTTTTCATTTTGTCCTCACGACAACGCTGTGTCATAAATACTGCTTTCCTTTCTTGGTACCTCATTACCCTCCCTCAAAATTAGACCCATTACCCTCCCTCAGAATTGGCCTGTATTAGGGGCTGAAGAGATGACTCAGTGGAATAAGTGCTTCCCTGGAAAGCACAAGGACCTGAGTTCAATCCCCGGTTCTGCAAAATAAATTAATTAATTAGTAAATAAATAAATAAATTGGCCTGTATTTGCAATTCAGTTCACTTTCAAAGAAATTTCCAGTTCAGCTCCAGTGGCATTTTTAGGGCTGAGGTCTCCAAAGAAAGCATGCAAAGGGAACATCAGCAGCAACAGCAAACAGCCTCTTTATTGTCCAGCTGATGTATATTAGGCATTGTCAAGCTTATACACTTTTTTTTTTTTTTAAGGGAAGGGTCTACAGGGTGTTCAGGGTCTCACTACTAGATCAGACTCATAGTGATCTACCTATTTACAGCCTCCCAAGAGCTGTGATTACAGGCATGTGTGCCACCACACCCAGTCTCAATTGCTATCTCAGTGTGCCCTGGGGGTGGGGTCAGCACTGCAGGCCCGAGGACTGAACCCCCGGGCCCCCAGGCCTGCTTTTAGGCACTTTAATCTGCTAAGCTATTTGGTCGGCCCTTAAGCTATCACTCTTGTGCACTGTCATAACCATAACCTTCCTTGCATGTAGGAAGATTTAGCTATGGTTGTCCATGCTAAGTCATGCTTATATAAGTGTATCCTGCTGTGCTCCACCACAGTGGTACACAGGCTCCCAGTGCCAGCCACCATCTATTTGCACCTGGGCACCATACCACGAGCATGCCCATTTCCACATGACTGTCCTTTTATCTTATATTTGGCTAAGCTGGCAGCCAGCAGGTCCATCCAAATCTGATGCTGACTGACTTTCAAGGTTCTGAGAGCCCGCACAGCTGGGAGCCAATCACGTTTGTTTCTCTTATTTCCCCAGCTCCCATAACTCCATGGCCTTCCAGCCTACCTCCCTTAGCTAGGGGTTTCTCTACCTCCATCTTCTGGCAAATACCAAGCCTGTCATGCAAAACCAGAAATGGGGACTTATGCCTTGGGAGAAGGTACTTCCTGTGCCCTGTAACATGGTTTCCTCAGCAGCCAGACATTGTTTCAGGTCCTCCTTGGTCGGTTGCACTGGGATAGGGACTCCTGGTGTGGCCAACTGGATGCAGCACTGTCCTTGTCTCCACAGGTGGACCAGTTGCAGCAGGGGTTGTTGGTCTTTGGGCATTGGCTTGGTGTTGGCAGAAGTTGTGGGGAGGCTGCCCTGGCACCTGTGGCCACTTTATGCCTGCATACCCCACCCAGCTCCTGCTGGCCACCAGTGCCCTCATCAACAGTGGGCAGAGGTCTCCACTGGGACGCATCCTGATGCTGCCGCCTGAGCTAAGCAGAGCTGTCGCCGTATGGGAGTTCAGGTTCAGGGCCCCACTAAAAAGTGGCTGTATCTTTGGACTTTTTGTGCTGGTGCAACCTCCTGGGGTACTCCTTCCAGTGTGCCTGGATCCCTCTGGCATTCGGGGGCTGCACTCCACCCAAAAGGATTTGCATGTGTAGCACTTTTAACGCCTTCAAAACATTCCCGTGTTAGGTGGATGGTTTCACAGTCCTTGGGGGCTCTCCCTCCCCATCAGGCACTATTTCCACAGACATTGTGAGGAAGTTCACCTCCTATAGCCAGCCCTGTTCATCCTACCAGTTACACCTTTTGTCGGGGTTGGGTGGGGGGAACTGAAGGGGTATTTCTGCAGGTAAGGTCCCCAAAGAAAGCACACACACAAAAAGCAGACATCTACAATAACAGCAAACAGCCTCCTTTTTGTCTGACTTGTATATATTAGCCATTGTCAAGGTGACATTCCTGTGCACTGTCATCACCGTATCACACATGTGCAGTTGTCCATGCTAAGTCATGCTTATAGAAGTATATCCTGCTGTATGCCTGCACCAAACAGTGGAATGTCCTCATGAGCCATTAATGCTCCAGGCTTGAATCAATCCTGAATTGGATCCCCCACTCTTCCACCCCTCTGTGCTTTCCTATGGCTCCCTGGAGAAGACCATTGCTGGACCAAATTTGGGGTTGCCATTCCCCATCCTTCTCTCTGCCTCTTTTTAGCCACTGGCCACCTGAGCCCACCCCTGTGGCCAGTATATCTACAAAATCTTAAAAACACCAACCTCCTAAGGCCCCAGGGACTGAGCCCCAGTTGAAGGTTGAAATGACCCGCACCAGAGCCAGATACTAGCAAGGCTAGGTGAATGATGGGGTCAATTCCATTGTTCTAGAATCTAGTGGATCTTGGCTTAGAATGTCCCTCTATCCCTTATAGGGAAGGAAGCTAATCTTTTCTTTTTACTCATATTGGGTTCATAAACTAGGGCCCCTTCAAAAAGCTAACTGACAATAAGAAT
>NW_004524591.1:23149347-23162464 GCF_000260255.1 Octodon degus | reverse complement strand
TATATATATATATATATATATTAGTATGTTTGGTAGCTTACTCCCTTCTACTCATGGATGCTGTTGAGGAAGCTGCATCAGTCTCTCTTTTGACTGCCGTCACATCTGAGTCAGTCTCCTAAGGAGCCTGCATGGCTGCAGGAGCTCTTCATTGGAGGGCTGGGCTTTGAAACAACTGATGAAAGTCTGAGAAGCCACGTTAAGCATTGGGAACACTCAGACTGTGTGATAATGAGAGAGCCAAGCAACAGGCACTCCAGGCCCTTTGGATTTATCATTTAGGCCACCATGGAGGGGGTGGATGCAGCCAGGAATGCAAGGCCACAGAAGACAGATGGAAGAGTTGTGGCAACAATAAGAGCCATCTCAAGAGAAGATTCTCAAAGACCACTTAACTGTGAAGAAGATCTTTATTGGTAGCATCAAAGAAGGTACTTAACACTTATAAGATTGTTTTGAACAGTATGGAAAAAATTGAAGTGATTGAAATCATAACTGACCAAGGTAGTAGAAAGAAGGAAATTGCTTTTATAACTTTGATGACCATGATTCTGTGAATCGGATTGTCATTAAGAAATACCATGCTAGACTGGACATGGTGGTGCACACCTGTAATCCCAGCACTTGGGAGGCTGTAGACTCTGTACTAAATACATTTTTTAAAAAAGAAAAAGAAATACCATACCATGAATGGTCACAACTGTGAAATGAAAAAAGCCCTGTCAAAGCAGGAGATGACTAGAGCTTCATCTATTAAAAAGGTTGAAGTGATTCTGAAAATTTTGATGATGGTCATGGAGGTGGTTTTGGTGACAATAATAATTTTGGTCTTCCTGAAAATGTCAGTGGTCAAGATGGTTTTGGTGGCAGCCATGTTGGAGGCGAATATGGTGGTGGTAGGGATGGCTAAAATAGATTTAATAATGATGGAAGCAGTTTTGGAGATGGTGGGAGCTACAGTGATTTTGGCAATCACCACTATCAGTCTTCAATGTTGGACTCATGAAGGGAGGAGAAGCTCTGGGCCTCATGGTGGTGACAGCAAATACTTTTCCAAATCACAAAATCAAAGTGGTTATGGCAATTCTAGTGGCAACACTAGCTGTGACAGTGGCAGGAGGTTTTAAATACTGCCAGGAAACAAAGCTTAGCAGGAGAAGGAGAGCCAGAGAAGTGACAGGGAAGCTACAGGTCACAAAAGATTTGTGAACTCAGCCAAGCACAGAAGTGGCAAGCCCCCACTGCTACAAAAAAAAGATGTATTTTAGACACTACTCATGTATATGGGGTAAAAAGCCTCAAGGATTATATTTGTGGCTAATTATATAACAAATTATTTTAATTTCTGTTCTGCAGAAAGTGTAAAGCATTCCAACAAAGGATTTTAACATAGGCTTTTTGCACACATACCGTTGATCACTAAACATAATAGTCTGATTGTGATTCTGAATAAGTGTGTCTTTAAAAAAAAAAAAAGAATATCATCTCACCCCAGAAAGAATGGCTATCATAAAGAAATCAACTAACAACAAATACTGAAGAGGCTGCTGGGAAAAAGGAACCCTTCTCCACTGCTGGTGGGAATGTAACCTGGTACAACCATTATGGAAATCAGTGTAGAGACTCCTCAAAAAACTAGGACTGGAAATCCCATTCAATCCAGCTATTTCCCTGCTGGGAATTTTCCCAAAATAACTGAAAACATCATATCATAGTGCTATATGTGAACCTATGTTTATAGCAGCACAATTTGTCATAGCCAAATCCTGGAAGCATCAAAATGCCCATCACCTGAGGAATGGTTGAAAAGATGTGGTATTTTTATACAATGGAGTATTACTTGGCTATAGAGAAAGACAAACTAGAAGCCTTCATAGGTAAAGGATGCAACTTGCAGTATACTCAAAAGTAAAATAAACCAGACCCATATGTGTAAATATCACATTGTCTCCCTAGTGTAAGAACCCAAAAGAAAAAATAAAACCTGAAAAGTATAAAAGATACGTTTAAACAGAAAGAAACAGAACTTAAGGATTAAACAAGAAAAAGGAGAAAAGAGGAAAAATGGGGCAAAAACATATAAGCATGTATACAAGATGGATGAGGTGAGGGCCGGGGAGATGGCTCAGTAGAATAAGCACTTCCCTGGCAAATGCATGGGCCTGAGTTCAATCCCTGGTTCCACCAAAAAAAAAAAAAAAAAAAAAAAGGATGAAGTGATTGTACTAAGAATTTCCATCAGTTTTATGAAAATAGCAGTTAATGTGTAGAATTCTCACCTTGACTAACTCTGTATGCAAATAACTGCAACTACATTGAGGACAGCAATGTGTAATACAAAAACTGTGCTTGATCTTACCTGTTTTGAAACCATTTTATTGCTATTTTATCTTTTTTCTCATTAAAATGAATAAAAAGAAAAAAAATTTAAAAAAAAAGCTATGCTTGAAAGACCTGTCATCTTGGTCTTCTAAATGTGTGCCATTTCTGATGTCATATTATTACTATCCTCTCTTTAAAGTAAATTTTTTAGAAAAAGGTAAAGGAAAAAGACAAGAGCAAAATTTAAGTTACTTGAAAGCATGCAGTAATATTCAATCATATGTCCTACCTTGCATAACTATATCTGATAATCTGAGCAACAGATTTGATGATTAAAAATAGATAATATATCATTCATTGTTAGTCAGCTATTCTTGTTTTGAAAATCTGTAATATATGTATTATATGTTACCCTGATTCTGTATCTGTTTTTGTTTTTTGTTTTTTTGCTTTTGTTTTTACTCTTCAAAATAAAAGAAAATTATAATAAAAGAAGGGAAAACTTAGCAGTCACAGGTTTTGTTGTAATTGTTGTTTTTTAATAGTAGTTTCATGAAAAGTAGAGTTATAGAGCTATGATAGGACAAAAGGGAAGGAGCTAGAAGGGAGAAAATTGCCTATTCCTCTTCCTCTCTGCCTCTGTGTCTTCAGAGAAAAGGAGGACCCTTTCTGCCCCATGGAGAGTGGGTACCTCACAGAAGGTCCTCTTCAGGGACAGATCGGAAACACATGCTCAAAAGAACAAGAGTGGAGATCGCCCTGCACATGCAGCTTCTCAGATTCCTTCAGCTTGGAATATTCAGCATGCCAGGGTGTCAGACTTGGGGGTGGTATGTCTTAAACCCAATCTCCCTTTATAAGGTGGTTTTCTATTAGACAAGTTACTGAACTCCCTAAATCTCTGATTTCTTATTTATGAAATTACACCATAATAATGGTGCCTATCCAATAGTATAGCTATTGGATAGTATAAAGAACTGTTTACTCTTGGCATGTAATAAATGTTACATATACATCATTAATATTGTTGTTTGTCCATTTCTTTGAAGAGTTTTCTTTGAGACCCGAATATTGAAAAAAACTTTGCCCTTTTAATGTGGTTTAAGAGTACAGTCACACTGATCCAACCTACTAGGAAGACCTGGGGTGGCAGAAGGAGCGCCAAACAGCTGCTGGCTGCCTTTGGATGCCTGCAGCCCCCAGAGCACCAGATGGGGAGCCAGAACCAGATGTCCTGATTTTGTTCCTTGATGGTTTCAGCCTCTTCCCTGACGCAGAACAACTGCCCCTGCCCATCTGTGTCCTCCAGCCCGCTCCTTTTCTTCTGTTAGTAAGGTTTTGCATCTCATTGCCTGCCAAACTATTTATGCACATTGCATCAGCTCAAGGTCCCTTATCCTCTAGGGACCAGGCCTTCACAGGCCTAAAACCTGCCTCAGGTTTGAATTTGCTGTGACTTTTCCTTCCTATTCTGAGGAATGTGGGATCATGGGTTTCTAGTAAATTCTCAAATTGTTCTGTGTAACTGAGGTGAGAAAACTGTCATTATTCTTTTGTTTTTCTAATTTTTCTAAATCAAATGTAGCTCTAAGCTTCTCCTTACCACTGGCAGCACAAGTCCAAGTTTAGTCATGTTTTGTGGCTTCCTCTCCAAGGCAGGCTTTCCTTCTTCCCATGGGAACAAAAACCCACTGCTGAAGCAAATCAAGAAACCTGGCGAGAAGACCGCATCGGCATCAAGGCATCCTGTTCACTTTGTTGGTTCTGCTCCTTCTGCAACTCTGGGTGCCTGTTGTCCTGTGGTGCTTTTGCCCCTTCTGCAGAAGTCTTCACTGGTGTCTTTGGGCTTCATCAGTGACCTCCAGACCTCAGCCTCTACCAGTGACCCTTGTGGTACTATGAGCCTGGCATACTAGAACTACGTAGATTCCACAGCCTTGTCTTTTTCTCAGCTTTGGGGTCCAGTACTCTATGTTGGATAATTCTTTGTTCTTTCTTTCAAATGTCAGTCTTTTTTCCTTCCTGCCACTGGGCTATCTGGCTCCTTTGCTTGGTCAAAATCTTTTAAAACAATAGCCTACTGGATAGAGATGGTTTCCACAGTAAAGTAAGTTTTCTTCCTCCCCGCTAACCCTTTTTTCCCCTTTCCTTTTTTTTTTTTTTTTCTTTCCTACCCCTATACAGGAAATTTGTTAACCAGAACCTGGAAGTAAAGGGAAGCTGGAGACTTTAAGACCTTTCTGAAAGATCATTGGGTGGTGTCAGGAGGGTGGGAGGAGCCCATTCCTTTTATTCTGATTTAGGGCAAGGGATTGACATGAATTAATTTCCCAACAACTGGATCAGTCAGTCTTTCATTTTTCATTAATGTAACAAACAGATAAATCAACTTCTAACAAAGAAAGATTTATTTTGGATCATGGTATCGTCATCACTTTTCTCATCAGTGAGAAAACCACAATGCCTGACATCTATAAGTTAAAGGACAAGAGATTAATTTAGGCTATGGTTATAGTCCATGGTTGGCTATCTCCAGTGGAAGATAGCTGTTCACACCATGATGACCAGGGAGCAGAGGGTGACGAGAGGAGCTGGAAAGTGAGAGAGAGCCTTCCAGAACACTCGCCTAGTGACCTGCCTCTCCAACCAGATCCTCCCCCCAACCCTCCCACTCACCGCAACAGAAAGTCAGCTATAAATCCCTCCACCTTGAGTGTGTGAGTCCTTTGGAGAATCTTCCTGATCTAGGTCAGAACAATGATTGCAGAAGTCTCAGGCCATGCTTCCTTGGGCCTACAGCAACATCAAATATCATAGTAGATGAGCATGGCAGGAAAGGCATGTTCCCTTCACAGCACACAGGGAGAAAAGAGAGAATCAGAGGCCAGTCTCTCACAACCTCCCCCCAGGAGCTTCCCTACTGATCTGCATTCCTTCTTCCACTTTCCAGTAATGCCGCGGCTGGGGCCCAAGCTTTCCACACGCGAGCCAATGGGGATCCTGCAGTCCACATCCAGCAGTCACTTAAACTGCTATGGACACATAGAGCTGCTGGGAATTTAGAGAGGTGGCCGTCACACTGTCTGAAGCTGCAAAAGAAAGACGTCCAAGAGTAGAACATGCAAACATCAAGGGTTAGGCATGGAGATCTCTTGACTGCTGCACCCCAGGGCTCCACACTTGCAAGCCCCAAAATATCTCTCACATTTTTGGACTGCCAAGTAGAGCAACAGAAGACAAGGCCCTGCCTTCAAAAACATGACCACTGGGGTCAGCGGCACAAGCACCTGCTTGGCAAGTGCAGAATCCTGAGTTGCACTCCCAGTACCAAAAAAGAAATAAACGTGTAACCATCTGACAGAAAGAACAGCGGAACACACATGAATCAGCTAAGGAAAGTTACAAGCCAGCATACCAGTGGAAGTTCATTGTGTGGTTCAGGCTAAATACCGGAGGAATTCAGAAAAAGCAAAAATGATTATAGACTAGAGTTACCGAACAGCTTAATGAAGCAAGTGGCATCAAAGTATGATCTTAATGAAAAAGTGAAGCTAGGGAATGGAAGGGGGGTGTCTTATGATGAAGGGGTACATTTTGATAACCTCCACAGTTTAAAAAAAGTTATCAAAGGAAACCAAAAGAAAGCTGAGCAGGATGAACAAGATCAGCAAGGTGCACTCCAGAAGGAATGACTCACATTAAAAATCAAATGATAGGGCCAAGGAGATAGCTCAGCAGCATAAGTGCCTGCCTGGCAAGTACTAGGTCCCGAGACTGATCCCCAGGACCAAGAATAAGATACAAATTAATAAATATTGACAATAAAGGAACCCTTTTACAATGTTGGTGGGAATGTAAACTGCTACAACTACTATGAAAATCAGTATGGAAGCTCCTCAAAAACCTAGAACTAGAAATTCCACTTAACCCAGCTATTTTCCTTCTAGATACCTTCCCCCAAAGACATCATACTGCAATGATATATGCATGTCTATGTTTGTAGCAGCACAATTCACGATAGCAAAATCTTGGAAATACCCTATATATTCTCCAACAGATGAATGGACAAAGAAACTGTGGCCATTATACACACTGGAGTACTACTCTGCTGTAAAGAAGGACAAACTTGAGGTATTTATAGATAAATAGATGGACTTTGAGACCATAATATTAAGAAAAGTAAATCACACACACAAGCCTAAGTATTAAATGGTCTCTTATATGAAAAATACAAAATATAAAGAGCAAAATAAAAAATAGGTAATAGGAAACAGGGTGATCTTTTTCAAATGAGAAGGGGAACCAGAGATGGAGGAAGGGGTAGGAGGATTAAAGAAGAAATAGAAATAGAGCTTTTGCAAGTGGAAAAGGGACCAGGGAATGGAATGAATAGGGGGTACCAGTAGGAGGGCTGAGGACAAGGAAAGAATTACATAAGCTGTGCAGGCACCAACTTTCAATGACGACTGAGTCATTATGGCAGACATGTACTAAAATTAAAGATTAGGAAACAGATAAAAATAAATAGCAAAATAAAAGATGAACAATAGAAAGTAGAGCAAGAGATAGCTCTTTTGCCAATGGGGAAAGAACCAAGCCATGTAGGGAGGGGAGGAAAAAGAGTTAAGATGTGTTACGTACAAGTACAAACTCCAAACATGGAATGCAATCATCATCTAGTGCAAGCGTGTACTCAAAAAAAAGAAAGAAAGAAAGTGCTTCCAAATACTCTCAATCTCCGAAAGCATATCCAAAAAGCACCACTTGAGAGGAAATCAAATCAAACATGTATTAACAAAAAAAAAAAAAGGAAAAAATTAATGTCTTGATTTGTTGACATTCCTGGAGTCCTAGGTCCAGCCACTTTCCCCAAAAACCAAGCAGAAGCACAGGAAAGGGATGTAATACTATATTGCCACTGGGAAGACAGGGGGATAGAGCATTTACAGTGCTGTCTCCCGGGCTACTGACATGGGCTTTAGGTTTATTAAACAGAGAAAGAATTAGTATGGGGCAAGAGGTATGCATACCTAAGCACTCCTTCTTTCTCTGCTTCTTCCTTTATTCCCTCAAATACTACTAGTTAGCCCAAGTGCTTACGTCTTAGTTCAGTGCTTTCAACTGTCACAGGAAAGCTTCTAGAGAAATCCAATAGAAAGGCAGAAAAAAATCAGTCTCTAATAACTAACAATAGCTTTAACAACTCGACAGGAGGCCATTACATACTTGCTCCTAAATTCTGAGGTCTAACTGTCTCATTGGACCAGCCCCTTTTTGTTTTGGAGTTGTGTTCTATACCATTCAATACCAGTCCTCATAATTGAGTTTTTATCTTCTGACAGCCCAGACCCCGTTCATCACACGTGAAAATACCAGGAGAAAAATCTATTTTCTCTTTTCCTGCCCTCCTATGCAACAGTCAGAGTTCCTTGCATTTCTCTGATGTCCCAGTGGAAGTAAATGTTACGGGTTTTGAACAAGATCTGAGGTTGCCGTTTTAAAATGAGGAGACATAAACTGAAATGCTGTTAACTCCGCCAGCTGTAAGAGGCTAACAGCACAAGGCGCTGGGCCTTTGCTACTTAAAGGCTGCAAGTCACTCGTCTACGAAACAGCAACGTCAAAGTGTTCTCATAGGGACTATAGAAATTCTCGCGTTTTGACATTTTTATCGGAACTGTCATCATTTTCTTGGGTTTTCATTTCTGTATCTCCTGGATGCAGGGAGTTACAGAGTAGGTCCTGCCCAGCAGACCCCTGAGACGCTTACATCGTGTCCCCGGCCCCATTCAGAATTCCGAAGAAAAGAAGGTGTATCTAAGTCCTTGCCCCAAACCCCACCCCTCTGGAAAACACTGCTTTGTGGTGATTTGACGCTTCTCATTGGCAGGTTTGTCGGTCAGTACCAGCGGTCTTTTTTTTTTTTTTTTTTTTTTGAAGGGTCTACAGGGTGTTCAGGGTCTCACTACTAGACTGAACTCGTAGTGATCCACCTATATAGCCTCCCAAGAGCTGGAATTTCAGTGTGTACCACCATGTCCAGTCTCTTCTCCCTTTCAGGGGATCCCTGGAGTGGGCGGCCTGGGGATCAGACCTACTGGCCACTGAGCCTGCTTGTTGGCACGTTAATCCCTGAGCTATTTGGCTGGCCTCTCCGTGGTCTAAGTAGTCTTTTATCATTAAGAAGAATTCAGAGGGGACTCTGGGGAGATGGCTCAGTGGAATAAGCGCTTCCCTGGCAAGAGCAAGGGCCTGAATTCAAACCCAGTTCCAACAACAACAAAAGAGTTCCGAGTAATCTGCCTCCTCTCCGTAATTTTGCTAGCAGGTGATAAACTACTAAGTAAGCAACCCACAGACACCATTTGCAAAGCCAGTACAATGGTATCCTTCAACCAGCACTTCACTGAACCATTTACTACAAGGCAAACACAAAAAATGTGCTGTTAGCAGGATCAGACCCACACTTGAATGGTGGCGGAGACAGAATTCTCCATTAATTGTGGGGCCCTGAAATGGTGTTCTACAGCTGTTAAGAATCGAGTTTAGTAATTTTAAAATTCATTCACTAAAACAAATAAAGTCCATAAAATCCTACCAATCAACCACATGTCTTAAACACATTTCACCTTTCAGTCTAACCCTTCTTATGCTAATTAAACAGTCCTCTGGCACTGTTTCAATTTAGACACAATCCCCAAGAAATCTGCCGTGCTCTTTCTACAGAGTAGGTTCTGGAAGGGTGAGCCTATGTCTGCTCTTGCTCTGTCTTCTTTCTCAGGAAGCTGCCAGCTTCAGCTATCCTGACCCTCATTAATATTCTGCCCTTCAAATGCAGCGTCAATTTCTCTAATCCCTGCAATAGGACATCTACTAATTGTCACCTTCTGGCTGTGGGCATGGATGGATTTGCAATGAGCTGCCTGCCTGACCTTGGGAACTGCAATGCAGATTTGCAAGGCAGGATCCAGAGTGTGATCCTGACCTGCCTCTGAACACAAGAACACTGACAAGATCTCCAGGATATAAGGCTATGCTCTGCCCCTAGGCCCCCAGTGTGTCTCCAACTCCCTGAGTTCCCCAGTCACTTGCAAAAGGGAGGTCTGACCCAGAGAGCCCATGAACTTGTACACCAGTGCTTTAGCACAAGTCCCTCTCCCCTTAAAACCTAACCCCAATTGTTATGCGCAAGGGCTCCCTCTCCAAAGATGCAGGACTTTGTACTCTTATCACGTCCAGACTGGAGTCCATCTAGCTTATGCTATTAATAGCCAGGGCCGTGCCACCAGCCATCAGCTTATTAAAAATGTATAGCCATAGCCACTGCCTTAGTTAAGCTACAAACATCGCTCATCTGCATGATTAGCTTTTACCTTCCTGATTAGAAAGTTTCATCCTGTCACAAAACCTACCCTTTCTGAATGAATGGGTCTTTTAAAGAGAGCCAGATTATCTGAAATGAATCCTAAACTAAAATGAAACAACAGCAAAAACAAAAACCTATTTTCTTTATGGACTGAGAAGAAAGGAACCTAAAAAAATGTTTTAAAGTTCAACTCTGTTCTTGCTGAAAGAACACAAAATAGCTGTGGCTATTGAGTGGAGACTTGGAAGTAAGAAGTACGAAGGACCCAGTAGCTTTTAAGGAGATATTAGTTAATAAACTTGCATTTGTTTTTGTTTTTGAGACAAGGTCTTACTATGTAGTTCAGACTGGCCTTGAACTTATTAGGTAGCCCAGGATGGCCTCAAACCCACAGCAATCGTCCTGCCTCAGTCTCCCCAGTGCTGGGATTACAGGCATGTGCCACCACACCAGGTTAAATTTGAAGTTTTATCTTGAGTAATTTGGAGTAAACACTAAGTGGATTTTCACAAGAGAGGGATAAGAGGTTTTGACTTTTAACAAATATCCTCGGGGGCTGGTGAGATGGCTCAGTGGTCTAAAGCACCTACTTAGAACAAACTTAGCAAAGCACAGGGACCGCGGTTCAATCCCTCAGCACCACATGCCAGCCAGCCCCGCCCCCTGGTGGGCTGAGCTGGCCACACACACACAAATAAATAAATAAAAATTTAAAAACAAAAAACAAATATCCTCCTCCCAAGGGAGCATGCATAGGAAACAGAAAGTGGGTCCACAAAGGCCCGTCAGTGGTCCAGGAACAAGATGGTGGTGGCCGCACAGGGGCAGCGGCATAGTGAGGGAGAAGAGTGGGCAGATTCAGATTTTCAAAAGATGACGGCCCCATCATCTCCTGTAGGTCTCTCTTGCGTTTCACCCTAAAGGAAGCCTTATTTGGCCACCTATTTAGGACAGCAGCCCACCAACCTGACTTCATCCCTTGGTCACTTCATTTTTCTCCATTTCTCCATTCTTCATTTTTCTCCATTTTTCTCCAGAGTTCTCATCAACTCTGACATGCTTTCCCATATGCAAGCAAGTACTTTGGTGTCTTTTCTTCTCTGTACCTCTCATACTTAGAACTCCAGGCACATAATAGGTGCTTGATAAATACTTCTAGAATGAGTGAGTAGGTTGAGCAGAAACAAGTGGGCAGAATATCATCCATGTGTGGGATAGGAGGGAGACAGGGCCTGAGACGAGCTGGCAAGGGGCAAAGGAAGGCCCCAGGGCTCTGGGTAGTTTAATGGAGCATATCCAATGCCACTCAAGGGACAGGTTTGCGGATGATAAGTCTGAGGGACACTTGTCTCTCAAATACAGAAAATCAACAGGGACAATAGGAGATACAGAGAGGTCTCTGAGCTACAGAAAGAGATTTTGCAGGCTTTGGAGTCTTTATTCATTTTTAAAAACAGTTTATTGTGTATCTGATTTGTTCCAGACATTATACCAGGCGTGGTAGATACTAAGATAAGCAAACTGAGGTCATGTAAATAAGCAACATTACTTATGAGATTATACTACCACATTTGATAATAATCGGTATTAGTAGGGACAAAGCAGCATAGGAAGAAAACATTCTCACAGACTTTAGAAGTAGAAACTGGTAGCGGTACAGTATGTACCTAAAAGCCTGAACCTTATATATCTGCAACTCAGCAATTTTCCTTCTCGATATTTGCTCACTGGTCATAAGCACAAGACTTGCCATTCATTCACTAAGAGAACAAAGTTGTCCCTGCTGTGTATGACTAGCTTGTGCACCAAGCAGACATGCAGGAGGAAGGCATGTGAGCCCTGTCGAGATATAGCTGCAGAAATGCCAGAGTCGACCTGGTCTTTTATTCATGAATGAGGGACACTGGCTCCCTGCTCCAGTTATTTATCTCTACATTATTCATACTTTCTAGCTTAACACAATGAGTATATCCCATGCATCTGTAGGTTATGAATCTGGGCAAGGCATGATGGGGTGATTCTTCTGCTCCACATGGCACTAACTGGTGTCCTTTGTGATACTGAGTTGGTATCTGGACCCACCTTGAGCATCCCAGATGGCTTCACTGATACACCTGACACCTTGGTAGAAAGAACTATCAGGCTGCTCAGCTAGGTTCTTTCTTTCTTTCTTTCTGTCTGTCACACACACACACACACACACACACACACACCCCTTTGAGATTCTCCATTGCTGGCTCAAGGCTCTAAGAAACCAGAACAGAAGATACTAGTCCATTAGAGACAAGTCATAAAATTACATACTATCATTTTGGTCATATGCTAAAGATAAAAAATTAACAGATCACTAAGAGCTCCCACCCTCCAACAGAAAGAATACCAATGAAATTGTAGCTTTCTTTAACCTGACACATTCTGAAGTTCAAGATTCCTGGGAGGGAAAGACCTATGTACATTATTTTCCTTCTCTTCTGTGTGGGTCAATTCCTCTATGTAAGTGTCCTGCCAAATAAAAACTTCTCCAGCTCTTTCTCCACAGAAAATGAAGCTTTTAGAGAGCCAACAGGACCTCTTGTGACGTCAGTAATATGCATGTGCACCACAGCCAAAGCCATCTGGCTCCAGTGAGATGTTCATTTGGCTCTGCTGGGAAGACCCAATCAAAGCTGTTCTTTTCCAAAAGTATGGTTCAGCCAAGAGAGTGGAATTTCTCCTGATCAGTTGTTACTCAGTCACCAGTGACGACTGACCACTGTTGTAGGAATCCCCTCCAGGTTCTCATCTTGGTCCAAGAAGTCAATATTTGTAACCCCAAAAATGCATTATTGGAATCCCACCAAGTTAATTCCAATCTACCACTCCCAGTGCAAACCACAGTGAAAGTAAAGACACTAAAACATATTGATAATTATTGGGGAGCCAAGGGGCCATAAGTCCAGCCACAAAGATAGATTTCAGGAACAAAGAGAGAGACCCAGGGCTGCCCCTGGGTTTTATTCAGCCTAGAAGGAGGACTGGCTTGAGGAAGAGAATTATGGGATTGTGGGAAGTAGGTGATTACTGTGAGCTGGGCTAGGTGGGTGGTCTGCATTTACCTCTGTCATATGCAGAAAGAGTAATTTGCATTATGTTATTGAGATAGTATCTAATGTTTTGAGGGTCTGGTGCTTCAGCTCTGATGTGTAATCTTTCAAGCCCCAGGAAATCATAGCCTCTATCTTGAGGCTCCATCCCAGCTGACAGCATGGAGCACTGGCTCTTCATCCTGTCTTGACCCAGCTCATATTGGCATGTTGGAGAGCAGCAGGTGTGGCTTATCAGGGAAATGACCGGCACTGAGAAAAGACAAGACGGGGACTCCTTCTTTGTCTTTAGACTTCTTTATTCTCTGGCCTTCCTCCCTCCTCTCCTAACCCCCTTCTTATATCC
>NW_004524591.1:23130189-23146270 GCF_000260255.1 Octodon degus | reverse complement strand
GACAGGGAAACACACATGTCATCTTCAAAAATTACCACCAGCACTTTGGCTAGACCTATATATATTGCTTAAGGCCAATTGAAAGGATAAAGATAAGTCCTACCCCGCTCTATACATATCAATACAAGGAAATAGGGTCAGCCTCAGTCAAAATGAAGATAATCACACTTCTTTCAAAGAGAGCTGCCCAGGAGGACCTCCACAATTATGTAGACAGCTGTACCCAAGCTAAATGTGCATGCCTAAGTTATAATTCTCAAATGCTCTGTGGAAGTCATGTGTATTTCCTTATTTGTTAGGAAATAGAAAGATGTCTCCCCTGTTCTTGTTACAGACAGCATAAAATCTCTTTATCAGGATACCATGGACTACACAAAAATTCCTTGAGTGACCGAGCAAAAGTGAGAATGTGGCCCCTTTGTTAAAATCAATCAGCAGAAGTGTTCTGATATTGTGGCTGCCCAAGGCTATAATACCAGTTGGGGCAAACAGGAGCATGGGCCAACATTTAAGAGAAAGATCTTGGGAATAAAGTGCGTACAGAAGGCTTTCAGAAGCTCCAACCTGGCCCCTGGAGTCTAGGAAGCTTTGCACAGGTACATGACTCTGTGCAGCTCTGGAGAGATCTCAGCAGTAACCTCTCACCTCTGCTGACCCAAAATGCAAGCAGGAAGTTGGAAGCTGCTAGAGCACTGAAAGTAACTGCCAACGTACAACTGTGCAAAGGCTGGAAACTTACTGGCTCAAGGCATTTAAGGAAATCTCCACTTCACCAGCTATTGTGTCAGTTACTTTTCACTCATTGCTGGGATAAAATACTTGACACCCAAAATGAAGGAAGGAAAGGTTTGTTTAGTTCACAATTAGTGGAGGTTTCAGTTCATGCTCAGCTAGCTCTGAGCAGAGTGGCACATAGCAGAGAGCAGCCATTCATGGCATTGGAAAACAGCAGCAAGAGCAAAAAGAAGGAGTAAGGGCAACAAGATGGCTACAGAGAGCAAGTCTGTCTCCCTTATGTTGCATTCAGGCTATCTGTGGGTGTAGCACTCACATCCATAATCCCAGCAGCACTCACACCCATAACCCCAGAAGCACTTACACCCATGATCCCAGCACTGGACCATGAATTAATCACAAGCTCCAGAGACCACCCCAATAACTGCATGAGGCTTTGGGGGAACATCTAGACATAAACTATAACATTCATCTTGGTAACAATCCCTCCAGCTAAGCCCCACCAATAAATATCTTAATAATAACCTTGGTGGGTGGACCTGAGCCTGAGTCACCCAGGTCATTTTTCTTCATTCTTGACCCTCGGTGACTGTGCATCTCCTGCACAGTTTATTATTATGTTTATTATTTAAGCAGTTACACTTTGAAATAATTTGTTATGCAGCAATAGTAACTACTACATGATGAGGGGGGAAATCCTCTAAAACAAGGGGAAAAATGAAAACAAATAGGGAAATGGTACCACGCATAATTTTGTTGTAATACAAAGAAGAACTTCACGTATTAAGAGCAGCCCACAGTGGAATAAATCACATTTGAAAGGAGTGTGCTGCTTGTCATTCCAAGATTTCAACTGAAGATAGATGGCCACTTATTGCAGATGATGGATGTGATTTTCATCTCTGGGGCCTAGAGGATTGTTTCAGTGCAGATGATCTCTATTTTCACATTTATGTATAATTTGATACTCACCACCACTACCATCTGTTTTCCAGGAAAAATTTGAAGTCTCTAGAATTATTAAATATATACATAAAGAAGTTAAGTTAGAAAATTTAAAAACAAGTTGAGACAGCGACACCCACTGCCTGTAGTTCCAGTGTCTAGGATGCTGAGCTGCAAGAATCACTCAGGCCCAGGAATTTGAGAACACCCTGGACAGCATATTGAGATCCTGTCTCAGTATAGTAGAATAAAATAAAAGCAATCATCAGAGGTGACAAAGAAGAATTAGAAAGTTGCACCAATTGAAACTAAACTTCACAGAAGTTCAAACAGGAGGAAAATCCAACTTCAAGCCAATGGGAATGTTGATTTAGTAGGTCTGGAGTGAAGTCTGGTGATGTGTTCTTTTTCAGAAGCACATGCTAGCTAAGACTGTTTAGATATCCACTGGCTCAGAGGGTCCCGCCCAACTCTTTTATATCTCCTCTGTGCTTTTGTTAGGAACTAAGTACTATCTTATTTATTTATTTATTTATTTTTATTTAATTTTATTTTTGCAGTACCAGGGATTGAACTCAGGACCTTGTGTTTGCCAGGCAGGTGTTTATGCTGCTGGCCTATATCTCTGGCCCAGTACTACCATATTTAAAGTAAGCTAAACATTCCTTGTTACAGATACAAAGTGAGTCCCAGAGGTAAATATGAGAAAGTACCCTCATTCTTTAGGGACAAGTGCAAATCTTACCCTCCTTCATTCACAGAGGCAACCTTGCAGCCAGTCTCCTTACATAAGGCTATTTTCTTTTACATACTTTGGAGGTAGTCTCCTTGGTTCTCCTTGGTTCACCCTAATGGGAATGTAAGAGGTGATTTTGGCTCACAGACTGTCCTTGCTGAGACAAGCATCTGAGTGACCCAAAGGAAGAGTCAAATAATTAATGCCAAGGCTTCCTGCACATTGACAAGCATTCTACCTTCACAATCTGAGATGGGATGGAAATGGCCAAGCTACCAGATGGTCCTTTTTCCCCATAGGCCTTCTCTTCTGTTTAGCTCAGCCTTCTTAGGAAGAAACACTAATACACTACAACTCTGACCCAGAGTCTGAAGAGCCACTTGGGGTCTGGAAAACACTCATGGTGCATTCCATTGGCCATCTCAGTCATAAATGATCCCAGGGCCGAAAAAATCGGACTTGGGTTGCAGTGCCTTCTGATCAAACTATTTAAGTTTTTTTTTTTTTAAGTTTAAGTTTTTAAGCTGTTTTATTAAGGTCCCAATAGCTACTGGGTCTCAGATTCCAGCACAGGGAGCATTGGACTGTGAAAGCAGGTGTGTGGGGCCAGGCATGCACACCGACTCAAGCTCTGTAATGAAAGGAGGACTCACACATATTAATCAATGTATAATCTAAGACAAAAGTAGAGCAACAGCCAGCACCTGATGTTCTTTTCAACCAAGGTCCCTGCTTAATTCCAAGCAAATTCTGTGGGCTGGATGTCAGGCGGCTGAAGGCTGATCAGTCTTACGCAGGAATTAAAGCCTGCTGTGATGTTAATGAAGAACTGCCAGTAGGCTTGCTGGAAGGTAATTTAGATCTACATAATTATGACTTAATCCCTCACCCTGTGACATCAAAAAGGTCTCTACCCAAGTGCAAGCTGCACAATTTCATGCCACAAAGAGTGCAGCTGTGTGACTCTTGCTTCCTTTTGTGTGCGGTGCTCACATCAGTCTTGATAGCTTTATTAAATGGTGTGACCCGACCCAATTCTCACACAAAAGGCTCCATCTCCCTAATCAAAACCACAAAGTGTGGCTGAGTAGACTGGGAAAAGGAATCAAGATCTGCATCTTAACTAGCAGATTACCTCCTCAGATGGGAAAGTTGCTGGGGGGATGAGGATGGCTCAGAACAGCTTCAAATCTTCTGCCACAGCAGTTGGAGGGGCCCCTCCAATACTTGGAGGTGAAGAAGTCCTCAGGGCTGTCCACAGAATTTCAGTGCTGCTTTGAGGCAAAGAATAACCAAGGAGACCTATTCTGGTTCCTAAGAGCTCTTCCACGTCCTCTCCTCCATTCTCTAAGGCCGCAGAGAAACGGGCACGAGAAATAGAGGCTGTGTGGGCAAGGTCATAACATTCCCTTTGTTTTGTTTTTTTTTTTTTTAATTATTTATTTATTTATTTGTGTGTGTGTGTGTGTGTGTGTGTGTGTGGCCAGCTCAGCCCACCAGGGGGCGGGGCTGGCTGGCATGTGGTGCTGGGGGATTGAACCGCGGTCTCTGTGCTCTGCTAAGCTTGTTCTAAGTAGGTGCTTTAGACCACTGAGCCATCTCACCAGCCCCCATAACATTCCCTTTGGAAGACAGCGTGGAGCCAACTAAAATAACTGAGCCAAAACGCAATGCCAGCGTTTTGGATATCTCAGTTACTGTTCTCTTGCTGCTGGTGACACAGGGAGAAAAACTGATCTCAGGTGGATGACCTCCAAATGATGTAGGGCAGCTGGGGAGATGGCTCAATGGAATAAGCACTTCCCTGGCAAGTGCAAGGGCCTGAGTTCAATTCCCGGAGAGGGACAGAAGAGGGACCCTGAGTGGGTGATCCCCGGGAAGCTGTCTCTTCCAGGGACTTTGATAGAGTAAAGCCATGTGATGAGGTGGGTCTAAGGTGGTGGAGCACATGGGAACTGGAGTAATGTGGATCTCCAGTTTACATATTCCAATAAAAATGGAGTCTGTATAAAACTAAAGGTGGTAGAGCTCAGGACATGCTACCTCCAAACATAGCATGCTGGCATTTGAGAAAACTAAGACAACAAGAAGGTCATTCTCACTTTTCCATTGCCCTGAAATAGACCATAAAACCCAGGAAGGTCATTTGCTCACCTTCTCCTTCCCCTCTCCCTTGAAGATCCTCAGGAGACAGTTATGTTGCTCCCTGCCAATGGGAAAGAATATAACACAAGAATGTCAGGAAGAGTCTGCGCAAACAGGTCTTGCTAGATCCCCTCCCCCAGTAGATCACCACTAGATCAGACCCTTTGTCCTCCACTCATACATCTGCACAATGATTGATAAAAATATACAAGTGGGGCCAGGGAGATAGCTCAGTAGAATAAGCGCTTGCCTGGCAAGCACAAGGGTCTGAGTTCAATCCCAGTTCCACAAAAATAAAAAAAGCATGTGTTCTTGTTTCTTTGTATCTTCATTTAGCAAAGTGAATAGTGTGAAAAAAAACTTAAATAAATGTATGTTTGTCTCTTGTTCATCTCTTTTATCATAGGAGTCTCAGTCTTCAAGTATAAAATAGATGAGAGAAATACAGTACTTTTCTCCCCTACAGGAGGAAATGTGGAGACAGGCACTCACATGGGAAGACCCTGTTACAGGCAGCTTAGTTAGATAGAAATATTATAGGCAGTCAGATAGGGTCAGGCCTTGGAGAAAACAAGATGGAAGACAAGGTGACCTTGCAACTTGGAAGAGACAGACACTCCCTTATGGGCCACACCTCAAGACCAAGACAAAAATGAATAAATGCAGCTAACATACTTCCCTAGGGATGGGCATCAGGGATTGATATTCTAAATAGATAGCAATCACCTTGAAAGAGCCCTACTGGGGCCAGGGAGATGGCTCAGTGGAGTAAGCACTTCCCTGGCAAGCGCAAGGGCCTCAGTTCAATCCCTGGTTCCGCAAAAAAAAAGAAAGAAAGAAAGAAAGAAAGAAAGAAAGAAAGAAAGAAAGAACTCTATTGAGTCACTAGGTCGACCCCAACAGGAGGAGATCCTGTCCCATATTCCTGTCCGCTTGCTACATGACTCACTTCCCCATTTGGTACCAGATTTAATCAATTTTTACCTGAGTAATGGTGCTTGTAATACCATTGGTTGACCGTAGATTTGTCCCCTCTTTTCCACCTAAGCGAATTCCCATTTTGTCTACCTTAGCCCCATGTGATTTTGCCCTATAAAAATAACCTGGAATAGACACCTTCCTGGGAAACCCGTTTGGGCCTCCCTTCTGTCCTCTCTGAGGCAGAAGCTCTCTTTCCCAGTAAATATTCTACTCTCAACCTCTGTTTGTTCCTAAAATTCATTCTTTGGTTTTAGAGAACACGAACTCGTCCTAGGTTCCTTTCAGGTCAGGAGATCATTTTCCCCCTATATCAACTGCACCTCAAGGTGGGAGCTATGTTGCCATAAGTCACAGAACTAAGTGCCGCTAAAAGAGCGGCCTTGCAGGGGAGCAGCCTACTGAAATCCTGAATGCAGACTTCTGCCTTCCAGAAATGTAAGACAATACATTTTAATTGTTTTAACTCACTAGTTCGTGGTAGTTGGTTACAGCATCCCTAGCAAACAAATATACATGTATTTTAGGCTTATATTTTAGATGTGGAGAAAGAGACCCTCAGATAAAGGTATAGAGGGGTGTTAAGTAAAAAATTAGACATCTACGAGGAAGTGGGCCAGCCCACTTAAGCAACCTGTGGTCACTAACTTTATAGTCCATGGTGTACTGAATCACTAAAGTCATTGTGCAAGAGTAGTCAACCAAGACACAAAAAATGTAATGGGTCCACTCACATTTTAGACTATAAATGTAAATCTTGTGTTTCCTATTGTGTAAAAATGTATACTCACCACTGTTCTAAGTTGTTTAGTAAATAGTGGCTGTTACTTGCTGTTTGCTAGATAAAATTCCTACCTAACCAATCCCTATAAACAAAGTTAGATTACAGAGATGACTTCAAAAGGAAACTAAGTAGGCTTTAACTTCTTTTTTTTTTTTTTTTTTGGCTTAACTTCTGGTAACATTGGGCTATGCAAGGTTGCCTGCAGGTACTCAGGTGCAAGATAACCAAAAACTAAAACAAAGCCCCAGGAAATTTAGTTTGGGTAGTGGTCACAATGACCCTGAAAGCATTGTTTTGTGTCAGACAATGAATTTGTTTACCAAACAGACTGTGGTTTCATGTTTTAAAAGCCCCCCTGCTTCCTGAGCTAGCTGCCTTTCTGTCCTCTCCTACATAAGAGCTGATAGGGGGCCCTGAGCTCAGTAATAAACTCAGCAATAAACTCAGTAATAAACTGGATTTCCAAATTCCAATCTGGCTGATCTGGTTCCTATTCTGAGCGACCCATAACAAAAAAGAACTCTCTGACACAAAAACCAGGATATTTAAAATGGCTCAGCAGTATTTTTCCAGTGTCAACTGAAGCCCCATATTCTTTTTTTTTTTAATTTTTTTTTTTTTTTTTTGGTGAAACCAGGGATTGAACTCAGGCCCTTGCATTTGCCAGGGAAGTACTTATTCCACTGAGCCATCTCCCCAGCCCCTGAAGCCCCATATTCTAATAAGCATTCTAATAAACCTCTTTTCCTTTCCCTTCTCACAAGAATCAGCTGATTAACCCTTACTCCATACTTTACAGTCATATATTTTTCTTGGAAGTGGCTCACACCTGCTCCCACTGCCTTGGGGTGTATTTAGCTTTCCCTAATTTTTTATGCTGTCACTCTGTTATTCTAATTTTCCCTGGTTATTTGCCTCAGTGTGTGTCTACTATTCTGTCCTTGGTGGAAGAAGTTTTTGTCTGGGCTGAGCTGAATCTCTGATCTCCCCTTGGTAGGAATCCCAGCCTCTTTCTTGGTAATAGATGAGCATGAACCTACTAGATAAAGACTACTTTCCTGGGTGTGGAGGGCACATTGTACTGGAACCTCTGTAGAAAGAGGAGTCATAGGAAGGATTATTGTGGCCAGGCAACAGATGCCTTTGAATGCTGGGAAAATTTCTAGCTTTTTTTTATCTGGGGAAGTTTTCTTGTTTTCTGTTCAAGTTTGTTTATATCCACTTTGGCCTAATATGCATTGAGATGTCTGGACTGAAGACCTGCGGAGCCAAGCCTTGTGCCAGGGAGTGACATTCTCAGATCCCCACAGAAAGGTGAATGCACATGCCCCTCTAAAAAAAAAAAAGAGTCAAGAAGCTGCAAGGTGAGAATCTGTGGCATTCATCTGAAAAAGAAGCCAAGAAGTCTTAATTAGGAACAGAAGACCAGAGAAGACAGGATGAGAATAAGAATTAAAAATACATTGACATGGCAAAGCTTGCTCATGGAGATCAAAAGAGGGTAGGACTGAACACCAGGTCACCACGGTTCTGAGCCTGGTTACTGAAAGGGCAGTAGATGGTGAACAGCTGTGGTGAACAGCTGTGGTGAAGGAAAAGGGCCCTGTGGTAGAGGTGAGGTTGCTTTGCACACATTGATTGTGTGGCCTCAGAGTGAAAGAGTCCAGTAGGAAGTTGAACTTGGCAGAAAATATAACATCATCCATCTCAACAAGAGAAGGAAAATTTTGAAGCCTACTGAAAAACAGCAGTTCTGCTCTCTGGGAAATAAAAGGAAATGCAATGGGAGAAGACACGCTCTGTTGGCCTAGTTAAAGGCTGTCTGATCTATTCCAATGTGTGTCGGGGGTGGGGGTTGTTTCTAAGCACTGTGGTACTAACAGAGAAAAGTCCTGGTTACTGGCAAAAACTGCTTGCATCTTGCTTTTAGCAAAGTGGTCCTTCTCTATGCAGAGAGGAAGTCTTGCAAACAGTGCTATTGTTTGTCAAGGAAAAATCTCAACCAGAAAGACAAAAGCATGAACCTGGGCAGGTGATTTGCCCATACTCCCTGCCAAAGCAGGAAATGGAAATGAAAGCCCTGGAGATGCAGCAAATCCTGTGCTTTCTTTGGAGAGTTAATTAGCAGGTGAGCTGGGAGCGCTCTGTCAGACAGGAAGCTCAGGTCATCAAAGCCTTCTTAATTGATGTATCAGGAGAAAGGCATAAAAGAAACAGCTTGAGCAGACCTTGGATGCTTTTACAGCCACAAAGAGAGAAATCCTTTCTTTAAAGCCAAGGAAGAAAAGCCCTGGTTAACAGTGAGAGGTCCTAAAATATAATTCATACCTGATCATCCCTCCTTCTGTGTTTAAGTATGTATTAAGACAGGTACAAGTGAATAATATCTTCTGTGATCTCTTGTCACCAAAGCTTGTTAAGCCAACAACATTGAGTAAGATCTCACAGGATGGCTTGTCACCAAAACTACTCACTGTTCAGTACTGAACAATGAAGCAGAATATGAGCTGAGTATAATTTAAAATTTTCTAATAGCCATTTTAACAAGGTAAAAAGACAGATAAAATAAATATTTTCCATAATCTTATCCTTATAGGCCCCAAATAAACATTATCATTTCAATATACAATATTTTAAAATAAAAAAGCATTTTCCTTTTTTTTGGCATGATGTTTTGAAAATCTAGAGTTGATTTCACACTTTAGTACATCTTAATTGCATTATCCACTCTCAAGTGATCAGGGGACCCTGTGCTGGTGGCCACCTTACCAGAAGCACAGAGTGCTCCCCTCTGAAGACTTCAAGCCTTTGCTAAGCTACTTATACACACCAGGTACACACTTCAACCTTGCTGAGCTAACTATATGTATTTTGTTATGGGATTCTAGGCCATTTTCAAAGTGAGTGGTCTTTTTTAACTTTTGGTAAGGGAAAAGCTTTAAAGAAAATAGAGATGATTTAAGGAAGAAGTGAGTGGTAAATCAGGCAACACTGAGAACCAGAGAGCCCGGCCTATGCAGCAGGTGGGCAGTGAGCTTCTACAGGCCGATGCAGAAGCAAAGAAAATGTATATAGGACAAGTTGCAGTGGGAAGGTTAGTGGTATGTTCTGATTGGTCAAATCTCTTACTGTTTACATTGGGCTTCAGTTTGCCATCCCAGCATAATACCACCTCCCCACCCCCCCAAATGCCACCATTGTATATTAAGTATTCAGGTAGAAGTGAGATTAGATAGGAGAAGTAAAGATAGGTAGAAAGGAGACAAGAAAACTTGTAACTTTAAAACTTTACTTTAAGACAACTACAGTTTTATGGAACAGTCAAATTACTCAAGGTTACAGTGCCTTTTCTCCTTCCAGAAAACTCTCTCCAAAAATTCCTAGAGGTGGGCCGGGGAGATGGCTCAATGGAATAAGCACTTCCCTGGCAAGCACAAGGGCCTGAGTTCAATCACTGGTTCCGAAAAAAAAAAAAAAAAAAATTCCTATAGGTCATAAAGAGCAATACGCTTATAAATTGGGCCCATGTTCTTCATCAGCACAATGAACTTGTGCTGTCCTTCCACAGACTTCCACCCTCAGGAAGCAGCATTATTTCATGGATAGCATATCCCCAAACTCGGAAAACATGAAAATGGTTTACCATCCCACACAGCCAACTAAATGAGTAACCTGACCAACACCAGGAATACTCATCCTCATCTATGTTGAAGATGCCTCCAAGTACACACAAACACTTGCAGCCTCAACTGTAATGTGCTTTGAGGGCCTGCACTCTGTTTTCACAAGTGTGCACTACTCTAGCTCTTCCTAGTAAACCTTTCTATATCGCTCACTGATGCATCCTGAAAATTCATTTTCTGTGACAGAAGTCCATGAACCTACAAGGTACTGTATGGGTGGGCTGAGTTGCGAGCACCTTTGGGGGACCTCTTTAGACTTCACCTAATGACAGAAGAATATGAAAAAAATACAGAAGCAAAAATGTTATTCATTGACCTTTGCTCACCTTTGTCCCCTGAAGCAGATCATAAAACCCAGGAAAGATTTTATGACCTTATTTGAAGTGGGTCATTGTTATGTCTTGTATCCAAATGTTCCCCCAAAACCTCATGTGGCATTAATTGGGGCTTTACAGAGGTGGCAAGGATTAAATGTGTGACACTGGAGTTAAATGTGCAACAATGAAATTAAGGGTGTGTGAGTATTAAATTAGTGCAGTGATTGGTTTGGCATAGTTCTTGGTGTGGATAATAGGAAAGCCCACTCTGGGTGTGGGTGGTACCAGCCAAAGTTTGAATAGCCTAGAATGCAATAAAAGAGAGGCAAGCTGCTTCACTACTTTGCTTTCTCTGCTGCCTTCTGCCCACCATGAACCATTTCTCCTCTGCAATGTCCCTTTACCTTGCTACCTTGGAGTCATTCAACTATGGACTAAAACTTCTACAAACTGCAGCTACAATAATCCTTTTCTCTTTTAACTTTGAGTGCTCAGTAATGAAAAAAGTAACCAAAACAGTCATAAAACCCTCCTTGGAGTGGTCTCTCCCTATGCTTAGAAGAAAGAATCACTTTTATCTTTGAAGATAAAGGAACACAAAGAAAATCTCAAGTGAATAGGCCTTGCTAAGAGGCTCTCCCCAGTTTATTATTACTTTGAATCATTTCTGTTTCTCTAATTATATTTCTCCATGACTTCACTTTTCATCAGATTATTATAAAATACATTAATTTAGCTGCTTCTTTGTGTCATTTCCCTCTGAGGGCCTACATGTTATGTACAATTTACAAAATAAATTTGTATGCTTTTCCCCCTGGTACTCTGCCTTTTGCTGTAGGGGCTTCTGTCATGAGCCCAATGACAGAAAAGAGAAATATATATTTTTCTCCTCGATAGCACAAAATCAAACTGAAATCTCAACATTTTTATGGAAAAGGCAAAAGAAAAAAAATCTAACATTCACTAGCTGTTATTTGTGTGCCTTAATCTATGGCTAGCACTGCATTCATTTTTATTGAATTCTTAATCCTGCATAACGGATTTATTACCCTTGTTTTTTGATGAGAAAATGGATGATAAAATAGGCTATATACTTGTCCAAATATGTGAAACCAGTAAAAGGTCCTCACTTTCAGTATTAGTGGTTACCTTATGTCTGAGTAATATATTAATTAGATGGCAAAGGCCACCCTTTCAGTGGTATCTAGTTGGGCTCCTTATCTGTACCATTCAACAAATCACATAGATGAAGGCAGTGAGGTATCTAAGCCTGTCATGTGTTCTCATGGAAAAGGGATATAGGTCATTGGGCCCATCCCATCTGCCTCACAACATCCCATCACCCCACACAACTCCATGAAGATTCCATTTAGCATACACTGAAGCCACTGATACCTCCTGATAAAGTGAGCAAGATGGGGAAATCCTAGGGAATTCCAATCCCTCAATCCCTTCTCTTTTGTTAAGTTCTTGTCCCCATGAGCAAGGAGATAAGACTTTAATTGTTCAACACCTTAGAGTGGACCCTTCCTCATGTCCAGTTTTTAAAATATACAGCTTATGGGAGGAAAAGTGTGCAAAAAGCAATGAGAACAACAACAATGCTGCATTTGAAGTTTGGTTGAAGAGAGGTTGTTACTGGAGAGAGGAGGCACAAGGTATAAAAAGAAAAAAATGACAATGGTTTGCAACTGAGGTTCAGAAAAGGATGTGCTGGAAAAAGTAATGGGCATCTAAGACCAGGTCCTACAGTTGATTTCCAGACTAGATGAGAGGATGGCAGGTGATGACACACTATTCTGCACCATGCTTCTAGTGGTAGTTAGGGTGGAGTGTCAACTTGATTTGCTTTGAGATCTAGGATGGCTGGAACACACTTCTGAGTGTGTCTGAGAAGGTCATGAAGGTGTGGGCTGAGGGGCTAAGTTTGGTCCCCCAGCCTTCCTCTTTGACATTCTTCTCTTTCTTGCCTTTTCAGTCACAATAAGGTGAGCAGATTTGCTCCATCATGCCCTTCCTACATGATGTTTCTGTTTCTTGGAGGCAGATGACCATAGACTGAAACCTATTAAAATGTGAGGCAAAAATAAATTTCTCCTCCTTTAAGTTGTGGTTGTCAAGTATTGTGTCCAGCAATGGGAAAGCTAACTGATCCAGAAAATTGGTATTAGAAATGGAGTTATACTTGTAATTTAGAAAATTTGGAACTGGTTTCTGGAAGGAATTTAGAATGGTTTGAGATATGTGCTAGAGAAGTCTTAGATGTATTGTGAGAAGAACATGATGACTGATTTTTGGTTAGAACTCAAAAGACGAGAAAACTTGTAAGAATGCTTATAGGAAAGGCCAGGTTCAGAAGTTTCAGTTGGGAACAAGGACATAATTGAAAATTCTACTAGAGACTATATGTGTTACACTTGAGCAGAAGATTTGTTTATATCTTGGCCATGTTCAGATACTACACGAGACTGGGAGTAATGGTGGTGGGCAATTTGAACTGACAGAGGAAATTTCAAAGCAGCCCAACACTCAGGCTATGGCATAGATACTGCTAGATGCTTTTATCAAGATTTACAGTGAAAATTGGAGACAAAAAGCAAGGTTTAAAAATTTTAAGGACTTAAATTTTGACCCAAAAGGAACCATGTGTGAAGGTGGGACATAGAGGCCTGGATGCTGAAGAGACTGGTGCCATCATAAAGAAACCAAATACTTTGCACAAGGGGAATGAGAAAGATCCTTGGGGGCATCTAAGAAATCAGCAAGACTCCACCCATCAAAGTCTCATGAGTGGAAAAATTTTAATTTTCATTTTGGAAGACAGTCTTTCTTGGGACATCTGCTTGAGATGGCCTCCTAGAGATTGACAACCTAGTATTCATTGAGCTCAGCTATCTAGGCACTCAGAGACTGATGCAGCCATGGGCCAAGGGGCGTAGCTACTGCTCCCACTGGTATCAGACCTTGATATCATCTAAGAGATGCTGGTTTTACCAGCAGGCAGAATATAACCTACAGGGAAGCTTCCATCAGATTTTAAAGGAAATCCTGGGAAGCTAGACAAAGAGTTCTTGAGAGGGCAGTGCATGAAGCTATGGAAATGAAACCAAAGGTACAGTGAAGAACACAGAAAGTTGAAGATGCCAGAGCACAGAACGTCTGCCAAGGATAATTCCAGGTTATGAATGGAGTCAATCCAAAAAAGAAACTGTGGGCTGCAACTGGGAAAGCTATCAGAGGTTGCCCAAGCTCTTTGGAATTCAAATTTTGTCACTGTGTGCTCTGGATGCTGGATATGGAGCTATAAAACTTAATGTTGGGCTGGGGAGATGGCTCAGTAGAATAAACGCTTCCCTGGCAAGTGCAAAGACCTGAGTTCAAGCCCCAGTACGGAAAAAAAAAAAAAAAAAAAAAAAAAAAACCTCCCCCGCAAAAAAACCTTAATGTCTGCTCCAGTGTTCTGGGCTTGCTTTGGTCTGATTGTTTTCTATCTTCTATTCATTTCTTTCAGAACAGAGAAATTTACCCTGGGCCATTTACCTTTGCATTATGTAACTGTAAAAAAAACAAAACAAAACAAAGCAGGAGTCTTGCTAATAGTTTGCCTTGAGTCCCAGAAAAGATGTGGGCTTAGACTTTTGAAAAATGTTGGAAACCAGCCAAGGTGGTACACACCTGTAATCCCAGCACTCAGAAGGCTGAGGCAGAAGGATCATTGCAAGTTGGAGGCCAGCCTGGACCTCAACATGAGTTTAAGGCCAGTCTGGACTGCATAGTGAAACCTTGTCTCAAAAAGGCAAAAACAAAATAAAACAGAAAAGTATTGAAATAGTTAAGACTGGAGACAAAAAAAAATAAAACAGAAAAATATTGAAATGGTTAATCCCTGGAGGAGAGATTATTGCATTTCTAGTTAATTGAAGGACAGTTCTTTTTTTTTTTTTTTTTTTTTTTTGGATAGTTCTAATATGTTAAACTGTAAACTTGCTGTTGTCTATTTGGAGATTAAATACAGCTTAAGAAAATGTGTTTGGATATAAAGCTGACAAGGGGTGAGATATGGTAGTTAGGATGGAATGTAAACTTTATTGGCTTTGAGAACCCCCCAGAGGATTAGTAGAACACACTTCTGGGTGTGTCTGGGTGGGACACATGGTCCTGAATGTCTTTATTATGGACAGTTAAGTTACATGGAAATATTTGTAGGCAGTCAGACAGGGGTAGGCCCTTGAGGGAGTCAGTACAGAGGATATGAATACATTATAACTGTGGCTATAGGTGTCTGTGTTGAGGACCAGTATTCAAGATAAAGATGGATTGACCAGGCCTACAAAACTCCCTCAGTGATAAAATAATTAGTATCACCCTGTCCAATGAAGTCAGTCACCTAAGTGGGTGACAGGACCTTCTTGTCTATCCTCTCCTGAAGAAAGTCTTTGTTTTTTCCACATACACTTGTTAGTTATCTGCTTCCCCACTAGATTAATATTGCCTGAACAGCCTAACTTGTAATCTTATTAGTTGATTGTAATTTTGACCTACATTGTATCCCCCTCATGAGTTTGTGCTATAAAATTTCTTTTGAGAAGTAGGCTCATTGGCAAACCACTTCTGTGTCCCCTCTTGTCTCCCTCAATAAATTTTTCCTACTCTTAAACTCTGTTAATTTTGAATTAATCTTAGAATTAATCTTTGACTTTGGGGAACAAATTTGGTGTATCTGACATCCTGCAAGTTGCGTGTTATATTATTTCCCCTATATAATTTGGGGATCCCACTGAGGTAATAGGGAGGAGGTAAGACTTTCCCTTAGTTTCATGGATTCTGGATTGGACTTATTTAGGTAATCAGAAATTGTTCTCCTTGCTTTTCAATTGCTTACACTTTGAATTTTTATGTCTTACGTTTTTTATATTTTGTTTGTTGTTAAAATGATTATTAAATGTAAATTGAGAACATGGGAAGATTATGTTTCTCTGATGGGACATTTAGTTTTTGCAGGCAAGGTCATGTATTCCTGCTTTGTATGTGCTGCATTTGAACTTACCAGTCTCTGGATTTATTGGTGTTCCTTGCATGACCTGTTTTACTTGTTTTGATTGGTGTGGTTTGTTATCTTGCCTTGGAGCGCCGCACTAGGAGAAAGTAATGTTAGAGGACCCCCTTGTGGATTTTGATACTACCAAAATGTGAATTTGTAAAATGGGTCTTTTCATGAAATCTAGTTTATATTAAGGCAATATAAATGCTTGTTGATAAATCATGGTACTACAACTGCCAGTTACAAGGCAATAGGTCAGCAGCCGTTCTTTTTTTTTTTGCTCCAAATGCCCTCAGGGCAGGTTTGGCTGGCTTGAGTTGTGGGGATCAAACCACAGCAACCTACATTCTTAAGACTTGGAAGAAATGTTTCACTGAAGCCAATTTGGGCTGACACCCCTCTAGAGTATAGCCAAGCCTGTGCCAAACCTTTGGCGCTCGGTTTCCGCTCAAGTCTGATATTCCACTGGCTAATGCTGACGACTCATGGGCAAACTGTCTCAATAACTAACCATAAGGATGAGAAGAAATGTTTTCTTTCTCCAATCTCATTTCTAGTTTTTTCCTGTTCCTTTGTACTTCCTTTCCTTGGAGGCATGTTTTTGCTAAAGTTAGAGAAGAGCCATGAACTGGCTCAACTTTCCTCCTACCCAACAACTAAAAACTTTTAAATTGAGGCCATAGAAAAAGAATGCTGGACATTGGTCAAGCAATGGCC
>NW_004524591.1:23127048-23129086 GCF_000260255.1 Octodon degus | reverse complement strand
AAAAAAAAAAAAAGTGAGAACACCCATGAGATCGATGTCACCACTTTTGTATTCTGGGCAGTCTCCTGGGTATCAGAAACTGAACATACAACCCTGAGGGAAAAAAAAATCTGACTTCTGGGTGAGACCAGAAGGGTTATTTCCTAAAGCACAATATTTAAAGAACCAAAACACATTCAGATCAAGGGAGAATCACCAATGTCCTGGCCCGCTCACTCCCCGACTAGGCATGGTTCTAACCATTAGGTGTATAGAAGAAGAAAAATACTTTCACTAATTTGTAAGCTGTGGTTGTTGAATGACGGGTGCAGGTTTTTTTTTTTTTTTTCAATGTATTTGGTACACAGTATCACTACACAGCTCCAACTCAGTGATCCTCCTGTTTTCAGTCTCCCCAGCTCTGGGATTATAGGTGTACATCACTGTGGAGGACCGCCTGAGCAACTCTCCTTGAAAGAAGAGCGATTGTCTCCATCTTGACTGAGCCTGACCCTATTTCCTCGTATTGTTATGCACAGAGCTGGCTAGGACTCCTGTTTATCCTTCACTTGGCCTTAAGCAATGTATATTGGTCTAGCTGAGGTGCTGGTGATAGTCTTTGAAGGTGGCATGCGTGTTTCCCTGGTAACGTATACCTGCTGCTTTTTAATGTGAACCAGGTAGAGACAGGATGGTACAGCTAATGCTCCGAACGGCCAGCTGGGATCCAGCCTCACTCAAGACAGAGGCCATGACTTCCTGGGACTTGAAAGGCTACACCAAAGCTGAAGCACCAGACTTACCAAGACATTAGATACTATATAATGCAGATTACTCTATCCTCTCTGCATATCCTCTCTGCATATCGCAGAGGTAAATTTAGGCCACCCACCTAGCTCAGCTCATAGTAGTCTCTTTCGCATATTTCTCAGTCAATCCTCAAGCCACTCCACCATTGAATAAAACTGGGTGAGGCCCTGGGTCACTCTCTTGGTTCCAGAAAGCCATCTTCATGGCTGGACTTAGAGCCCCTTGACTCCCCGATCATTGAAGATATAATTTAGTGTCTTTATTTTCGCCGTGGGTTGCATTTTAAGTGGTAGATTGGAATCAATTTGATGGGATTCCAATAACATAACTTTGGGATTACAAATATTGGCTTCTTGGACTGAGACAAGGTACTGGAAGTGTCTCCTACACATCACCACACCTGGACTAGGTCGCCAGTTCAGTGCACCTGGGGGGCAGGAGCAGCCTGGCATGTGGTGCCAGGGATTGAACCCTAGTCCCTGTGCTGTATAAGCAGGTGCTTAGTCCACTGAGCTATCTTGCTGCCCTGATGGGTGCAGGTTTTAACCTGTGAGTTTCAGAAGTGTGTTACAAATATAGATACATAGAAATTTTGGAGTAGATTTTAAATAAAATTTAGACTTGTCTTGCTGCTAAGGAAGATGTCCTAGGTAACTAGTTAGACAGTACAAATGTCTTAGGGACTTTTTTTCCCTAGAGCTCAGGGCAGGATTTCTTTGAGCTATTATTACTTACCTCTATTTATCACAAGATGTGGTCTCTTTCACAGGCTAGGAATTACTCTAACCACTTCTACTTTCTCCTTTAATTTTTCCCCCTCATTCTTTTTCAAAGAATTAGAATGCAGTTGATCAGGTCGCCTGATGTTAGTTTAATTTTGCTAGCAATGCTTTCTTCTTTATCATGACTGTTATAGGTAGAATCAGTTGTAGCTTGTACTTTTGGAAGCACGTAACGCTGTTAAGAGTGTGTTTCTGGAAGGGTGTGGGTTTGTAAGGGTGGCTCATTAGACCCGACCCATCTTGTGGTCGCTTTCCAGATAGCAGCCACCTGTGCCAGAGCAGGTCACGATGGGAGACACTTTGTAAACATTTAAAAACCAAGTAGGGATTAAAATGGAATGTTTTCCTGTTTTCTCCTACCCAAGTCTATGTGTCCTTTTCTCTCAGTGACTGCAATTGGATCAGACAAGATTTGAAAAAGTTTTCAGACAACCTCAATATGTACATTGAGATCTTTAGGAGATTTA
>NW_004524591.1:23122268-23126908 GCF_000260255.1 Octodon degus | reverse complement strand
GATAATGTTACTCTTGAATCAAATATTGACTTCTAGTGAGAGACAGGCGCATTACGAGTGTTATTATATTGAGTTATAAATATCATTTATTAATTTTAAAAGGCCAGAAAAAGGCAGCCAGGAGAACACGTAGCTATACTGGCACCCAAGCAGTCCCTAGACAAATTCCCTCCTGGCCTATCAACCAGACCAGAGATTAAAATAAGAGACATCTACAGATGTGTATTCCTAAAAGTCTAAGAAAGATGAAACTAAGCCCTTTAATTAATTTAAACTGTCAACTATTCATCAAGAGAAAGATAAAAACCTCTCTGCCTTATTAGATCATTTATAAGAGGCATTGATTAAAATATACATCCCTGACTCCTGATATGGTACAAGGACAGATTATTCTTTAAAGATAAGTTTAATTCCTGATCAGCTTCAGAAATTTTTAAAAAGCTACAAAAGATGGCTTTTGCTCCAGATAGCTCACTTGATACTTTAGTGAGAATTGCCTTCTCAGTATTTTATAATTGAGATCAGGAAAAGGTCAAAGAATAAAAACAAAGAGACCAAAAAACAAGAAGTGCCTTGGTTGTAACTTTAACAGGAATAGCATCTAAGTTTGATTTTTCAGGGCTCCAAGAAGAGCTCCACAATTTAATTCATCTGCTACTTCTGTGGAAAGCCAGGCCGCCTTAAGGGGACTGTGATAAAAACTGTCATGACAAGAGGCCCTCTGACTGCAAAGTTGACCACTTGAAGTCAGACTGCCCTCTGAGATGGAGGTCTTGGGGATCCTCCCTGCTTTTTCCCTCTGCCTGGACTGTCACCTGCACCGAGGAACCCTGGATAATCATGACTATAGAAAAATCCCAGCTTACTTCTGGACAGTGGCATCTGTCTCTTGGTCTCTATTATCAGAGTGGCCTTCCTTCCAGCCTTCATACTTCAGTAAAAACAATCACTATAGGGGAGGTAACACTCTCTCACAACCTTTGGGCTGGCTGTTTCTTCTCCCGTTCCTTTTTGATTATGCCTAAAAGCCAAGTTGCCCTCCTGGAGAAAGACATCCAATCCTGTTTAAATGCTATAATATACATACATCAAGGACAGGTACATTGCTTCTCTCTCACGGAAAAAAAAAATAAATAAATAAATCCGAAAGTATTGGTAACTGTCTTGATTACTTTTCTCTCATTGTTGAGACAAAATAACTGATACCCAAAATTAAGAAAGAAAATGTTTATTTAGCTCAAAGTTTATGGAGGTTTCAGTCCATAATCAGCTGGCACCAAGGCAGGGTGGCATGGCAGAGGGGCAACAGTTCTTGACAGTGGAAGGCAGCAAAAACAGCAAAAGCAAACTAGGGAGAAGAGCAAACTTCTTTTCCTTCCTTCTATTATAAGCAGTCTACCACCCCCTAGGGTGGGTACAGCACTTACACCATCTCCATGCCCTCTGCTTAGGATGAGGATATTTACAAAGTGAGGACCCTATCCCTCTGCTAAGTCACTTAGTCAAACTTCTCAAGTTGATACAATGTATCAACTGTTACATTCCACCCCTTAGTAACTTGGCAACCAGACACATCTCTTTAAACTGGTCTGCAGATGCAAAGATATGCTTATTTTAATCGTTTCACAATTTAAACATTATAACACAGGTTTAACAATCCTTAAGAATTACTATTAAGCCTACCAGCATTAAAACCAATATTATAGGGCTGGTGAGATGGCTCAGTGGTCTAAAGCACCTACTTAGAACAAGCTAAGCTAAGCAAAAGCACAGGGGGGCCGGGGAAATGGCTCAGTAGAATAAGCGCTTGATTGGCAATCGCAAGGATCTGAGTTCAATCCCCGGTTCCCAAAAAAAAAAAAAAAAAAGCACAGGGACCGCGGTTCAATTCCCGGCACCACATGCCAGCCAGCCCCACCCTCTGGTGGGCTGAGCTGACCACACACACACACAAAATAAATAAATACATGAATTTAAAAAAAAATGTAAGAGTGAAAAAAAATTTAAAAAAAAAAAATATTATAGGGGCCAGGGAGATGGCTCAGTGGAATAAGCACTTCCCTGGCAAGCGTAAGAACCTGATTTCAATCCCTGGTTCTAACCAAAAAAAAAAAAAAAAGAAAGAAAGAAAAAAAAAAACAATATTAAAAAAACCTATATTACATTAAAACCATGACATTTTGCTTCTGGCTCCCTGAAGGCTCATGCACATCTCTTTATGCAAAAGTCCATTTCCAAGAGTTGCCCAAGTGCTAACAATTTGAACATTGCTGAAAAATCCAAGGACCAAGGATCCCCTGAGATGCAAGGCAAACTCTTAGCTGCAAGTTCCAGTATAAATGAAAAGTTAAACACTTCCAAGATTCAGTAGCACAAGGTAAATATTTTCATTCCAAAAGTTACAAACAGAGGATACAAAGGATTGGAGCCAAAGCAAGTCCAAAACCCAGCAGAATACACATTCAGTCTTGTAGTTCCCCATGCAGCATCTGAAGCAATCTGTGGCAAACTGTGAGCTCCAAAGGACTTGACTGATTCCTCCACTTCGGATGGTTACAGCTCCCATGGCTTCTCTTTCAGGCCTGTTTTACTCCCTCCTTGAAGCTTTCCTTAGATAAGCCACTGTCTCAGTTACTTTTTCACTCTTTGCTGGACAAATACCTTACACTCAAAATGAAGGAAGGAAAGGCTTATTTAGTTCAAAGTTTGTGAAGGTTTCAGTCTGTACTTGACTGGCTCCCAGGCAGAGTGGCACGTGGCAGAGAGCAGCAGTTCAGAGCAGCAGAAAACAGTGAAGAGCAAAGGGAAGGGCAGCAGCTGTGACTTCTAGCAAGCTTCTCTCCCCTCCTTGTATTATAAACCAGATACCCTACATTGCTGGGAGTATAGAACTCACACAATGTCCATGCCCTCTTCCCTCTTGCACAGGGTGAGGATATTTACAAACTAAGAATCCTGGCTCTCTGCTGAGTCACTTAATTAAACTTCTAAACTTCTCAAGCTGATACAGTGTACCAATCAATACAGCCACCTTCCTGGCTTTTCCAATTTCTGGAGTCTCCACTGCACCTTTGTCTTCACACTCACACACAGGGTCACATTGTCTGGCCTCGCAGGCCTTCTGAAATTGGGATGGGGGCATTCTTGATCCTACAACTCTTGTTTTCTGCATGCACCTAAAAACAGCACCAAGATCTTGGCACTGAGCTACTAAGAAGACACTGTTTCAATCTGTATGTTGATAAAAGGTGGGGCAAGAATTTGGGAATGCTTACACAGGATCAAAGACCTACTCAACAGCCTAGTGAGTATCTGAGTTATGAATTACATAAGAAAGACTTCATTCTTTCCAATGTATACTTGCTACATGATCTGCTTCCCCATTAGGTCAATACCACCTAGGTGGTTATGTTGACAATCTTAATGGTTAATGATAGTTTGACCTGCATTATACCCACTTCATGAGTTTGCTATAAAACTTCCTGTGAGAAGTTGGCAGCAAACTCATTAGCAGCTCACTTTTGGGTCCTCTCCTTTCTCTGGAGCTACCTCTGTTGATAAATTTTCCTACTCTTAACTGCTACTGTTCCTTAGAATTCCTTCTTTGATTTTGGGTAACACGGACTCTGCATATCTGATATCTACAGGCTGAAAGTTATATTATTGCCCCTATATCACTTTGACTCTTCTTCTCTGACACTGTTCCCCCACTCTACTTCCTAGTCTCTATCAGCTAAGCATCTTTCCTCCCCCCACATCCTTCTACCATGGTTTTTCTGCCTTGGAGCCAATTACCAATAGACTAAGTCCCTTAAAACAGAGAAATTAAATTTCAGCTCCTTTAAGTTGTGAGTGTTGGGTGTTAAGTCCAGCAATGGGAAACCTAACTGGTACACCTCTCTCAATCTCATCTGCCCTTTATGTCTTAGCTGGAGCCTTTATACAGACTTTCAGCTCATCTTATTTACTCTTACTTGATCCCCTTACTTCAGTACAGATTAAAGTCTGCCATATGACTTTTTAGGGGTCTCCATCATGCACTGTGCTTATCACAGTATCTTGTACATAGTAGACATTGCACAGCATTTAGTGATTTGGATGACAACATTTTGGGTATTTTGTGAGTTTGAAACTATAAAGTAAAGGGGATAAGAGTTCAGAGAACTCAGAGATTATTGAAAAACACATTGAAATTTGAGAAAGAGGGATGGAGGAGGATGCTGTGAGGGGCAGAACTGGGAGAAGAAGTGCTGGCAGGGTGCAGTCTGAAGACCCTTGAAGAGCCCAGGAGAAATCCAGACCTGGCATTATCTCATTATCACATTAAAGGGCCTGAGCCTGGAATGACTGCCCTTTGTTGACAGATACTTTTTTGATCTTATGAAGGAATGTGGGGAGAGAAGTTTCCTATGGCTTCCCGTGAAATCGCTTTGCATTTCACAGAGAAAGGTCTCTAAATTACAAATGAGAAATGAATGTGAAGTGATTAACTGCCCGAGATTCTAAAAAAAGAAGAAGAAGAAGGCAAATTAGCTGTAGTAGCCATTTAAATATTGGAAAATACAAAGACAGCCTCTATGATAGAGGCAAAGATGAAAGATCCAAGGAGCCCCTGCCGACCAAGAAGCCTGGCGACCTTC